>NC_090930.1:851342323-851681073 GCF_040938575.1 Ambystoma mexicanum
GCACCTGGTGGGTCTACTGTGTCAAAAGCAGCAGAGAGGTCGCGTAGAACTAGGAGGCAGGGGTGGCCGTCCTCAAGGATGTTGAGGGCATCGCCCACCTGTATGGCTGCTGTCTATGTGCTGCATCTGGGTCTGAATCTGGAATAATGGTAGGTTTGGAGGAGATTGTTGGTGTCGATGTGTTGGTGCAGTTGTGTGGCTACCGCTTTTCTTGATAATCTTACCTACGAATGGAAGATGGGTGATGTGGCGATAGTTAACTAGGTTGTCATTGGGAAGGTGCCTTGAGTTAGGGAGCTGTTAATGATCTCCAGGTAGGGAAGGAGTGCTTCTGTGGGAGAGTCTTGAGGATTGGTGCTGGGAGGATGTCATTGAGGGTGGCCAGGGTTTCTACCAGGTCCTCTCTCGAGAGTGTCTTCAATGTTGTCCAGGGTGTGGAGATATTGCGAGGAGGGATGTGAGGTGGGTCTGTGGATGCAGAGCTGGCGTCTTATGTGCTGGCGAATTTTGCTGATTTTTTTTAATGAAGAAGGTGTTGATGGCGGTCGATTATTCGATGGAGTGTGGTATAGCAGGGTTGGGTGATTGGTTGAGGCACTGCTTGAATGCTTTGAAGATGGCTCTACTTTTGTTGTTGGCTTCTACTATGGTATTCTGATAGTAGGCTGCATTGGCTGTGTTAACCCGAAAAAAGGAAAAGGTTACGCGCTGTAGTTTTTTAAATTTTTGTAACGCGCCACACGCCCAAAGACCTCGGTGCGCACAAAAGAACGATACAATAGACAGACAACAAAAAAGAGAAGAGGTGTCAGAGGGAAGATCTCAGTTCAGAAGGAGGGTAGAGTCCTTAGCCAAGTGGGCTGCTGAAAAGAAATGTCTTGGCCTTTTGGATTGTTGGTTTTGGTTTTTCTTAGAGTGGAAGGGTGTTCCAGAAAGCAGGGGCTTAGGCGTCGAAGCCTGTTCCTCCAAATTTAGCCAGCCTAAATCTAGGCTGGAGAGATCTGGCTTGAACCTGAGACCTGAGAGTGCAGGTTGGCTGGTGAGCTCTCAAATGGTCAATAAAATACATTGGGGCCTCACGAATCAGGCACTTCTGAGTCAGAGTCAGGATTTTGCGGTGATATGACATTTCACAGGCGGCCAGCGCAGCTCCCTTCTGGCGTTGGTAGTGTGGTCACGTCTGGAGAGGCCGACAATAGCTTGCACGGCCCCGTTTTGAGTAACATGCAGCGTTGAGATGTTGGATTGGGGAGTACCAATCAGACTCTTGCAATAATCCAGCTGAGAATTTACTAGGGCTAAGGCTAGAAGGGGGATGTTCCTGTGAGAAAGAAAAAGGCGGATGTGATTGAGCAGTTCATTGATGAAACCGCAAGAGGTCAGAGTCTGAGCGACCTGCTGTCTCATTGTCAACTCGGTGTCCAAGACAACACCCAGGGTCTTCACACTATTTGCAACAAGGATAGTGCTTTTTGCGATGTTAAAACCTTTGTAATCAGGGGCACAGTTTTTGAGCTTGGGGCCAGAGGCAACAATCAGGAGCTCCGTCTTGCCCGTATTAAGGGCCAAAGAATTGGCCGCCATCCAGGACTGGATGGTGGCATAAATGGTGTTGATGGCCACGGTTGTCTTGTGAAAAGATGCCAGAGTTTTTCACGATGACCTGGCTGTCATCTGCGTAGTTGGTATAAAGAACACCCAGGTCGTCAAGGAGCATCAAGAGCGGCAGGATGTAGATATTAAAAAGGGTGACATACAAGAGCCTTGTGGGACCCTGCATATGATAGACACTGGTGAAGAAATTGCATCTGTAGCAACTCTGGCATTATGGGGGCCCGGAAAGGAGTCAATCCACTGTGCTGCCAGCCCAGAGCAGCCCACCAGTAGTGACTACTATACTCCTATTCCAAAGTCCCCTTTTCACGATACTATTGGCAGGTCCTGCGAAGCATCGATGGGATTGGAGCCTGTGCAAAGCAATGTGTGCTTCTACTTTAAGTATTTGCATGTAGTGACAGGCTGAACGTGGAGGTGTGGCCACACCTTAGACTCGACCCCACATACCCTCAGTCCCTTTTAGAAATTGAGAGGACCGGAATGACCACCTATGACAAGATGACACAGAAGGCTGGCGTTACAATGCACTGAAAAGTGGCGCCTCAAATAATTAAAACCGTGGGGCTCAAGTGAAGAGTGAAGATTGCTTTAGTTGAAATGGAGACTTCAATCCTTTATAAGTGAGTGGTTTCGGCAGTGTTAAACATACAATAGCAGATGACATGCTCCCTCACAAAAACAACTACCATAAAAATGAGAGCCATGGAACACTGGTGACAAGTACTAGAAGGGGCTTACATTTTTAAAAGTGGGACATAAGATTTGATCTTTTGTAATGGACAACAGAAATTAATAATAATTATGAAAATGGACGGAGCAGACACACTTCGCTGACGTTTACTACTCAGACCATAGACATGGTGCAAAAACATTAAAGGTATAATGAGTCATACTTAAGCGATAAATGGTCGGTGGGTGCCTTGTGCCAAACCAATACCAGAAGATAAAGGCTAGCAGCCCTCTGATTGGCTAGTATACACCCTGAAATCACTGCCTGGGTGCTAATTAAGCAACAATAATTGCCCAGACCAGGCACTAAGTAAAAGGCCCCAGCAAGCGAGGGATTTTAAGGTTGTCTGTGGGCCGTTACCCATCAGGTAAGCGGCCTGCCAGGATATTACAGATATGAGTACCTGGTATGTTATCCAGAGTGATAATAGCATTTTTCATGAAAGCTCAGAAAATTGATGGAAAAAGGTGGCCACCATGAAAATGGGCAAGGGAACTACTAGTAATCCAGTCTCCATTTTGATATTCACCATTGTAGGGTGGGCCGGTAGGCTAGCTCCGGGCAACACGCTTGTCTTGGAAGCAAGACAACGCCGTGAAGGACTGGTTTCAAAACCCTGTCCCACCCTTAGATGCTGGATTTGATCACAAAGCGCCATAGAAGAACCAGATTGATTTTATTTTATTTAGGGGGGCAGAGAGGCAAGAGGGAACTTTAGAATGAGAAGTTGGATGGGCAAGGGGGCACAAGGGGGTGGGAAACCATGAGAGGTTGAGAGGGGACCAGGAGGTAGAGCCCACACTCCGAGCCCACTGATTAGCTTGGACGTACTGTGGCGTCCCTACCCATGCACTAATAAAAAATAAAAAAGCAACACCAAAGAACACAAATATTTCATACATTCAACAATAATCATGGCAATAGCAGACACATTCAAAAGCACAAAAATCTATGGTCAGTGCTTCATAAATTCTCACTTACTCAATATGGACCCGTTACGGAAGTGCAGCCACCTTCATCTTGGCTGCTCAGTGAAGGATTCAGTTAAGAGGCTAATTCAGCATGAAACAAGGTTGGAGTCAAGGGTTTGTAGATTGTGCAACAGCCTATGTCGTTGGCACCTGCTTTATAACTTTGCAAACTTTATTTTTGTCAGCTAGCCTCTTTCCTGTGCAATATCTTTCACTGCAGGGCCACAGCTCCCTTTTTAAAATAAATAGTGACACAGTCTTTTTCTAGGTATGGACGTTTTACCTCTGAGGAGATCCTTGAAAGACTGGAAGTCTCTGTGGGCCAGGGGAAACCACATGTGGAGGAGGTATATAGAGGAGCTCCCATGGCTCCCTCAGTCCGATCTCAGGAGCCCCATCACATACATGCTTTGCTGTTAGTCCTGCAAGGAAAGGTCTCTAGTATCTCCCACCAGGAAATCTCTTCTACGGAAGGAGGGAAGAACAAATTACTTATGTGACAAATCACAGGTATTCGTCCCTGTCCCCATGGGGGAAGACTCCCCTCTGAGGCTAGAGAAGTGAGTCCGCTCCACAAGACCATCCACAGGGGTCGAGGCAAGTGGCACCTAACCGGGAGAGATTCCCACTTTGAGGACAAGGACTACCATAGCCGGATACACGGAACTATCTTCTATAAAGAGTAGTGTGGCGACTTTATGTTTTGAAGACAGTGTGAAAAGAAACATTTGTGGAAAAAGAAAGGAGGCCGTCTCTTTCACCAGAGACATGTATTTAACTGGGACAAGCCAGAGCTGAAAGGGAGAAGGAGAGTGCTATGCACAGGGGAAGCCCCCTGACATCCTCAAGCAATGTGAAGGTGGAGTCAAGGCAAGTCGCTGAGCTTGCGACTTTCGAAGAACCAGAGAAAAACAGTGTGTGACGCTGGAGTCCCGTTGTATGCAACTGCAAAGGGAGCAGTATGAGAATGAACAGAGGGAAGAAATACCGGGTAGTGACGTGACCATACTTGCAGAGTGGTGGGAAGGATATCGGAGGAACAGCGCTGAGACTACAGAAATGGGAAGCCTGATCATCATCCGATCGGCAGCGTCTGGAGAAAGCAGGCATCCGTTGAGGAACAGAGAAAGGAAATTCGAACAGCGAGAAGCAGTACCCGAGCGAGGGGCGAGACCTGCAACCTTTCCCTGCATGACAAGAGGTACCGGGAGAAACAGGAATAGAGGGAGCCCGCTGGGGGATCATTATAAGTGTGAAGACACTCATCTCGGTCCAAAGGACGAGAGCAAAAATATAAAGCTGAATGATTGAAACAAAAAACCTGAGAAAGCAAATAAACAACCCGGTCGGAGAAGACCGGTATCTCTTGAAGAGAGAAACTCGTCCTGAGGATGAGGTAGCATTGAAGAAAGTAGTTTGCAAGGCAAATGAACAATATATAAAAGAGATTTAACCAACCCAGGTGCAGAGCCAACTGAGACTGGGAATTAAAATCCTGGGTTGAAGGTCAACCACCCTATATCCGCAGAATTGAAGGCTGGAGAAAGTACAACCCAGTAACACAAAACAAAGGCGAGATATGGCTAACCAGTGAAAAAGATAAAACAGCAGACCGACTCAGAGCGAGAATCCTTGGCAAAGAAAGCCTAATGGGAATCAAGACCAAAATAATTTAGGGAACCTGGGCAAACACACTGGGAAGAACATATATGTGATGACAATCTACAGCATATCATCTTACCAACTGAAAGATAGATATGCTAGAATCATACCTGGAGTGGCTAGCTTTCTTGTTCAGGCCCCTTAAAAAAAGAAGAAAAATAAGAACACCAGGGCCACAAGTCTAACACTTTCAGGACTGAACCTAAGTAAGAAATAATAGGAATGCCAAAAAATGTGTCTTTCTGGAATTCTATACAATTATTGCTAGACTCATTAAAGGTTTATTTCAGGCACACTTCAGGGGGTGAGTCACTGATTTAGTCCGTTCTCAAACGCCCCAACTCAGCCTTTGATCCTTCTGAGGTCGATAAATGGGTACCAACACGGTTGGGCGATATTGGGTGTATATTTCTTCTATGTAAAGCGCTTAAGTGCTATATAATAACACATCATTATCATTTGGTCATGGACGTCTGGTTGCAATCACAGTAACTTGGTAATATGGGCGATACACACTGATCTTAACGATACATATGGCGATCCATGCAGGTATGAAATGTACACCACATTATAGTGATATCGTAACCATATGTTTGGTAGTGTACAATGCTATGTGATGCCACTTCCTGTTTTGTCAACCGGTAAAAGGTCGTGTTCCGTCGCTTTTCGCGATATCACTTTGGGGTGGGGTCAAATGACATCACTTCCTGTGATGTCATCAGGGGGTCATGGGTCATGTGATGTCACTTCCGCTACCCCTGGCATTTTGGTGCAATGACGTCCCTGACTCCAGGGTCACCCTAGTAGCCATATACTGCCCCAACGTAGGTCAGATGGAATTCATCCAAGAGGTCATGGGAGAGGTGATGGCCAAGGCGGAAGGGCTCCTGTTCCTGGGTGGGGACTTCAACATGTGGGCGGATCGGGATTTAGACCATAGTGGGAAAATTATCCAGCTAGGCAGCAGAGGGGGACGACCGGAATGGGGGCTCCGGGACCTGATGTGGGAGCAGGGGCTGATGGACATATGGAGGGAGCTACATCCAATGGTAAAGGGATATACCTTCAGTCCATGGCACCAGGACGAGAATAGATTACTTGTTTACGGGACAACAGTACATGAGCAGAATAGACGCCTGTGAGATACGCCCGGTCAGCTGGTCAGACCACGACATGGTCTGGTCGGATTGCAGCATATCGGGTCTGAAACCCAGGGAGTCTTTATGGAAATGTAACGATTTCCTACTGAAGGACGCTGTGTTTAAGGAGGAAATGTCAACGGCGTTCAGAGAATTCTTCGAGCTAAACGACATGGAGAAGTGAACCGGGAAATTGTATGGGAGGCAGCGAAGGCAACCTGGAGGGGTAGGCTGATAAGTGAAGGTGCCTCTAAAAAGAGGGTGAGGACCCTCCTGTCCCACAAGTTAAGGTCAGAGATACTCTCCCTGGAAAGGTCAGAAGGGAAGGAGGAGGGAGAGAAAGAGAGGGATCTGTGCTTAGTGGCAGAGAAGAGATAGGAACTGAGGGAAATAGAGTTGGGCAAAATTGTAACGGGACTCCAACACCTGCGTCAGAGATACTATGAAAGAGGCGACAAGGCCAATGCCATGCTGGCAGCTAAACTTCGAAGCCAAAGGGTGTCCAGATGGGTGGCAAGGATTGGGAATGGTGCAGAGGGGGAAAGATCTGACCCGGAAGGCATAGCAGAGGAATTTGCTAGCTTCTATTAGACCCTTTACGGGAGGGGGATGTGGAGAAGGAAGCATGTGAGACATATCTTAATGGGGTCGCCCTCCCGGTTCTTGCAACTCCAGAGGCATCGGCCCTAGACGCCCCGATAACGGAGGAGGAGGTGCTTAAAGCAATATCGGGGATGAAGCTGGGAAGGGCCCCTGGGGAGGATGGATTTACTGCAGGCTTTTACAAGGCCTTCTCTGGTCTACTGGCGGGATTCCTAGCAGGTCTATTCTCAAATATAATGAAGACAGGGAGGGTGCCTCCGTCATTTGGCAAAGCGCTAATCACGGTGATCCCGAAGGAGGGGAAGATCCAGCGGATTGCCGCTCTTATAGACCAATCTCCCTCCTCAATGTGGATGCTAAACTGTTCACGAGGATCATCGCGACAAGGCTGGACGGCCATATGCCGAGCCTAATCCACTCAGACCAGGTAGGCTTCATACAGTGGAGGCAGGGGGCGGACACCATACGTAAAACCTCATGAGGGTGGCAGCTCCGAAGGGGGAGAACCCGGTTTTGGTGTCCATCGATGCCGAAAAGGCATTTAATCGGGTCGACTGGGGGTTCCTACCTGGGGTACTTCAGAAGCTGGGGTTCAGAATTGGGATTAGGCAAGCCATCAAAGCCTTATACGAGTCACCATCAGAGTCAATGGACACCTGTCACATTTTCAGCCTCCAAAAAGGGATGAGGCAGGGCTGTCCCCTCTCCCCTTCGCCATGACCATGACCATGGAGATCCTTGCAGAATACCTCAGAGGTTCTCCTACGGTATGGGGCAATGATGTGGGAAACCGCACCTTCAAACTCGACCTTTATGCAGATGATATCTTGCTCCATCTGAGGGAGCCCACACGGTCAGTCCCGGCCGCCCTGCAGGTAATTGAACTGTTCGGCCGCTTCTCGGGCTTCAAGGTCAACATCGGCAAGTCAATGATCTTCCCTTTTGCTTCTGATGCAGATAGACAAATTGACGAATTGCCCCCCCCCCCCCCCCCTAGGTCTCCAAGTTTGTACGGATGGGTTAAAATACCTGGGGATCAACATTGTTAGACCAAGTGAGGACCTGAGCCAGGCAATCTACCCTCCGCTGTTCGAGAAGTTGTTCAGGGACATGGAAGGCTGGGGGAAGGGGCAAATCTCGTGGATGGGCAGAATAAATGCCATAAAAATGAACCTGCTCCCTAGAGTACTGCATGTCTTCCAGATGCTCCCTCTAGAGGCTCTGGAAACATACCTCAGAGAAGCCAAGAGGCGCATAACTAAGTTCATATGGCAAGGCCAGAGACCCAGAATAGGGAACAAGGAGGGGTCGCCCTACCAGATCTGAGTGCCTACCACAGAGCGGCCCAGCTCAGGGCTCTAGCCCCTCACCTTAGAGAGGATCCCAATAAGCAATGGGTCTACATCGAGAACTCCTACCTAAGCCCAGTCACAGTTGGTGAATGGTTATGGGTCCCATTAAAAAAGCTCCCAAAAAGGATTAGGGACCACCCAATATTAGGAACCATGTGGAAAGCTTTAGCAGGGAAGGGAAACAGGGAGAAAGTGACCACGTGGCCCTCACCACTAAGTCATATTTGGTCCAAGCCAGTGCTAGAGGAAATCCCAGGCCACGAACATTATCAGCCCTGGTTTGACGCAGGACTTTGTAGAGTCGGCCAGCTGGTGAGGGAGGACTCTTTCATACCTATCCAGGAGCTCGAGGAGGCACTCGGAATTGGTAGACTCTCGCCACTACTATATCTCCGACTCAAGGGAACCCTAATGAAGCCAAAGTTGAAGGAATGCATACAAAGGAAGCTCACCCCGGTTGAAAAAATCCTGGATTCTCACACAGAAATGAAAGGGCTCTTCTCTCTTCTATATGAAGCTCTCTTGACCCCCCGGGAGGGAACGACCAAAGGCCTCAGAAGGAAATGGGAAAGGGATCTGGGCTGCGCCATCGGGACGGTCTCTGGGGGGGAAACTCTGTAGTAGGGCTTTCAAGACATCGATCTCATGCCAATATAAGACTCACGCCATCAAACTCCTCCATAGGTGGCAACATGACCCGATCACCCTCTCTAGGATGTTTCCAGATGTTGTCCCAGTGTGTTAGCATGGATGCAGGGGAAAAGCCGTCTATTGGCACATGTGGTGGACATGTAAAAAAGTCCAAACTTACTGGTCTGATGTTTTTAGTTGGCTCAGAGAGGCGGGGCAGTGGGATCACCCGCAGGACCCAATCTTGTTAATTTTTGGTCTGCAACAAAGGGATGAGCACTGGGAGAAATTACCAGATTTGACAGATTCCCTACTGTTGGCAGCTAGAGCGGTGCGAGCCAGGACTTGGAAAAGAGCAGCCCTTCCAATGAGACGAGAATGGGTGGCAGTGGCCAAGGACATCTACTTTATGGATAGACTAACGGCTGCAATACAGGGCTCAAGTGCACAGATAGAGTCCGACTGGCTGCAATTCATGGAGGTGAGAAAAGGCTTTATGGGAGAGGGGCGTGGGTGGGTGAAAGCATCAGAGATCTATGACATCTTTATTTTTTAAGAGGTTGCGGGCATGTGCCCAATATTTATTATATGCATAAGCTCTTTGTTGCCTTGAAAAACCAATAAAAATTGAATTAAAAATAAACATAGCTGGGAACTTGCCACACCATCATTCCTAACAATTAGATGGACAGGAAAGGAAAAGAATATGCCTACTCAATAGGAAAACCAGATACATAGAACATTAATTAAAAGGACTAAGTGACATATAACCCACAAACCCAAAAGCTCACATTTCTGCATACTTAACCCACACATATATCCACACAACCACCCTCTCGCACAGCAAACCGCACACACTTCACCAAACCATAACAAACGTCACACCAACAGCACGAGGACTCGTATCAATCCAATATTCACACCCAAGCTCAGCTCAAGGTGAAAACCGAACTGAAGCTGCAAGCAGTATATCACCTTTCTCACTTTCCTACTCCCTCGTCACCCTACTAACCCCCCCACCACCTACCTTCTTGTTTGCAGATCTGCCTGAGCGCCTGGGGACCAATTCCGTTGGTGACGGTGCGCCGTACAAATACCTTTAACATTAACATGACAAGAGTTTGAGAACCTACTGGAAGGAAAAGTACTCCAAAGATAGGACCACAGAAAGCATGAGACTCAAGAGATGTTTTGAAGAACTAGTAGAGTTGATAAGAGAGACTATCGAAGGAGATTACGCTAAGAGTTTTAGGAGCCAAAAAGAAAATCAGTATATAAAAAGACTATCCAAGAAGAATAGACCATGGAAAGAAGAGACATTCTCTTGGCCTACTTACTTTATATTTAGTGGTAGGGTTGGCTAGATTTAGTTTGGACAGAGGACATATATACTTTGGACTTCCTGACATCGGACAAGCACCCTTAGTTCCTTTAGATAGGTAGGGTATTCTTATCATTTTTATTAACGTGTACAGAATGTCATCAACATGTCCGGCTCCTCCTTCCGACCCACCACACATGGTGTCAGAAGTGAGATGCTAATGACCCGGTGTAAGAAACCTGAGGGTATCCTCATTCCTACCCCCCGGTGGATCCTCTGCTCAGGTGGCCAGGGAAAGGCCATCGCTTTTGGATCCCGAAGCTGGGGGTGGAGAAGTGAGGGAGGATCACCTGGGTGGAGAGTCCATGGGGATTGGGAAAAGGGTATCCACAGACGAGACATTGTATCCCCCTTTTCCCTGTGAACACCACCCTAACCCCCCCTGGCCTTTATGGGCCACTGTGAACTGGCTACCCTCATTTTTATGCTGGATCGAGGAAGAGGTGACTAGGAGTAGTGAACACCGGTAGGTATTTTCACCACTAGCAGTGAGAGGAAGAAGTCTACTATGAAAGAATACCATTGGGGAAGCCAAGCATGTCCAACAAATAGGCTGCCTAAAGGTCAGGCATTAAACCTGCTGACCCACACCTGTGGACCCTTAACACTCCTACGGAGTATAAGAGGTGGGGCTGCACACCATGGAGAGCAGGGAACAGAACAGGCTGTTGAGAAGCATGTCTGAGAAACCAGAATTGGGAGCTGTGTGAGTCCGGAGAAGCAGAGAGAGACACAGGCCGAGTACGGGCCACAAGGGGCTCTAACTGTCTGCTGATAACTACAGCAGGAGCTGTGCTCCACCCAAAGGCCATAGCGGCCATGGCAAGCGGGAGAGCGAGGGAATCTCTCTGAGGCAGCCGCGAGAGAGGCAAAGCTCTTGGATCCACGAGGATCGAACAGAGAACAGGCAAAGCAGTAGAGAGCGGTTGCGCACAACCAGTGAGTGCAATCCAGGAAACTCTCTGCCTGGGGAGCCCCGGTAATGCTGACACATCTTAGAATGCCGAATGAACCAGAACAAGTCATCTGCGAATGATGAGTGATCTGAAAGTAATTGGACATAGTCCTGAAAAATATACTAAATATTTTTGAATACTGAATGAATTTAATGTCCCACAATCACCTTTTGTAAATACAATTTAAAGCCAAGCGAGTAATGAAGACTTGAGAATGAGATGTCAATAATCATTGAATACCGAACTGAATGAAAACTTTGTGGGCAAAGCTACGGTCTGATGACAGCTATATGGGAAAGTGCTAATTTGAAACCCGTACACAAAATAAGAGAGCAAGTGTGGATGTTTGCGAAAGAGCATGAAATAAAGGCGGGGGAGAAAAATAAACCTACGCAGTGAACTTTGTGCATGAATACAATGCGGCAAGGCCAAAGACTGGCATAGGAAAAATGACACATTGTGGCAAAGCCAAGAGGCTAACCAAGAGAAGCCAAACAAGTGTAAACTTTTATATAAAGCCAAGAGGCCGACAATGAAGAAATTAAGCGAGTGTGAATCTGTACACATGGGCAAATACAGAAGAACCTGTGTGGGCTGAAGAGCCTACGGTTCCTGGTTGCGCGACCTGTAATGGGTGGACCGTGTGGTCTGACAACTGCGCCTAGACCAGGGAACCCTCAATAGTGAAAGCCAAAGACATTGTGGAAATAAACCAAGAAGGAGTGAACTCAGTGAACTATTAATTCAATCCAGGGAGAGTGTCAAGTGGATTTGAAGTTGTGTTAAAAGTTGAAAGACTGAGACCAAGTTGCCAAGTTGAAGTCTTGAGGAAGGGAACCTGAGACTTTATAAACTTTAATGCTGTCCTGAAGACAGAGCGCTCAAGACCATTTTCTTTGGAACTGTATTGCTTTGAACTTGGGGAAGAAAACCCCACGGATTTGTGGAGCGATTTAAACTTGGTGAAGGGAAGTTGAAAAGGAAGCTAGGAGCTGGAAGAAGCTCAGAACTTTGTTTTGATCACCGTTTCTTTTATTGTTGACATCCCTACACATTAGATAGCTTTAGTTGTGAGGGCAAGGATAGGTTTTGGACAACGAGAGATTTTTAAGTTGAACTTTTTGAACTCTGCCTTTCCTTTGTTTTGCTCAGGTAGGGAAATCCCACCTTAGAATTGGGCAAGTTAGGCCTTTAACCATCCTGACATTTTAGTTTATAAGCCATTTTATTTTGAACTTTGAATCTGTTGTCTGTGTCTTGCTTCACAATGTCTTCACACCGATAAAGAATCAGACCCAGCACGCAAACAAGGTTTATGGCAAAGCCCATCAATAAGCTCCGACCGATAAGACTTTTGGGTATGAAACCGTTTTTAGGGATTAAAACCAGCCCTGGCAGTTATGAAATAACAAAGGATACTTTAGTTAATTACAAACTCCCAGAGGACTCGGACGCCTGGGAGTCGGAAATAGGAAGAACTTGTTCAGGTGCTTCCTCATCCTCAAAAACTCCGATCAGGGAGATGGCTACACTTGAGTCTACCCTTGAGCGGATAGTAGATCATCAGGTTCAAGTGGATCAACATATCCAAAAAGGTCTAAATCGAATTCGGACAGGTTCCCCTAAATGAATAGTACTGTATGATATAAAATGTGATATTTTATTTGTATTGCGCCCATACACAATTGTTTCAGAGCGCGACGAGGAAAGGGAGGGGAAACAAGGGAGGACAAAACAACGATCTTACTAGGCCCGGTGACAATGAGAACGTGCAAGTGCCGGAGAGAGGGAATGGGGAAAGTGCGGGGGCGGCGGACAGTGGAAAGTGCCGGACACGTGATAGAACAACAACAGGTAGTGCGACCAGCAAGTGGTAAATTCAAGAGCAAGGTGTAGACAAAGGGTGTCTGATAAGTGCTGGAAGTGGACTTTAGGATTGCAGATACAGACCCAAGTGCAGGGGTTGCCAGGAGGCAGTGCGGGTGTGTGGCTGGAAGGGTAGGGATCTGGGTCCGTATTCAGAGGGTAACCAGGTGCCTGGTACCAAAGAAGACAGATTAGCATGGGAGAGGAAGAGCGAAGGCAGAAGCAAAGAGGAAGGTCTTGAGGTGCTTCCGGAAGAGAAGAGGAATCCCCTCAAGTTTCAGAGAGGCAGGGAGGCTGTTCCAGAGGGAGGCCCCAGCCGAGGAAAGGGATCTATCCCCAACTCGTTGCTTGAAGAAGCGACTGACCCTGAGGGAGTTGGGGGTGATGGAGCCAAGAGCTTGAGTAAGAATGTATTTACAGAGTGAGAGTTGAAGGTATTGTCGACCCACACCCCAGAAAGCCTTGTGGACAATGCAAAAGGTCTTGAATTTAATCCTTGCAGCCACTGGGAGCCAAGAGATTTCAGGACTCGAGAGATGCAATACCATGGCTTGAGGCCAAAGACAAGTCTCGCAGTCCTGTTCTGGATGAGCTGCAGAAGACGCAGAGTGGTTCCCGAAGATTTAGAAAGGGGCTGTTGCAATAGTCCAGCCTAGAGGGAACCAGAGCTCTCGAGACAGTGAGCTTCTGGGGGAAGGAGAGAAAAGGAAGAATACATCCGAGGAGGTGTAGTTGGCAGCTACACTTTTTTGAGATGTCAGAGATGTGAGGAGAAAAGGAAAGCGTGGAGTCAAAGATGACCCCGAGGTTCTTAGCCTCGCAAGTGGGAGCAGGGAGAGGGCCAAGCAAGGCCGGCCAGAGAGTGACAGGAAAGGAAGGCGCAGCTGTGCCGATGAGGATCACAGTCTTACTGGCATTAATGCAGAGGTTGCTGGCGGCGCACCACTCCTGGATTGCAGACAGACAGTCGGAGATGAGGGAGGGAAAGGAGGTGGCAGAGGGGAGCCTGAAAACAAGTTGGGCGTCATCCACATAGCATTGAAAGTTTGAGCACAGAGCAGCAATGCAGTGGGCGAGCAGGGACAGGTATTGGTTGAAGAGCCAGGGAGAGAGATTAGACCCCTGGGGGACTCCACATGGAGGAAGTGAGATAGAGGAAAGGAAGGTCCCAAGTTGGACCTGGGAGGGTCGGTTGGAGAGGAAGGAGGTCAGCCAGGCCAGGGCCTGATCAGTGATACCTAGATTATCATGGCTGCGATTGAGCAGGAGGACATGGTTGACCGTGTCAAAGGCAGAAGATAGATCGAGTAGGATGAGGACAGATGGAATATTAGAATCAAAGTTGGGGAGCACGTCTACACAGATGCTTCTGGCAGCTCTGAAGCTAGACTGATGGTCATGGAGACAACCAACAGAATCGGTGTGAAGATTAAGCTGGGAGATGGCCAGCTTTTCTAGGCATTTGCCCAGGAAAGGAGTGAGATATTGGGCGATAGTCAGGCAAGAGGGGTCGACTGTGGGTTTTTGGAGACGAGGGTGCACAAGAGTGCTTCAGAGGGGAGGGGAAGCCTCCAGAGGCAAACGAGTGGTTGCAGAAGTCGGCCAGAGTAGGAGCAAGGGTGTAAATGTGCCCCTTGATGATTTTGGACGAACAGGGAAGAACCTGTTTTGACAAGACTTTCATAGATCGGACTTGTCTGTAAATCTTGTCAGGGGAGAACAGAGGAAAAGATGATAAAGAGGCAGGAGAGGCAGATGCAGGGGGGCCTGTGGTATCAGAGAGATAAGGGGGGAGGAGGAGAGGACGAGTGGGTGGACAGGATGTCCTGTTTCTTTTAGATGAAATGAGAGGCAAGGGCCGTGCAGAGGGCTTGGGAGGCGACACGAGAGGTAGGGACTGCAGCAGGGTTGGGCAGCTCCTTGCAGATTTTGAAGCGTTCGGCCGAGTTAGATGCCGCCCAGACAAGGGCTTGGATATGGGCTCTCTTCTTAGTGCAGACAAGGATCCGGTATTGAATTTGGAGCAGGTGGCAGGCCAGTTTGTCAGAGGATGCACAAGAAGCCTGCCATTTCCCCTCAGCCACCCTACACTTGCGTTTAAGGGTAACTAGATCAGAGTCGTACCAAGAGTTGCACTTGGCTTCAAGCGGATCCTCATGACGGGGGCAAGAACATCAAGAGTATCAGAGATAGAAGAGTAGAGCATGGAAAGGGCTGTGTCAGGTTGTGAGTCAGCTAGAGGTGGAGGAGGGGGAATAGAAAGTGGTAGCGAAAGCCTCAACTGACACATGCTTCATGGGTCGGATGACCAAGAAGGTAGGTGGCAGTGTTGGAGTTGGCTTGGCCTGAGGGATAGAGGGGGAGACACGTAGGAAAGGAGAGAGTGATCACTCCAGGAGAGAGAAGTGGTCAGAGGGATCAAGGGGGGGAGGTGTTGGGAAGGAGCCTAGTGCTTTCCTTCATTTCCAAACTTTCCAAGTGCTTTAGAACTAGGCAAAATTTCTGTTAACTGTTTTCTAAGCACTACAAGAGTCCAGGGGGGAGCAGGGTCACTAAATAAAGATAAGTAGGACTGAAACATAAGTGAAAACAACTATTCAGATGGATATGGGATACATTACTCACCGTAATCGTATTTCTGATGCTTGTATCTGCTTAGATTCACATGCTGTGCATAGGCCGACATCTAGTGGAAGCTGCGGAGTATTACAGTTTGTTTTTCGAAAGTCGAAAAAGGGCGTCGACACAGGGCGTGCCAGTAATACTATCCCTAGTGTGACGTCCACTGTACCCATGATCCCTCACGCGTCTAGGATCCCCAGATTGTGTTTTTCCTGACATGAGGTAGCATGAGGAGTAGCGTGAGTACAGATAGACCAAGCAGATAGACAGAAAGGTAAGACTACAAGCAACCATGCGCCTTCTCTCGGAGGGGAGGAAGGGTGGGTCGCATGTGAATCTAAGCAGATACAAGCATCAGAAATACGATTACGGTGAGTAATGTATCCCTTCTGAGGCTTGTGGAATCTGCTTAGATCACATGCTGTGCATAGATTAGCGAGCAGTACCAGAAGAAGGAGGTGGGATGTGAGAAGGGTCATGAGCAAACAGGTGTCTCAGAACCGCTTGTCCCACTTGTGTATCTGTCTTGGAATGAGTGTCAATGCAGTAATGCTGAGTAAAAGTGTGAATAGAGCTCCAAGTAGCTGCTTTGCAAATGGTGTCGAGGGGAACATTTGCAATGAAAGCCAGAGTGGCCCCAATGCCTCTAGTAGAGTGGGCCCTTGGTGTAAACGGCAGAGTCTTTTCAGAAAGAGAGTAACACAGCTGTATACAGTTGATAATCCACTTAGAGATAGCGCCCTTAGAGACGCGATCCCCCTCTCTGCCTGTAGCTACGGAGACAAACAGTTGATCTGTTTTCCTTAGCGGTCTGGTTTTATTTACATAGTATAAGACCGCCCTACGCACATCTAGGGTGTGTAGTTTCACCTCAGCCGAGCTTTGTGGGTTTTGGAAGAAAGCCGGAAGCTCGATGGACTGGTTTACATGGAACTTGGATATGAATTTAGGTGAGAACCTAGGGTGTGTGCGTAAAACCAGTTTGTCCTTGTGGATAGTAAAGAAAGGATCTTGCACTGACAGAGCCTGAATTTCACTGACCCTTCTTATGGAGGTAATGGCTACTAAGAAGGCCGTTTTATAAGTCAGGTGTTTGAGACTACTTTTATGCATGGGTTCGAAGGGGGGCCCCATGAGCTTAGCTAGCACCACGTTGAGGTCCCATCCTGGCGGTGGGTTCGAAATAGGAGGGTGAAGTCTCTTTACTCCTTCCATGAAGGCTTTAACCACTGGTACTTTCCACCACGAGACCCTGTTATGGGATGTGGTGTAAGCCGAGAGGGCTGCCAGGTGTACTTTCAGAGAGTTAAAGACCAACCCTGCATCCAGCAGGTGGAGCATGTATGTTACAACGTTGGAAGGAGTGCAATCAACCGGGTTGATTTGTTTATTCTGGCACCAGATAACGAATCTTTTCCACTTGTCAAAGTAACAGTGTCTTGTATTTGGTTTCCTGGACTCTTTTAGAATGTCCATACACCTCTGTGGTAATTTGAGATGTCCAAACTCTATGACTTCAGGAGCCATGCTGCTAGGTTCATAGAGTTGGGTTCCTGATGCAGTGTTTGACCTTGTTGCTGGGACAGAAGGTTGTACCAGGCTGGGAGTCTGATGGGGTCGCACACCGCCATCCTGCGTAGGTGTGGAAACCATGGTTGTCTCGCCCACATGGGAGCAACTAGGATGAGCGTCATTGATTCCTTGTTCATCTTGCACACCACCTTCCTGATGAGAGGAGTTGGTGGAAAAGCGTACGCAAACCTCCCTGACCAGTTCATCCACAGGGCATTCCCCTGGGAGTCCGTTTGGGGGAACCTGGATGCAAATCCTGGGCATTGTTTGTTTTCGCTTGTGGCGAATAGGTCTATAGTGGGGAAACCCCACTGAGAGAAGAGATCTTCTACTACGTCTCTGTGAAGGACCCATTCGTGTTCTTCTGGGAGGGGGTCTCTGCTTAGAGCATCCGCTAGGGAATTGAGCTCCCCTGGAACATGTTGCGATGACAGGAAGATGTTCCGTCTGAGTGCCCATATCCATATTTTCTGGGCAAGCTTGGACAGATTTGGCGAACGAGTCCCTCCTTGCTTGTTCAGATAGAACATGGCTGTCGTGCTGTCCGTCCTGATTTGCACCGACAAGTTCAGTAGATGGGGCTCGAACGCCTGCAGCGCTCGGAATACTGCCAGAAGCTCTAGCAGATTGATGTGGTTCTTGGCTACTGAGTGAGACCAGAGACCCTGCGCTGTGTGGTGGAGATGGTGAGCTCCCCAACCAGTCAGGCATGCGTCTGTAGTAACCACTGCCTGTACTTCGGGATCGTAAAAGGGTTTCCCCTTTGCGATATTCTCTCTTGTCCACCAGTGTAGGCTTTGTACGAGTGTTGGCGAAACGACCACTAGATCGTCCCACTGACCACTTGCCTGAGACCACTGTTTCGCCAACCATTCCTGCATGGGACGCATGCGCAGACGCGCGTGGGGGACCAGGTAAATGCATGACGCCATCATGCCCAGTAACCGCATAGCTTTGCGTACTGTTATCTGTTGACCTGACTGATAATGCGGAATTTGCAGAAGTATATTCCGAATTCTTTCTTCCGAAGGGAAGGTCAATTCTCTCTGAGTATCTAGGATCGCTCCTAGAAACTGTTTTGAGGTGTTTGGCACCAGACTTGACTTCTTCTCGTTGATAGAGAAGCCTAATTCGTGGAGGAGGTCGATAGTCCTCTGAATGTTTGATCTGCAGATTCCTGGGGTTTCCCCCGTTATGAGCCAGTCGTCTAGATAAGGGTACACTGGGATTGCCTCCCTGCGTAGGTGTGCAGCTGCCACCGCCAGTACCTTGGTGAATACCCTTGGTGCTGAAGCTATCCCGAAGGGCAGTACCTTGAATTGGTAGTGGCGACTGTCCACCTTGAAGCGCAAGTATTTTCTGTGCGCCGGGAGCATGGAAATATGAAAATAGGCATCTTTCATATCCAAGGTTGCCATGTAATCCCCCTTTTTTAGGAGTGGGATTACCTCTTGTAGCGTGGTCATACGGAATTTTTGGGGCTTGACATACTTGTTGGCAGGCCGTAAATCCAATACTGGGCGCATTGTTAAATCTTTCTTTGGCACAAGGAAGTAAGTTGAATAGATACCCTTGTTTACCTGGTGTCCTGGGACGAGTTCTATCGCGTCCTTTAGGAGCAGATTGTAGACTTCCTCGAGGAGGATCTTTTGATGTTCCAAAGAGTGGACTTTTTGTCTTGGAGGGTGGTTTCGGGGACGTTGCAGTAATTCTATAGAGTACCCCTTGGATACTGTCGACAGCACCCATCTGTCGGATGTTATCCCTTCCCATGCCTGGGTGAAGCTGGATATTCGTCCCCCTACTGGGGTTGCATGGGAAGGGACCCTGAAATGAGCGTCACTGCTTCGGTGGAGGCGTGCCGCCTCCTTTACTGGGGCTGCCTCTGCCTCTACCACGTCCTCTTCTACTAGCCCTACCATACCCCTGGGTAGACTGTTGTGAGTTGGTGTTCCACTGTGTACCCTGGGTGTGGGAATAGCTATTACCTCTATTGGAATTTTGGCCGCGGGGGCGACGAAAATTGCCGTTCCCTCTTTGGTTAGGTGGTTTTGTAGTTAACTGGCCAAGGGATTTGAGGGTGTCGAATTCCTCCTTAGCGTTTTTTAGTGCGTCCTCGACTGCCTTTCCAAACAGGAGATCACTTTCCACTGGTTTGTCTAAGAGTGCAGCTTGTGTTTCTGCTCTGAATCCCGACTGCCTCAACCAAGCATGTCTTTTGATGACAGTCCCCTCTGCTATAATTCTACCCGCATTGTCTGCGGCGTCTAAAGTTGCTTTTAAAATGCAGCCTGAGACGTTTCTTCCCTCTGCACAAATGCGAGCTAGCTGGCCTTTAAGGGGTTCGGGAGCGGAATCTATTAGTGCTGCCACTTCTTCCCACTGATGGCAGTTGTAGCTGGCCAACAGTGTGGTGGAATTCGCGATTCTGGTTTGGTAGGCTGCCGTGGAAGCTACTTTTCTACCAAAACCATAGAGTTTCTTACTTTCCTTGTCGGGGGGAGCCTCCGAGGAAGATAATGGGGTTCCAGCTCTCTTGCGGGTGTTAGTTACGACTAGAGAGTCTGGCTTAAGTTGGCCTCTAATATATAGAGAGTCCGACTGGGCTGCTTTAAACAGCTTCTCTACTCTCGGGTTTACAGGTCTTGTCAAGTTTGGGTTGACAAGGGATGGTGCTATTCTGCGTTGAATAGATTTCAGGATGGGAATGGTCTGGGCTACTGTCTTCCTTTCCCCTATTAGTTCCTCCGCGAAGTCCCTCTCTTCTTGGACACCTTGTGTGTCTATGTGGAAGTGGTTAGCTGCCCGAGAGAGCAGTTCATTTAGGAGGGGCTGATTATCTATTGGGGAATCAGACACTGGGGCTTCCCTTTCGACTGGTGAGTCCATTCTGAAAATATCTGGGCTATTTTCTGGCTCATCCTCGTCTTCGTCCTCCCCGTAATAGTCTGACACTGCGAGATCTTCTGGTGTCTCAAAATCCTGGCCCTCTATAAGGGAAGAGTCTCCTTGGCCTGTAGGGAAAAGGCAAGAATAGGGTTGGACCTCGAAGGGTTCTGAAGCCTTTACTGGTGTCTCGACCCGGGGCCTTTTATTTGAAGGGATAGGGTCCCTTGAACCTGAGGGAGAAGATTCCTGAGGATTTAAAGCTAGTAGTTGGTCAGGGTGTCTTTCGAAGAAATTTGCTAAGGAGGACATCCTTGACATTACTCTGTCAATGTCCTCGCATGACCAGAGTTTAGAGCTTGGGGTGACCCTGCTGGAACTCTCTAAGGACTGTCCCTGAGAAGACTTGGACGGGGAAGTCAGTTCTATTGTTGTGGGGGATTGCAAGGGTTGTTTCCTTTGTTGCTTACCCCCTTCCCCGTGGGTGGAAGTGTGTTTACCCTTTCCCCTATCTTTCGACGCCTGGCGTCGAGGATCGGATGTGGAATCCCTGTGTTTCGAACTAGGCTTCGAAACTGGGCCCTCCTCACTCCCAAGAGATGTACCCTTTCCCTGGGGTGTGGGCTGGGGATGGAAGCCGTGTTCGTCTCCGGACGAGTGATCTTCCGTGATGTTAATGGGCGAGGCACTCTGTGCAAGTGTGGAGGCTTGCCTGACGTCGTGCGGCGACCTCGACCGGGACCGCCCAGAGGACGTCCTTTCGGACCGCTCCTTTTGTGCCTCTTTCCGAGGTTTCGACGACGTCGAATCTCGGGTGGGTTTTTTGTGTTTAGTGTGTGTATGTGTAACGCTCTTGTTGCCGGGGGACTTCCCCATAGTCGCCGGGACGGACGACCTTCCGAGGCCGGGGACGTGCGTTAGGCTGTCTTTCGACGCCTTGGTGCCCTCGCCGTCCGAAAGTCCGGCGCCGCTGCCGTCGCTGAAGGTACCCTCCGCCTCCATAGCTGCTAGCTTGGCGTGGTGGGCCCAACGCTTGGTGGAGCGGTCCTTAAGAGCTTTTGTCTTAAACCTGCTACAGGCCCTGCAACCCGCCTCGGGGTGGTCTCTGGGCAGGCAAAGGTTGCACGTAGCGTGCTTATCTACCCAAGGGTATTTTTTATTACACTTGGGGCAAAACTGAAAGGGCGTACCCTCCATACGCGCCTGTGGGCAGCGGGCAAGTGTGTGTAGGTAAGAAGGTGTTTCTAACCGAGTGTGGAAGTGTACCACCCCCCACTCTCCCTACTGTAGGGCCGAGGCCAGCGGCCCAGGCCCGAGCCGAGGCGGAGCCTCAAGGCCCAATCCGTCGGGTTTCGACGTTGATCTCCTCCCCGGTTCGGCGTCGAGATGCTGGTCGACGTAGGGGTGAGAAAATGGGGCAAATTAGAATTAGTTTTAAGTGTAAATATGGCAAAGCCAGGGAACTCCGATGAAGTGCTTCCGACCAGAATGGCGGAAAAAAACAATCTGGGGATCCTAGACGCGTGAGGGATCATGGGTACAGTGGACGTCACACTAGGGATAGTATTACTGGCACGCCCTGTGTCGACGCCCTTTTTCGACTTTCGAAAAACAAACTAATACTCCGCAGCTTCCACTAGATGTCGGCCTATGCACAGCATGTGATCTAAGCAGATTCCACAAGCCTCAGAAATATATATATGGAAAACTGTTACATTGTAAGTTAGCTTTAGTCAAAGCACACAGTAAAGTCAGGCAGTGCTAAATATAGATTACAGGCAGGCTAGTAGGGAGCATGAAGTGGCTGAGCAGCTGTTCCTGTCAATCGCAAGCCAATGGAGACTAAAAAAGAAAACAAGGGTTTATTATAGGAATTACTGAACCAGATAATCTATAATTTTATGGAGTAAGTGCTAAGATAATGGCGGGGAGATGTGTTTATGTATGAATATTTATAATATTTATAACATAGTAAAGTATGCTAAACAAGAGCAACAAAGTATTCCTGCATATACAGCATAATGTTATGTAGCTTGTCCCAAACAGAACCTGGCCATGCACACTGGAGACTCTGCAGCATCCCTTGTATGGCAAGAAAGACAATTTTGGAGGAGCTCTGCTGGTATCCAGCGACCAAGTCAAGAGTACTTAAGGCCCAGGCCCAGCATCAGTCTTCAGGATCTGGGAGCCAGCGTCGGACGACAGAATGCTGGCCTGAAATGGCAGAGTCCTCTGTCATTTCCCCAATCCTCATGATCTGTAAAGATTAAAGTCTTGTTATCACTTGCAAGATAGACTTGTGTCTTTTAATTCCCTAGAGGGGTGCATTTACTCTGACTTGAGGGTGATCAGTGGGTACCCCAAAAATATTTAAGGGGCGCCCCTGTAAATTGGGGTTCGCTTTCAGAGGTCTGAAGAGATCAGAGCATTCAGAATGTGTCCTGCAGGGTGAGTCGGCCCAGAGGGGAGAATAGAAAAAGAGAGAGAAAGTGGCAGAGGTCACAAAAGAGTCCAGAGGATGGACAGGAAGCATCCAGATGGATGTTGAAGTCTCCAAGAAGGAGAAGTTGAGTGGTCGAGGCCAGGAGGAAGGAGGAGATCTGACCAGGTGGCTGATAGATAGTAGCCACAGTAAGAGAGTGGGCAGGAGAGAGAGAAAGCCTGCAGACAATGCATTCAAAAGAGGAGTAGGCCTACATATGAATGACAGAGGCAGCAATTCACTCCGGGAAGATCAAGGCTCACCACCTCCGGAACGGTTGTGTCTGGGCGCAGTGAGGATCTTGTAACCATAAGGGAGGAGTGTCAAAGCTTGTGACAGAGCTGGCCATGAACCATGTCTCAGTGAGACCGGGGACATTGAGGTCATGTTCTTCCAGGAGGTGGCAGATGTCAGAGGAGTGTGACAGCTGAGCAAGAGTTGAGAGTGGCAATATGGAGAAGGTTGCCATCCTTGAAGGACTTCCGGGGAGGGGTACAAATCAGAGGTATGCCCTAAGGAGGTGTAGAAGGAGCACGAGGGGGTCAGAAGAAGAACAAGGAGAGGGCATGGCAGCCAAGGTGGAGGCAGAGGGCGAGGCAAGGAAGCTGAAGGGAGAGATAGGACAGCAGGAGAAGAAAGGAAATTGATTAGGCATGGGAAGCGTTTATCAAAGAGGTGAAGGTTGGCCCGGGTTCCACCATTAATGGGTGAGGAAGAGAAGGGAGAGAGCACAGAGACCATATGAGGAGTCCAAAGGTCTGGCGAAGGAACGACAAAGAGGATGTCGGTGAGGGTCTGTCTGGAGGAAGCGCTGGATTAGGTGTCAGCAATAGGGAGACCAGGGTCAGAGGCCAAGACGTCCTTTTTGAACTTCTTCCTACTAGACTTAGTGAGAAGGGTGGGATAGTCAATGGAGAAAACCGTTACAATAAATAGAGACAGAGTGCCGTCTGTGTCGTGGAGGAGGGGGGAAGAAACGCGAGAGTAGTGGAGGGAGGGCGGGGGGAAGACAGGCTGTGGGGGGAAAAGCAGGATGGGGTAGCACAGGGTAGTCACTGTGCACAGCTAACTTCAAAATAGCAGCAAACGGTACAAACAGCTAAATTCAAAATAGCAGCAAATGGTACCACCAGCTAGATTCAAAATAGCAGCAAATGGTACTAACACCTACATTCAAAATAGCACCAAAATGTATTAACAGCTGGATTCAAAATAGCAGCAAATGGTACCAACAGCTGTATTCAATATAGCTGAAAATGGTACTAAACAGTTCAGTACTGTATGGGGTACTTCAGCGTTATCAGGAAGGAGAAGTTGGTGGGGCATTTTCTTTTATCAACTAATCGACACCCTGTCTCAGTGGGACAAAGTCTTAGAAGTCTGTTATTTAGCCCCTTTGTTAAAAGGAGACCTAGATGCATCATTCCAAAATATAAATCCCCATAGGATCACCGCTTTTCCATCCAGAGATAAAGAGGGTCCTATTAGAATGGGTGGGACAAACAGAGGCTTTCTATCAACTAAAATGTCAGGGCATTCAATTGTTACCAAACAAAGGTCCCCTAGAGTTAGCAGGCCGAGTGCAAAACGTTCAGACAGTGCTTTAGAAAGAAAACCCTAGTGGACATTTCAGAAACACTAGCGTTAGAACAGTTTATAAACGCCCTACCCTCCTCCTACAGCTAGGTATATAAGCGCAGCCTCAACCCTCGTTAAGAGACTGCCATACAGGTTGTCCAGGTTCAATCAGAAGTAGCCAAGTATTTAAAACACATAGGAAAAGGGATTGATCAGAAAAAGGATGTGAAAACGTCTCCCAAATGTTTGTCCTATAAAAACACAGGGTCGCTATGACACCTGCTTGAGAAGTACCGTTTAAGGAGGAGATCCATGAAAAATCCCTTAAATATCCCCGACTAAAATAGGACCAGTCTGTCGAGAAAAAATAGGATGGGTGAAAACTCCCTTTGTTTCTCTTGCGGAAAGAGGACATATCACTAGGGTCTGCCTTAAACATAAACCATAGGAACCTATGGAAATAGGCTGGGTAGGCACGGAGCAGTGGGGTAAGGAAGAAGAGGGAGAAGAAGAGCACCCGTATGATGAGGTGGACGTATACTATTGTATCCCTCAGTCTTTTCAAACCCATGAGAGGGTACAAGTAAACGGGGTGTGGGCTAAAGAACATATCGGCACCAGCAGTAAACAAACGATGGTGAGAGCAGAACTAATGTATCCAGAAGATCCACTGAGTAGCCAGGCTTTCCGAATTACATGTGTATATGGCGATGTCAAAACTTATGCTAGGGTCCCTCTAATATTAAAAGCCTGAGATCAGCCCACGACCATAAAAACTGCCATTGTACTTTGTCTTACCGAAGAAGTAATCATTGGTAGCGACGTCCCAACTTTTCCAGAAATCTTAAATCATCCTGTAGTGCAGAATAATATCCAAACTACACTCCTCTACTATCCTGGAAAGCCTCAGATGACCTCACTAATAATCCTGTCTCAAACTGGGAAAAGGCGATCTCAACAGGATAAAATCCTGAATGCATATCTTCAGACGTTGGAAAGAAAACCACTTCACCCAACCTAACTAAAAAGGCAATGAATCGTCAACAGAAAGAACAAGGAAATATGGATTTTCATAAGTCGATTCACTCTCAATTGAGATGGGGAAGTGTGTGAGAAACCAAGTCTACTAGTCCTTCGGGATATCTCTCTCTCAGGTGGCCAGAGCACGGCCATTGCCTTTGGATCAGACCCTGGGGGTGGACCAGTGCGGGAGGATCACCTGGGTAAGTGGTCTTCAGGGAGTGGGGGGGTGAGGCGACCGATGGTGAGGCACTGTATTCCCCCCCTTCCCTGTATCCCTGACCCCTCCTATTTCCTAGGATTCTCTCGATGTCCCACCCCCCCTTCCTTTTCCACACAAACACTGGGTCAAGGAAGAGGGAGATAGAGTAACAAGGCTAACCATAACACATCCCATTGGACATGCCCCACTAATTGGGTCAGGCAAAGTTAGGCACTTGACTTTAATCACATTCATCTGATACCCAATTAGCTCTCACAACATGGATAAAAGAAGGAACATAGAGACACACTCTGAGCAAGTTGGAACACGAGAATTAGCAGAACTTCTGGGGCGAACCTACTGAAGCAGAGCGACCGATCGAGGGACAAGAGCCAGGGGTGAAGGAACCCAGGAGTTCCCTGCGGGAAGTCGTTGCCTCCAAAAAATTCTAAGAGATACGTGGAGAAGGCCGAATTCCAGGCAAGAAGACTGCATTGCGTATCAAGGCACCTGCGACCCTTTAGGATGAACGACAAGTTGGGGAGGCTTGGCCAAGCCTGTGGTATTAACCTTGACTCGTGAATTAAAAAAGACAATAAGGAAATGCACACAGTCAGTGACTTGGCAAGTGGCATAAAAGACCGGTGTGTTAAGGGAAGACTATCGCCCAATTGAAGGTTGCACGCGTGTTGATGAGACGCGAAGAAAGGTAGACCTGTGGTGAACTTTAAATTACTGATACCTGTGAAGCAAGTCGTACAGAGTAGCGGAGTGGTCTGGCGATAGGAAGTAGCCCACTCGAAAGTCTCCACGGAAAAGGTGAAATGTTTTATTAAAAAGCAACAAAGTGAATGAACTTTAAAGAGCATGATAAGATTGACCCCGGCAAAAGAGGAAGTATAGAGTGAATATTGAACTCTTGTGCTTATGAGATTGAACTCCATAGACCAAGAAGCATTGGGGCAAATAACAGAAGAGTGCAAGTTGACGGGAAAGTCGAAGTGGTCCTGCAGTGCTCTTTAGTAAAAGCCTTGCACATTTGAAAGTCATTGACATCAGGAAAAAGTCTGAGCCTGACTGAAGGTGACCAGAAGTGAAGTGTGATAAGTTGGGGGAAGGGAACCCCTAACAAAGGTGAATAAAGCTTAGGGAGTACTGCCACAAGTGCTGTGTGTGAAAGGCCTGAGCCTGATCGATGGAGACCTACGTGAACTTTTGGTTTCCATGTCTTAAAATCGCAGCAAAAATGGCTGTGGATACAAAATATCACAGCAAAAATGCTGTGGTTTTGCTGCCACAATCATGTAAAGGATGCGGGGGACACCCCCGCTACCTCCGGACCTATTATACCATTTAAGGGGAGCGGAGGACACCCCTGCGACCCCTGCTACCCCTAAATGGTATAATCGGGTACACCTTTACTGGGTCAAACCACAGCATTTTTTGCAGCGATTTCTTTTACTGGCGACATTTCTGCTGCGATTTTATTACCCGATACCAACTTTTGAATGAACTATGAATCCTTTTGTTGAACTGTGAAAGAACTTGCGTTAACGCTGGAAAAGTGACTTTAACGTGGAAGGCCAGGTGGGCCTCTGCCTACGTTTTGAACTGCTTTGTTTTGAGAACTTGAGCCAGAGTGTGTCATGCTGTCTACGGGGACCACCTTACTCTGTGCTTCCCAATTAGGGAAGGAGAGCTGACTCAGCCACTTTAATTCTTTGTATTTTCCCACTGATTTTCTTTTCATACATATTTCCCTTTACTCACTTTAGAGATAGGGCAAGCATTAGGTTTGTAGTATAAGTCATTTTGATTTGACAGATTGACTACGACTGGGTTTTCTTTATTATTTGATGGTCGAGACAACTTCCATCTTAGGTATAGGGCATAGGAGTTTTTCCAACCCAGAGAATTAAGCACAGGTTTTTACAAACTATACCTTCTGTGTCAGTGTCATACTTGTGATACCATGCCTTCCTTACAGAAGCCACCACCGTAAGGGAAAGGGTATGTGATGTATTGCAGGTATTGGTCCCTTCTCCCCATTGGGAGACTCCCAGCGAGAGACTAGGAAGGCGAGTCCCTACCCAGGGGTTGAGGCAAGTGGCACCTCACCAGGAAAGACTCCTCCTTTGGGGGCAAGGACTCCCGTTACTGTGATGAACTTCCTAAATCAACTACCATAGCCACATATATGGGACTATCTTCTATGAATCGTAGTGTAGCAATTTTGTGATTGACTGAAGACTATGTGAAAAGAAAAATATGTGGAAAAAGAAATGAGGACGTCTCCTGAACCAGAGACTTATATTTAAAGGCATGGTCTAGTAAAAAATGTTATTGTCCCTACGGGTCGGCCATGTTTTTTTAAGCCTAAGTGGCTCGATTTTAGAAAACTTTCCTTTGGACCTTACCCGAGTTTTCGTCCATTAAACACACGCGACAACAAGCACCAGGGAGCCGCCATTTTCTGATAATCCTATCTTTTCCCCCCATCGCCCTGGCTGACCTGCTTTTGCGGCACTAAATAAATTCCCCCGCCCCTGAGCCTGTCATCAGCAGACTCGTATCGCCCATTTCCCAACGCCAAAGCACGTCTCGTGTCAACATTCACTGCACTTCAGCTAATGACGTGTCGCCATGGAAATGGCAGGACACCTCTTTGCTCAATAAGTATAAACAGACCGTTTCACAAGACACAGCAGCAGATTTTCGATTCCATTCCTCTCTCTGTGTTACTTTGAGTATTCTGTGACTCGTTTCAGTGCTCTGGTCAGCTACCTTCGCCGCTTGTAGCCCGTGTGAACACCTGTACCATCTTGGTAAATTATTTTACTCTGTTTACCACACAATTGCTTCAATAATGCCCTACATGTACGAGCCCGAGTATACCGAGGAGGACCTACTGGAAAGGGAAGCACGCGAAAACGATGGGGATTCGGACGGCAATTGGCAGGACGAATCAACAGATGAAGAGCCTGGGGCTAGTCGAATGGACGGCGTCTCCACCTGGTGCACATGCAATCGGTGCGAGCTAATGCCAACTGAGGACGAGAACTGCTGCTGTCGAGAAAACTCAGGATGCCTGGCCTACATTTCGGAAGGCGAGCCACGACTGCAATGCATCACCGAGTTGCCAGACTTCAGGGCAGCCTGCCTCACACGGGCCGTGTTGAGAATAATGATGGTGCTTATGCACGAACTTCGCGCAACTGTTCGTCCTCGTAATCCGAGTAACGAGTAAGTATACTCTGCTTGTCATGCCACTCCTATTTCATGATCTTCTACTGTATCCAAAATTACATCTACATATCATTGTAACGCATGTAAGTCGTTCAATAGCGTGCATTGTCTAGATAGCATTTGTCCGTGCAGAATGCTATTAGTTACAAGAATTGTCATTGACAACAAACGTTTATTAAACTTATCTTGGTCATTTAAAAACAGTTTGTTTCATTCCTTTTCACAGGTGGTACAGGCTGATGGCCTATCGTTCCTTTACATGGTGGCTTGGGAGGCTTGGACACCGCGTTCAAAGAGTGATACCCGCCTGTGCCATTCGTGCCATTAGAGAAACGTTCCCGAGTGACAGCGGTCAGTACAGGGGATTTTCTCTCGCTGTGCTGCAACCTGACCTGTATAATCTTTAAAGTCTTGTATTTTTGTGTCATGAAAATAAGATACAAAATAAAACACCACATATATTTTAACAACGTTTGTTTTGATTTTTTAAATGAATCAAGTGTGTCTCCATTCAAGGATGGACGTCAGACATCTGTGCTCCGAATGGGTGAAGGTCTGGTCGCTGTGAAGCAGGGTGGTCACTATCTATCTAAGATAACATATTCTCGATAATGCATGCACTAAATAACACTTGTTCAAAGTCTTTCAGTAGGTTATGTCTCTATAAAAGTCACACATACATCTATACTAACAATTACCATTGGATTATACAGGCCTTAGGGTCTTGACCACTATAATACACCGGTTGAAGTGTGGGTCTGTGCTCACAAGAATCTCCGGTATGTGGCATTTGTTATTGATAAGCAACGATATACTATCATTGATATAAAGGCGATATACTATATATTGATATAAAGGCGTTTCGCGCCGGTGGATGCGCGCTGGCATGGGGGCTGTCACGGGCGCAAACGGCCAAGGTGCCAAACAGCATGTACACTTCAAAAGGTGTCCCACACCAAGGGGCCATCGGTCACATGGCCTCCTCAGACCCCGTGTCTCCAGCCAGGCCTCCCCTTGAAGCAGGCCGCCCCCCTAATACCACGACATACATACGTCATTCATTCACAAACACACCCCAGTTTCTAATCCTTTAAAAACCACTCGATAAGTCTCATGAGAACATCTTTGTGCTTTGCAAGTCAACTCCTGAACGTGCTACCTGGGAACCACTGAGATCTATGCTAGTCTGCTCGTCGTCGTGCTATCCGTGAACTTCTGTGACCGCTTTGAGCATACCCATCAGTGCGCTACCTGTGGCCATCCACCTTTTCTCCCGCAACATACTGCTCTGCTTGCTGAATTCAACTGCTTGTTGGTCAAGGTAAGGCCATGGATCCTGGTCATATTTCACAGATTTTTAAATTTCTATCTATTTGCGAGTAGAGTACCCAATAGTGCTATGTTCGTTGGTCTCATTGCTATTGACTTGAATTTCCATTGCTATGCTAACAATAGATCTATTTATTTTCATCTGTGTCAATTGTCATTGAATTGCATCCTTCGGGGGTCCAGTCTATGATTTAAGCATGCTTCCTTCTCGTGCAATACAGAACATCCAAGGGATGAGTCACATGTTCAGTTTTTAGTCACATCATTTATACATTTCTGCAACTTATGCAAATACTAAGCCGCACATAATGAACTGGTATAGTTCCTGCGACCAAAACAAACCTTGCATTGATCATTGTATGATTCATTTACTTTTGTATCAAATCTTTATTCTTGAAGATTGTATAATAATGTCGATATTTACTTTTCAGATTTATCAACAATGCCTGCCTGTTCGATTAGCAGTTGCCCTTCGAAGACCCATGCAAAATCTGAAGGCACTACAATGCATGTTTTCCCGAAAACTGTTGATCGAATAAGAGAATGGGTCAGAAATTGCGGATATCCACTGGATGAGCTGGAAAGTAGAGTCCAACAAGTCTTACAGGACAAGAGGGGTGATCGATACCGCATCTGCAGCCGGCACTTTTCCTTGGACATGTACACAACATCTTGGGTAACAAAGAAGAATAAACGGCGAACGACACAGAAATTGCTCGAAAACGCTATTCCCACTCTATTCGTCCACATTCCGCCACCGGTGAGTCAAGTGTCCGGAATTTAGCTTTAGGCCTTGCGGTAGTGTGTAGGTATCCGAACGGATTAATTGATATTGTAGGTGTTCTATCCCTTGTAATAATTTCGATATTGATATGATTGTATAGTTTTTTGAATAATGGCATTTACCAATATATTCTTTTTCGATTTCATAACCCACAAACACAATGTATATATATGGGAACAGGGAACTGTGCTGTATTGAGCATTTTACAAGTATTCTGTCGCCTTACATGGCTATTTTTAATATTGGCATTTCATTATCAATCATTAATTTACCTTTACAACTTCTTGACTATCCCTTGAATCTGAAGCAAGAACATTCTATATCCTTGACGTGGTCGCAGTTATCAACCACTTCTAGCGCGTATCAGGTAATCTTACTAGGCTAATCCGCTACAGACCTGTTTTATGCATGTCAAGTAATATTTTTATTTTATCGTGTAATCATTTTACCGAATGTTTGGTTAGTGCTTTCCAATTGATTTACACCTTAGTTATCGTCCACTGGTGTTTGTTTTCGGTTATAATTAGTGTTATCCATACTAATGCAAGTACTGTCTTTCAGGGAGATGCTGAAGCGTCCGCCACATCTACAACATTTCTAGATGTTCTTCAACAGCAGGAGGTATGGATACCGACAGCTCCATCGAGCGTCATCATCAGAGCTGGAATTCTTGTCGTTTGATTGTTCTACACAATGTTTCATTCGTGGTTAGCCGTTGATATGTACCTGTACGGTCGACCCCAGATGTGTGTTATGTTTTCACTATTGTAATCCTCACTAATGCAAGTACTATGTTTCAGGCAGTTGATGGAGCGTCAACCCCTGCACTTGATGCAGAGCCTGACATTCAAGTAATTCCAGGGGAAGTGGAAGCGGGACCATGCGTATACGAATCGGCGCAACAGCTTTCGGAAGTGCGCACTACATTTGCAACATCCATAGATATTCTTCAGCAGCACGAGGTATGGATAATGACAGCTCCATCATGCGTGATCATATAACGTGATTCCATTTGCTATACTTTCTTCCCTATTAACGCAAGTGCTGTGTTTCAGGGAGACGACGAAGCTTCCACTACAATCACAACATCCAATGTAGATGATGCAGATGTAAATACATTGGAGAAATAAGTCGATGAAATGTGATCATATTTAGATTTTCCATGATTCTTTTGGACAATGCATCATTTGCGGTTATCTCTTTATATGTACCTGTGCGTTCGACCCCAAGTGTGTGTTATGTTTCCAATATTGAAAACCATACTAATCCAAGTACTGTGTTTCAGGGAGACGACGGAGCTTCCACCACAATCACAACATCTCATTTAGATGATGCAGATGTAAAGGAATCGTTGAAATAAGTTGATGAAATGTGATCATATTTGGATTTTCCTTGATTCTTTTGGACAATGCATCATTTGTGGTTATCTCTTTATATGTACCTGTGCCGTCGACCCCAAGTGTGTGTTGTGTTTCCAATATTGAAAAGCCTACTAATGCAAGTACTGTGTTTCAGGGAGATGCGGATGCCTCCTCTCCAATACAACCATTCATGGCAGTCCATGCAGAGCCGGAGGTATGGATACTGACAGTTCCATCGAAATAGATCATCACTGGTCGAATACTTGTCGTTTGATTGTTGCACACAATGTTTAAATTGTGTTAGCCTATTGAGATGTACCTGTGTGTTCGTCCTCACGTGTGTTTTATGCTAACAATATTTTGATACATAGTAATGAAAGTACTATGTTTCAGGGAGACGATGGAGCCTCATTCCGTGCTGTCGATGCGGATACAGAAAATATAGTCGTTGCAGCGCAAGAGGAAGGGAGGACATGCGGAAACGAATCGGAGCTACAGCGTGCAGATGTTGAACGTCGAGTCAAAAAAGTTGCAAAGAAAAAAAAACAAAAAAGGGTTAGTTACAAACAGTTCATAACTTTAAAAAAATGTTTGTGCTGGGGACTATTTTATGTTTTTTTCCAGTCAATTCTACTACACTCCATCTTGTGTTTAAACTGAACATCCCTTTTCCAATCTCTCCTCCAGTTACCCGTGGGTGTCAGAACTATACACACACAGACAGTGAAGCGAATGAGAGATGTGACTTGCCAGACCGTGTACACTATGGAGGAACTATTAATTGAGGCGAGGCGTGTTCAAGGCTTGAGATGCTCATGTCCAATGGCCAGAACATGAATTAACTGTGTTTGGAGACTACAGCAAAGTTGCATTGGACCATAGCTACAGTGCGACCGCACCACCACAAGAAGATGTTATTGAATGTATTGAAGATAGCTCTGAAGTAGTTGCAGATCAATTTACACAATCTACACCCGCCAAGAATTTGCCACCAAAAAACCTGTCGACATTGTTGTGTTCTCCCATCAATGTTGAAGTAATAGATGTCGAAATGACAGAGAATGAACCAGCCGCAGCATCCATAGACGCATCAGAACTTGATATCAGCGATATTACTTTACAATGTGTTGAAATCTCCACAACGTCAAAGGCCGAAACAACGTTGACGCAGGATGACAGTCTAGTGAAAGAGAGCAAATACATTGTATTCGACAGTTGTTTGATGGAAATTATAAGTATGCTGAAATGTGTGCATTCCGTTAGAGGGAAAGTATGTGGGAAGCCATTGATTAATGTGACTCGTCAAATAAAAGGCAGTAACGTCAAAATAAATGCCGCCTGTAGATTAAATCATAGGTTCTCATGGTCTGCACAACCGATGCTGGGGAAACTGCCAGCAGGCAATCTACTGTGTGCAGCTGCATCACTTTTTAGTGGCTCCAGTTTTAGAAAGGTAGAGGCTTTCTTTCAGTTTGTGGGACTCCATTTCATTTCTAAAGCTCTGTACTACATATACCAACGTGATTATCTGTTTCCGGCCATTAGTGATGCTTGGAAAATTGAACAATTGTCTCTAGCAAGTACATTCGAATGCAAACGATTCAGTCTAGCCGGCGATGGACAGTGCGACAGCCCTGGATTTTCTGCCAAGTACTGCACCTACCACTTTCAGGACATGGATAGTAAGAAAATTGTGAGTTTGGTGGTCGTGCAGGTAACACAATGTACATCCTCAGTGGCCATGGAGAAACTAGGATTTATAAAATCAGTGGAATATCTACAATCAAGGGGAATGCACATCGACCTCATAGCCACGGATAGACACGTTTCAATTGCCAAGACAATGAGAGAGCAGTTCCCACATATTAAACATCAATTTGACGTATGGCATCTTGCTAAATCAATCAATAAGAAAATCTCGGCTGCAGGGAAAAAAAAAGGTTTTGAAAATATTTTGCAGTGGTCACATTCTATCACCAACCATCTTTGGTGGAGCTCAAAAACTTGTGAGGGGTCAGTGGAAATACTACTTGAAAAATGGCGGTCACTGATGCACCACTGTACCAACGTTCACCGCTGGACAGCAAATGAACATTTCCACCAATGTGAACATGGCCCTTTGTCCCCAGAGGAGGCACGGAAGAAGAAGTGGTTGATTCCATCTTCACCGACACACAAAGCCATTGAGAAGATTGTTTTCGACAAAACTCTATCAAGAGATTTGAGAGGACTGACAGAATTCTGTCACACAGGAGATTTGGAGGTGTTCCACAATATGTGCCTAAAGTACAGGCCAAAGCGCTTGCATTTTAGCTTTCGGGGCATGAAACATCGCACTCTACTAGCGGTCTTGGCCCATAACAGCAATGTCGGACGTGAACAATCTAGGACTAGGGGTAAAGTAAGGATGCCTCGCTACACTAAGGTGTTTTCAAAACGAAGTAAGCAATCGGTGATCAAACCAGTCTATGATGAAATGCAGTTCGACTTTGTGAAAGGCCTTATTGTTGCTGTGTTAGAGAAGCACAGATATGGAATTTTGGACGTTTCTGTGCAGAGCAGTGATCCATTGCCACCGAACATTGCAACTGTGCCATGCCCACCCGAAGCACAGCTGATTGTGAAGTACAAATCCCCGTTTAAATAATTGCAATATGATTGTCTTTTTGTAAATAAATGTTATTGTACAGTGTACCTGTAAACCTAACCCCTACCTTCACCATCATGGGTGGCGAACAAGCTGGGTGTCATCTTTGAATTCTCTCTATTCACCTCACATATGTGTATGTATATATTTTTCTCATGTCTCATCCCATGTAAATGTAAATGCCGCGCACTGTTGCGCACTGTTAACGGAGGGGAGGCTTGCGTATTGCAAATAATAAAACAAACAATAAATCTCACTTTTAACTCAACTCCTGTGGTACTTTATACTTTCTCTAACCTTCCGCAAAAAATTAAATGTCTCAATTTGGGCTGCAAAGCTCGCAGACAACGGGGACAAAATTGGGGCACTTAGAACGCGCCAGCCAAGCGGGCCGTGGCATTTGGGAGAGAAGCCAGTTCGCATTTGCACATTGAGGCGCACTACATAGACAGATTCTAAACTTCAAGTTCTCACAGATGCATATACTACGTGATGTTGCAAATAAAGAATGTGAAGGACAGCGCCCAGATGAGGCCCACAAGTCGCACTGGAAGTATAAGGGTCTATTGTTTTTTGACCTTGAGACAGGGACCATGCCGAAAGAACTACATTTGAAGGGAGTGCGCAAAACGTAAGAGACGATAAGGCAGAAAATTCAGAAACTAGACCGAGTTTCATTTTAGTTCAGTATACGAAAAATTGTTGTCAAGAGCACGGTCCGTTTTACAGACTGCATTACGAAGAGACCCAATGGAAATTTCAAATATAATGTAAGTAAATCTTTACACGCTTTTATACCGGAATGAAGATTTAATGAATGGATGCATGAATAAATGAATGAATGAAGAGCTAGGAAAAGCAAGTAAAACGTGTTCGTAGTGGGCACATGGGCATGCAGGTCCACTGGTCTCACCAATCTCGGTCCTTGGCCCAGCCACTTTTCCCTGCACTGCCTACCTGCACTACAGGACTGTCTCTGTATCCTTCAGCCCCTTCTCCCGGCATTTACCTTGCACTTGCACCAGCTGGCCCTATTATTTAATTTGTATTCAACTAACCATGTACAGCCCCTCACCATGCGCGATCAGAAAGAGACCTGGCCTAGTAGGATCGTTGTCTGTCTGCCCTTGTTCCCCACCTGCCTCGTCACGCCTAGAAACACTTGAGTATAGGCGCGTTACAAATGCCATATCATATATCATATCATTCCTCACGCATGTAGACTAACTGTCGTTTATCATTGTGCGTTTGCCTCGATTTATCTTGTTACTTTTCGCATTGATTTTAGAGACGAACATACTCCATTGAACTATCCTTGCAAGCAAATAGTTTCTGATCGGCCATAATAAATAAAATGAGTAATATTAATGAAGTTCGGCTAGCGAGACTAATTATAATTTTTTTGTTTTCATAACAGGTATTTGATCCCATTCTGCCACTGCCATCTGTTTGAGACAACGGCGGATGGATTCTTCAGCAGACACCTGCAGCTTCGTGTCAACAACTGGAGCACGATCACCATATTATGGGACGATCGCCAAGGGCCCACATGCCCTTACGCTGTACTAGTGGCTAGAAGCAACATATCAACCTTTAGGCTGGACTAGTGCCTAGTTGAAGGAACAGCCTTGCGGTTCACTGTGCTTCCAAAGTGATTCTTTTTACGAAAATGAACACCCTGTGTACCATAAAGGAACAGCGCGTGACTCAAGATGAAACGGAGCAGTTATTGCGGATACAGATAAAAGAAAATAAATGGCTTCCGGAGTTCATATGGCAATTGCTGAATATTCTCTAAACATTGAATGTCAAATAAATGTACTTTACCAAATGTACCGTGTTGCTGTTTAATTTTAAAGTACAGTTTCATATTCCGAATTGTGGCACGCTGTGTTGTGAGTTGATCTGAGTTGGTTTCCGGATTCTGTGTGGAGTCGTGCAGAAGACGACTGGGCGCGTTTGCCTACGCAGCACAGTAACGTCACGGAGAGAGGCAGGGAATATGAATGTTTTGATAATGTCAGGCTCAGGGGCGGGGTAATTGATTTAGTGCCGCAAAAGCAGGTCAGCCAGGGCGATGGGGGAAAAGATAGAATTATCAGAAAATGGCGGCTCCCTGGTGCTTGTTTTCGCGTGCGTTTAATGGACGAAAACTCGGGTAAGGTCCATAGGAAAGTTTTCTAAAATCGAGCCACTTAGGCTTAAAAAAACATGGCCGACCCGTAGGGACAATAACATTTTTTACTAGACCATCCCTTTAACTGGGATGAATCGGATCCAATAATGGTGCGGTGAAAAGTTTGTCAGATTCTGGCGATTTTTTCCTGGCTACCAAAATTCTTTCCCCAAATATTCTAGGTGGTGTATGATTATATAGGCTGTCAAGCACTTCCTGTTGGCACTGGAAGCAAAGGGGTCAACCTGATGAGTCCCCCCCCAAAGGGAGAAGATCTCCTCCAGAACATCCTGAGAGGGCTCACGCTTGTGGGACGCTGAAGTCTGTCGGCTCAAAGCTTCCACTGTGACATTCTTGTCAAAGACACACTGGTCTTCAGAGCCCAGAACACAGTCACATTGCTTCTCTGTACAGAGGCATGGACACCACATAATGTCGTCTGTTGAGGTAGTACATGGCAACTGTGTTGTCAGTCATGATCAGCACAGTCTTGCATTTCACAGAGGGGAGGATAGTGACCGGGGCCAGCCTCAACGCCCTCAACTCCAGCAAGTTGATTCATTCCAAGACGCTGCAGGAGACCACAGTTCGTTCACCATTAGATCTGACAGTTGAGCGCCCCAGCGAGTCAGAGATGCATCCTTCACCACAGTCAACTGGGGTCAAGGTTGGCGAAACAACACGCCTCTCAGCAAGTTGTCTCACAGGGGCCACCACGCAAGATTCTGAGCCACCTAGTACGCGACCTGTAGAAGGTACAACATGTTGCCCTGAAACTGCGACTATTGGCAACGGAAAAGTGACTGAAGCAATTTCATGCACAGCCTCGCTTCGGGCACTACAAGGATGCAGGAGGCCATGAGGCACAGAAGGCGCCAAGGCACAGTCTCGTTCCTTTGATTGGAGGACATCAACCATCTGAAATATTTTCACCACTCAATCCTCAGGCAGGAAAGCCCTACCCAGGTGAGGGTCCAAGACTGCCCCAATGAATCGGAGAGACTGGGACAGCGAACCCTGAGACTTTTTGAAGTTCAGGGAACAGCCCAAGCAGTGGAAAAAGTGCATGTGTGTAGTAGATGCTCCAACACTAGATTTGGGAGCGAGCTCAGACAAGTCAGTCGTCCAGGTCGGGATAGACATGAATGCCTTCCATACTGAGTCCAGCTGCTACCACTGCCAGCAGCTTGATGAAAACCCTGGGAGCCGAGGGAACACCGAATGGCTGGATCTTGAACTGGTAATGGTGTTTGCCCACTATGAACCTCAGGTACATTCGATAAATCAGCATGTGGAAGTGGGCATACTGAAGGTCCAGGGAAACAAACCAGTCCTGCAGATCAAGGACTTACAGAATCTGAGCAAACATGTTGAACTTGTCCTTGCTTAAGAACAAGTTCATCATCCACAGATCCAGAATGGGGCAAAAATCTGTCCTTTGGCACAAGAAAATAGGAGGGGTACCAACCCCTTCCTCATTCTCAGCACAGTACCAGCTCGATCACACTTTTTGCCAGGAGTTGGGCGACCTCCTCCAGGAGGACAGGTCCAGAGAGCAGGCAGTAGACCGAGAACCATGGTCCGGGGGCGTTGGAGAAATGGGTGGCAATAAACTTGTTGGGTGGACTGTAAGGCCCAAGTATCAGACATGGTCTTTGACCATTCTGTGCTGGACAAGGAGAGCCTCCCTCACCAGAGACGGGTGGCAAAAAGCATCACTGAGGTTTGGCGCCATTGAGTGCGACGGGGACAGAGGCTGCGGTAATACCACCCCCCTGGGCACCTATTAACCTACCTCTTGGGAAGCATCTGCCTCTTCCCAGGGCGGATTGGCCACACCTCTCGGGACAAAGGCGGTGAAGGGGCGAAAACCCCTACCCAGAAGCAACAGTTGCATGGAGGGCTGGTGCACGGCATGCCCCAAAGACTTAGCTATCGCCTTTGACGACTGGACCTTCAAGAGGGCGTTGCCAGCCTTCGCCCCCAAAAGGTTGATGCCGTCGAAGGGCATGTCCAATGGCTGCAAACCCTTATGTCCTCAGCCAGGAGTGGTGCATGACCACTGTGCTGGCAGCCAAGGCTCTGCCCACACAGTCCACTGTGTCTAGCCCAGATTGTAGATCTTGTTGTGCCGCCTCCTTGCCATCAGAGACCAGGGCTTGGAAACCGTCCCTCATTTCCCTTTCCGGGATGTGTTGGCTCGCATTGACTAGCACAATCCCAAGACTGAAGCAAAATTTCAACATGACGCAAGAGGCATTCATGGCCTGCAGTGCCAGACTGCCGACGCAATAGTGTCTTGCCCCAAGCATCAAACCTCTTACTCTGCCTGTCCAATGGAAGCGACGGGAAGGGAAGGTAGATGTCTTCGGGCTAGCCGTAGAGGCCTGGACCACCAAATTCTATGATGAAGCATTGGTGGAGAGAAAGATTGTCTGACAGATCGGGATAGTGTTTGCCATGTCCCTGTCCACAGCCAGAACAGAGGCAGCCTTCTCCCACGCCTCCAGTACTGGCGCTTCCACCACCACATTGAAGGGCAGGAGCGTCTCTTTCTTGGGTGCCTCATCCAGAATGTCACAAAGTTCATATTCAACCCTAGAACTGGATGAGCAGACCAATCCAGAGTACTGGCCACCTTAGCCATCAAGCACTAGTACACAGCTTGGGGATTTCCCAGTGTGGGAGCTGGTAAGACATCCATCTCCAGGGAGGTGTCGAGGCCGCTGGCTCCTTGCAGGTTCTCTGCCAGTGCCAGCACATCCTCACCTTCCCCGTAAACACTTCTGGGAAATACCTCACTTCCCTAGAGCACAGAAATTCCAGCCCAAACAGGACCTGGTCACCATCATTATCATTGCCATAGATGTAGTACATCTTTGACATAAAAACATACATAGGGAGTGGGGCGTATTCCAGTGGAGCTGCGGTTAGCACTGCACCGACCTAGCTGCCAGCACAGAGGCACCCAAAGGCAGGGCCTGTCAGTGGCAAGTGACATCTTTTTGGGCCAGGCCAAAGCGCTTAGGCGTGCAGGAGTGGTCCCCAGAGGGTACCCCGTGTGACGATCCTACACATGGCATCACTTTTCCCCAAGGGGAAGACCCTTCTCATGAGGCTAGGGTGGTGTGGTTGCTATCCAAATGTCCCCTTGTGGGCGTCAAAATGTGGGAGGAGCTCATGTGGCGGACTCTCCTCCTGGGGAGAGGGACAGTAGTTGGAAGCGTGGCTCTTTAATTCCCAACCCCATAGACTAGTGGCAACGGCTAGATGTCCATTATTTGGAGTTACATCCAAAACTATGTGTTATTGCACAAGTACAAACTCCAATACTCTTAAGACAACAAAGACTGAGACGAGAAAGAACATGAAAATGCAGCAACAAAACGAGAAAGCCACTCGTCCAGCTGTGGCTAATCGAACTGACATTACGTTAGTGCGGCCCCCCCACTTTATGTGGCCATTAGAAACCAACAACGGGAGGTGAGAAAGAGAAGGAAAGTTAGAACCAGAGAAAATGGCTCAGCCCGAGTGATACGATCAAGGGCTGGAGACGTTGAGAGAAGGAGCGAGCCCTGGAGAGACGGAGGCCGAGGTTGAAGCCTATCTCGAGAACGGAACGCAGAGGTGGAGTGACCTGGAAGCAGAGTCAAAGTGTTCCACCAAAGCAAGAAACCTGCAGTAGAGGGTGTGGTGCAGTAGAATGCACAAGGATTTCTGAAGCACAGCCCAGGCAAGGACAGTATGAGAAGTAGGAGCTGAAACCGAAGTTGGTGTTCCGCATGGAGGCAGAAGTCCAAAAGTTATTGGAACACAGCTTGATGGCTGACAGGCAACTATACAGTCGAGACTGAAACGGAATGGCAGTTAGACCCGGCCTGACAACCTTTTGTCATCAGTGATGCACCTGGAAAGCAACTCGTCATTTGGCCAGCAGTCTGCCAAATTAAGGAGGAGAGAGCGCACATCCATGTCGTGACCTCTAGTGGGTGGATGGTGTGGTCCAATAAGTATACCAAAACTGCTACCCCTTGGCCTGCTACGAAGAATGTGTGGCAAGCTGGGAGTGTGTAAAGAATCTTGGAGACAAGAGAAAAAATATAAAGTTGGTTACCAGTCCAGGTGAAACCGATATTGTCGCTCACATCCCCGGCAGAACCAGTGAAGTTTTCCTGAATCCAAGAAACAGATGACGGGAGTTGGCAAAGTATGGGAGGGTGCCGGAGGGGATATGAAAATAAGTCTTTGTTACATCAGAAAACAGACAAGGCTAACGAACGGTATGTTAAACAACAGAAATACCTTTGCAAGAGAGAATAATTCTAACAGCGGTTCAACCAAAAAAACCTCCAACCCACTGATGAGAACAGAATCTATGCTCCCCTTTCGGGGGCAACTTTTGGCTTGTGTGAAATCTGAAAACGCTGCAGCAAAGGCAAGGTCTTTTCTGCATGCCCTAATATTCTCTACATGGAGCTCTAAAGTTCAAACTAATCAGGGACCTTTGAGGAATAACTCTTCACTGCTATTGGTCGGCACCCGACCCTGCCAAGTGTCAGTGTTACTGGTGGTTACAGACCCGGCACAAATAAAGGACAAAGATGTCCTTTCCATGGTTCAGCAGTCTTTACCTGGTATATCACTGTGCGGCGTGAATCGTAAGGAAAGAAGAAATGTGTGAACCACTTTGTTGCACAGATCCTTGGGCAGTTCCACAAGAGAGTGATTCTGATAAGTCAAAAGGAATGCAGGGAACATTGTCCTAGTCACAGTGGCGACCTGCCAAGATAAATAAGAAAAGTAGACGGTTTGGTACCTCATCTAGAGAAATAACAGCCGGGTTAACGTCTACACTGAGCTTTGGTGAATCAGATAGGAGAAGAGAGGCATTCTCCAAGTCCCTTGGGAATCCTATAGAGTTTTGTGTGACAACATTTTGTTTGAACTTTTATGAACTATCAGTTTGTCGAAACGATTTTGTCATTCTCCGGGATTGGAAGAAGACTGTGTTCTTTTGAGACTTAGGTTATTGTAGTGATAGGAATAGAGTAGGGGCTGCGACCAAGACAGTACCTTTTTGTTTGGCTTCCCCGAACTTCCTGAAACTTGCTTGAGTTTCTTAATTTTAGGTAGGGAAACCACATTAGAGTTAGGTTATAATTTTGTTACAATAAAAGTTTACAGCAATTATTATGGCACCACTTGGTCAATCTCAGTACATGTTGCAGCACCTGCCAGACGCAACAGACGCTGTGGGACCATGCAGTGCCATAGCCGAAGCAGACATCGCTGTCACCTGCGCCACAGGCACTGAGGCTGGAACCGTTGGTGACTTGGTGAAGATGTCTAACATCTTTAGGTGGAAACACACCCGTTCCGCCAGCGTAGTGGATTGGGTCAGAAAGGGCACATCCTTTGGCAGCTCAGGCGAATCCTTGGAGCGGTGGCTCTTCTTCTTAGAAGAGGACTAACAAGGACTCTGTCAGAGAGCAGGACCTCTACCGATCATCCTCTCTCCTTCTCCTTTTCCTTGCGCAGAGCCTCCCGTTTCAGGGCACCGATCCACGCTGTGTAATCTCGAACGCGATTGTGGAGCCTCACCCTTCGTCTTTCCTGAAAGGCCTTCAGGCGCATGGACTGGCACGACCCGCGTTCCTGGGTGTCGTGGTCCTCACCCAAGCAGTATAAAACAGATCCATCACAGACCGACACACGGCTTGAATCCCAAGGCCTTTGACAGAATAGGCATAGCATTGAAGAACAAAAGTTAAGCTCGACAAGCGTGCTCCCAATTAGTGAACAGAGTGCGTGGAAAAAAGGAACCGAGGTCAAGGGCGCAGCGCCGCTCTATGTAACGGCCCCAACATCATATCCGCCATGGGGCATGTAGAGCTGTCGGCCATAGCCGATGTGAAATTGCACAGCACTCCCTGGTGTCGGAAAAGTTTACGGAGAACAGCTGTACTGGGGATACAGATATCATAGATGAGGAATCCGTGGGAGGAAGATATCCATTATAAAGTGCCACATACTATTTTCATATGAGGAAAATAATGAGGGAGAACAAACACTGAGAAAATCAGCCCCAGGAAAGGTTTGCCATTATTACAATAAAAGTGAGAATTGCAGAAGGCTACAGCCCAGTTTGCAAAGCCAGACACAGATCAAGAATCTGTAACAAGTGTATTCTGGGTTGCGCAAGCCCCAGCATGCATCACTGATGGGAGTTTGAGGTGAAACATGTGGCAACAAGAAAAAGAAAACAGACAAAGCATACATTTTCGAAGTGAGTACTCTGACAACAAGCAAACAAATAAACCTACATGCAGCTTGGGCAGCTAATGTACAGGACCACCTAGTGGTGCCCAATTCCAAAACTGCATACAGACTATTTGAACCCTCGGGGTATGGGGACTCTGGATGGGCTGAATTAGGTTATTTAAGAAACCACTAAACCTGAGTTTAAATCAAAACAATGGGAATGCACATGGGGAATGGGGTGGAGTCATTAGGCACATACCAATCACATAACCTTAAACTACTGCGGAAATGGACCCAGCAACCAGCACTCTCTCAAAGGAATAATTAAGACAAAAGCAAAACTTTAAAAAGAGGGAGAAGCCTCTAGAAGGCGAGGGAGTTTGAATGACGTTAGAGTGTTGGTGTGGTTTCTGTGGTTTCAGTGAAAGAAGCTGGAGGAGGGAACAGGTCATGGCCAACCAACATAGATAACACGGTTTTAGAGCTGAGAAACAGGAAAAGGCAAACCCAAATGGGCTGGACTGTGAAGAGTGCTGAGGAACAGAAGGTCGTTAAGCGAAATAACCCACACTGCAAAGGGGCTCAAACTTACAAGCGAGTACAGAGCAAAGAGCCTGCTATGGGGCTTAACCTAGAACCTCGCAGTAACTATAAGATAATGAGGAAGGAAGAGTCATCTGCTAGCGGCTCTCTCCCAGATTCTGGTAGCAGCTGCTAATCCATCAGAGATTAAAAGAATCTTATTCCTGTAGTACATAAGCACGCCGAATCTTGCCTGGTATCTGGCCTGGAGGGAGGTCAGAAACACGAAAAGAGCTACAACTGTTGGCGCTCTGAACGATTTGCCAGAGTCTTCATCCCTACTCTAGGGGGGCATCCCCAATACTGCTGACCTGGAGAAGGACCCCTTGGGTCCTCTGTATTAGGCAGGTAATTCCATGTTTTCCCGTTCCACTATCACCCTACCCCAATTCTAGGGAGTAGTTTTCTTCGACAGTCATTGAGGATGGTTGTGGAATATTTTCTTAGATCTGAACTGGATTCTGGAGTCAGAAATAGAATAATGCCAGAATGAACCAGGCTAATGCTGTCAAGGAGGGCAATAGCTACCCCGGCCCTAGACCCTAAGATTATGGTTTCTTTTCACATTATGGCTGCAACCTCTCTAAGGCGGGCAGGCTTGCCAAGGCAAGGTCCTGAATATTTCTGGGCCCCTGATTCAGATTTTGGAGATGACGGAGCAGTCTGCAACCCCTTGCTCACCAGAGGTTTTGGACTACAAATCCCACCTGCCCTAGCCACCATAGTCAATGGTGCCGCAACATGGGAGTTGTAGCTCAATACAGCTGGAGAGCTACTTGCTTCAGACCCCTGTGATAGAGGAAGCCAACAGAACCAGAGGACTTCAAAATCCACATGAAATTAGTAAGTGGGCACAGAAGGCAGTTTGTTTTCTTGGGCATACATATGTCTCTCTCTCAGTCTCTGTAAGTCTCAAGCTATCTGCGTCTCACCTCTTTGTCTGTGTGTCTCTGTGTTCATCCCTCTATTTCACTCTCTATACCTGTCTTTCTCTGCAAGTCTGCCTCTGTCCATCTCATGACAAAAGCGCATTCTCCTGAAAACTAGCCACAAGTTAGGCAGATTCTCATTCTCTGGGTGATTCTTGTTGTGAAAGATCTGGGCAGGTCCGTTAATATCTTTTACTCCCTGGATAAAGCCCAATCTCTATAAAGAAGATTTTGTCATCTCGGGCAAATCGCAGCAGGAGCCGTATGCCCGGCCAAGGCTCTTGTTCTTCCATCTCCTCTCAGCAGGTAGAAGACCGCCAGCCATCCAGCAAACTAGCTCATCTTTCATCCCTGAAACTTTCCCTTTTGCCAGGAGCAGAAGAGGGAGAGGCTCCAGTGGAAGAACAGGATGTCACTAAGGTATGTAGAATGGGGCTCTTTCGGTCAGAACACCAGATTATGGGGTGGGGTGGCTGAGGTTTTCCATTAACAATGATGTCTTATTTCTCAAGATTCCTTGTTTCTCCAGATGGTTCAGGGATTCAAGATCGAGTTTGTGTGGTGTCCTTGTCAGGAGCCAGTCAGAAGAATGTCCTTTTCTTGGGACAATCACAGGATGATCGGATAGCAAATCAGCACGTTAATAGAGAAGAAAGCAATAGACAGGACTGTACAGCATTTCTAAAGGGTTCTCAAAATATTTTCCAGGTGAGGAAAAAATAGAGAAGGCTCATTGCCCAGCCACCAACCTCAGTGATAAATGTGTGATGTATTGTCACTTCAAGATGGAGACGGTTGCCACGTTGAGGGAAAGAGACTGTTTGGCACATCTAGATCTCTAGTTCCCTTCAATGCATATAGAACTGAGTTTATAATCAGTTTACCTCCCCTTTCAGTTTTGTCAATCCTCCACCCCAGATTACTTCAAGGGCATCAGAGTTATCCATCTGAATTATTTCGATTTATGGATGAATCTCCACAGGATGGGTGCAGGCAGCTGTCATTGGGCAATAGTCTACTGCAATCTCTCGGTTTCATGATAAACTGGCAAAAATTACATCTGGCTCTGTCAGACCATGCAGATTTTGGGGGTTCAGGGTGAACTACAAGGGTACCTCCTTGAGCCAGCCATCAAACAGGACAGCAGCAATAAAGGTGGAGCTGTGAAGGATGCTCAGTTGCCCAGTGGTGTCAGTCAGGCAGCTAGTCCAGCTTATCGGGTTCTTGTCAGTTGGTCCAGCTTATCGGGCTCTTGTCAGTTGGTCCATTCAGGCCGTATTTCTGATCCTGCTGCATTACAAGGCCATACAAAGATTACAAAATTCAATCAATGCACCGCAGTTTACACTATACAAGGTGGGTCCTGCCTTCCTTCATAAGCAACAAAAGAGCTGTGATGGTGGAACAGCAGAGGCATTTCCGCTTTTTACTCTACTCTAAAGTTAAAATGAGACACAAGTTTGAAGGAATCAGGGAGTCAGATGCGGGAAGATCTTGACTGGAGTGCTATGATCTCTAACTCTTTAGAAATTCTTGCAGAGTCCTTTGTGGTCAGGTGCTTCAGAGACAGGTTTGCCAACTGCATGGTCAGGCTCTTCGTGGACCACCGTTCACCAGTTCAGTAAGCCAACACATTGGGGGAAGAGGGGTTAGACCTGGGCCATTGTGGAAATGGCAAGGCAGTTCTGGATCTTCTGCATAGTTTATAGGATAGAGGTGCAGGTGGAAAAACATACAGGCACTTGGAATCAGGTGGCAGAATGGTGCACCTGGCATTGGAGGGATTCCAGCAATTGTAGGCTTTGCAAGTATTTTTGATGCTAGAAGTGCACTGGGGACCCTTCCAAATAGACCTATTTGCATCTTGTCTCAACTCAGAGACTTTCAGCTGGAGACTGGATGCCGTTGCAAGGGAAAATGACATCTTCATCCAGGTGTGGAAACAGGGATTCACTATGCCATCCATCTCTTCTCCATGGTCCCCAGGACTTTGTTGCACGCACAGCTTCAGGGGACAACACTGGCAATGCTATTTGGGATGGCTCAGCCCTGGTATCCAGTGACCTTTCAATCTGCCATGGAGCCCTCAATCTTGTTGCAGCTGCTCTGGGACAATCTGCTGGAGCCATCCCTTCAGGGTGTTCAAGGGCTCCCTTTGACTACTGGTCTGCAAGATTTCAAGGAATAAATGGCCATGCGATGACCCTAGTGTTAGAACATGTCAGGTAACTGGCTCGAATGTTAGTCTGTCGTCCTTCGTGATATGCAAAAGTGTTCGCATTTGAAAAGGGGTGGGAGTGAAGTGTTTGTGTATCCTACGTGGTCGGTTGGGGAAAGGTTGTCATAAGAAGGGGGATACCGTGCCTCACCCGTCGGTGTCCCACTTCCACTCCCCGAGGACCCCATATCCAGGTGATCCTCCCTCACTGATACACCCCCAGGAACAGGATCCAATAGCGATGGCCGTGTCCTGGACACCTGGAGGACAGACCCGCAGGGACTAGTCAGGGAGACACCTTCAGGTTTCTCACAGTAACATTTTCAGATATCTCAGACTCAGCACCTGAGGCCCACCCAGATAACACTTCCCCCTATGGCCCAGGAGGATACCAAAGAAGGCCTTTTTAAGGACAGGGGGACCCCAGAGGTCAGCTCTGGGGTCTCTTTCAACAGCACCAATGAGGATACCCAATTTGGAGACCCTACATATCACGCAGGTGGACCCAACGGAGATGAATGAGAGTCAGAGTATTCCACTCTTCAATTTATCAGACAAAAGCTTCCCGACAGATGAACCTGCAGAATTTGCAAGAGGAATATCATTTGTACCCTCCAATCGCACCAATTGGTTCACATTTGAAACGGAGTTAAAACAATTCTTTCATAGAATAAGATTTAATTCCTTCTTCAGTGAAACCCGGAGGGCCGGTACTTGAAGGGGACACAGGACTTCGAATAAAATTGAACTTTACTCCCAAAGAAAATGAAATTCCAAGTGAAATCATCTCCTTTGAGAAATGTGTCCTAAAGGAAGTAACATCACTCCAGTGAAGAAAGCATCAGACAAGACGCAACCTATCGGTCAAGGAAAGAGTGGATCTCAAATCCATCAGTAGTAACACGGATATTGTCATCAAGCTGGCTGATAAAGTGGGAGGCATTGTCATCCAGTCATTAGAACAGCCAACAGATGGTGGGAGAATTTAATCAATGATGAAACCAACTATAAACGGAAAGAAGATCCAATGATGGAAATATGAAATATCACAGCATTTTGAGGAAACCACTCAAGATGCCTATGAACGTAGGGGGATTACTAAAAATCGGTTTGAGTACCTTAATAACTCACAAGGGAGAACACCTGCATTGTATGCATTGCCAAAAATGCATATGCGATATATGATATGGCATTTATAACGCACCTGTACACAAGTGTTTCTAGGCGCGACAAAACAAGGAGGGGGACAAAGCCTTGTGTCATTCAAATTGCGCAAGTGCAGGGAAGAGGGAAGTGGAGTAGTGCAGGTAACTCAATAAGTGCAGCCAGCGGGTGGCTCCTAAGTGCAGACAGAAGGGACTGTAGGGTTGCAGGTAGACCCTTAAGTGCTAGGGGAGCCCAGAGGCAGTGCAAGGTCAACGGGACATGCACGAGCCGGGGACCAAGTTCAGAGGGTAACCAGCGCACAGAGCAGTCTAGTACGTCAGCAGGAGAAAGAAAGCAGAAGCGAAAAGGAAGGTCTTGAGTTGCTTCCGGAATCAGAGGTAATTCTGCTCAAGTTTGAGATGCAGGGAGGTTGTTCCAGAGGGAGGCGCCAGCCGGGGAGAGAGATCTGCCGCCAACTCTGCTTGGAGAAGCGTCTGACCCCCCCAGAGAGTTGGAGGTGGATGAGCGGAGAGCTCGAGAAGGAAGATGTTTTTGAATGGAAAGTTGGAGGTAGATCAGTCCCAGACCCAGCAAGCCTTGTAGACAATGCAGAGGGTCTTGAACTTGATCCTTGCAGCCACAGGAGCCAGTGAAGAGATTTCAGGGCTAGAGAGATCCCTGGGCTGAAGCCAAGTGCAAGTCTTGCAGTCCTGTTCTGGATAAGTTGTAGAAGTCGAAGAGTAGAGACAGGCAGATTTAGAAAGAGGCTGTTGCAGTAGTCCAGCCTAGAGAGGACCAGAGCTCTAGTGACAGTGAGCTTCTGGTGTAAAGTGACAAAAGGAAGAATACCCCTGAGGAGGTGCAGCTGTCTTCAGAGAGATGCGGGGAGAGAAGGAGAGGGGGAAGTCGAAGATGAGATCAAGGTTCTTAGCCTCACAGGAAGGAGCAGGAAGAGAGCCCAGGGTGGGCAGCCAGAGAGAGGAAAGGAGGGAGCAGGTGTCCCAATAAGGAGGATCTCAGTCTTACTGGCATTAAGGCAGAGATCATTGGCGGCACACAATTCCTGAATTGCGGCAAGACAGTCAGGTATGAGAGAAGACGACAAGGTGGCTGAGGTGCGCCTGAATGAGAGCTGGGTGTCGTCTGCATATCACTGAAACTTGGAGCGGAAAGAAGCAATGCAGTGGGCAAGAGGTGCCAGGTAGTGGCTGAAAAGCCAGGGAGAGAGTTTAGACCCCTGTGGAATACCACAAGTAGAGAGAGATAGAAGAGAGGAAAACCCAAGTTGGACCTGAGAGGGTCTGTCGGTGTGAAAGGAGGTCAACCAGGTCAGGGCCTGACCAGTGATACCCAGGTTATCATGGAAGCGATTGAGCAGGATGGCATGTTGACTGTGTCAAAAGCAGAGGAGAATGAGGACCGAAGGGAGATTAGAATCAAGATTTGAGAGCAGGTCTTCACAGGTACTCAGGGGAGCAGTTTGCATGCATTTGGCAGCTCTGAAGCCAGACTGGTGGTCGTGGAGACAATCAACAGATTCAGTATGCAGATTAAGCTGGGAGATGGCCAGCTTTTCCACAAGGTTGCCCAGGAAAGGAGTGATGGAGATCAGACGATAGTTAGCCGGAGAGGAAGGATCGGCTGAGGGCTTCTTTAGAAGGGGTGCACCAGGGAGTGCTTGGGGAGGCGGAGCGGGAGGGAGTTCCAGTGGCAAAGGAGTGATTGCAGAAATTGGCCAAGATTGGAGCAAAGGTGTCAATGTGGTCCTTGATGGATCTGGATGAGCAGGGGAGAACCAGCTCTGACGAGACTTTCATAGATCAGACTTGTCTAGAAACATTGTCACTGGTGAACAGGGGAAAGAAAGGGAAAGGAGGAGGAGAGACGGCCTCAGAGGGGCCAGGAGTGGTAGAGGAAGAGAGGATGCACAGGATGTCCTGTGTCTTAGAGGTGAGATGAGAGGCCAAGGCTGTGAAGATGGCCTAGGAGGGAACAGAAGAGGTAGAGACTGCAGCAGGATTGGCCAGCTCCTTGCAGATTTTGAAAAGTTCGGCTGAGTTGTTAGATGCCGCTTGGATGTAGGCTCTCTTTCTGGAGAGAACAGAGTCTGTACTGCCTTTGGAACAGGTGGCAGGCCAGTTTGCCAGGAGGTGCGCCCAAACCCCTCCTCTTCCTCTCTGCTCTACACTTGCATTTAAGGGTGGCGAGATCAGAATTGTACTACGAATTACACTTGGATTTGGGCTTCAAGCGGATCCTCATGACAGGGGCAAGGAGATCCAGAGTGTTAGAGATAGAGAGATCAAGGTCAGAGAGGGCTGTGTCAGGTTGTGAGTCAGCCAAAGGTGCTGGAGGAGGAGAGAAGGTCGCAGTAAAAGCCACAACTGACACTCTTCATGGGTCGGATGACAGAGAAGGTAGGTGGCAGTGCTGGAGTCGGCTTGACCTGAGGGGTCTGTCTAGAGAGGTGAGAGGAAAGGAGACAGTAGTCACTCCAAGAGAGAGGAGTGGTGAGAGGTTTAGTGAAGAGGAGATCTGAGGGGTGCCCTGCAGAGCGAGTCGGGCCAGGGGGAAGAATAGAGAGAGGGAGATTGAATCGGACAGGTTGCAAAAGAGTGCAGAGGAAGGGCTGGTAGCATCCAGGTGGACGTTCAGGTCTGCGAGGAGTAGAAGTTGAGAGGGAGAACAAGAAGGGAGGAGGAGAGATCAACCCACTTAGAGAGGAAGAGGGCGACCTGGCCAGGTGGCCTGTAGGTAGCAGACAGAAGGAGTCAAGAAAAACTCTGGGACGACCCATTGCAGCTGGTTGCGACTCCATCATAGAGCTCCTGTGCAAATTCATCGACTACTTCCTGAAACATTTGAGCCAGGAAACAACTTTGTACCTTAAAGATACAATGAATACCATCACATGCTTTGAGGATATACCCTTTGACCAAACAGAAGAACTACTGGTGACTATGGACATTAAGGCCCTTTATCACAGCATTCCACAAGAAGCAGCCCTTGACTGTATCAGAAACCACCTTTTACACCGTATGCATCAGACTCGAGTACAAGCCAACTTCATTGCAGAATTCCTAACGATAGCTCTAGCCAAGAACTTCTTTATGTCTAATGGATTGTTCTGCCTCCAGATCTGTGGCACAGCAACGTAGGCAGCATTTGCCCAGTCTAGCCATCTTATATATGGCATCATATGAAGAAAAATATGTTTTTGCTGATACAAACCCATTTCACCAACGGATAGAAAATTGGAAGGGATACATAGATGACATTGTTTTTATGTGGCTGGGCACCCAGGAGACTCTGGATGAATTCCACACATGACTTAACAGGATGTCAGAAATACAATTCACTATCAACAGCTTCCTAACTCGATCAACTTCCTGGACCTAACCATTGCAAGCAGTGGGGCGACACTTGCTGTTAAAAAGCAGGTTCCAGGCTCTTTAAGTTCACTTCATGTAAGTTTATTTCCATCTTTATTACAGTTCCACATGAAGACATTGAGGACATTAGCTGTGACATAACACCGGCTCCCATCACCCAGGGCCAGCCAGCTGTAACGGCCACTACACAGAACACTCACTCAGAACATTCCATCATCCACTCAAACATTCCAATGACATCACAAGCTACCTCACCTCAGACAGGCACAATACAACACACCTCCCTCCTTTACTAAACCATATACACACACAAGTCATATACCAGAGCCACAACACAACTACCACCTTCCAAGATATCCGCACACCTGACACTCATCTGGAAAACGGACACTTCCACAGCCAAACCCAACCATCAAAACATCACATCCTGACAAACCGCATTCCATGTATCATCGCAAAACAACTGTCATCCATCTGCCTGTTCCTGCCACAAACAAGCAACTGGGCTCTCACCCCAGGACTTGGCCAACCCTGAAGCTGGGCTACTTCACCTACATTCCTGAACCACCACAAGACTGCTTCGCCTCCTACCACCTGCCCCCGCCTACAACAACGTGGGTGTCCAAGCTGCCACCCTTGAACCCCAGCAGGCCTCGACTGCCACTCTAGAGAACTGAGACCTCAAAGCCTCCAAAAAGACAACCACAACCTCACTCCATTAGGGATTGACAAAGTGGAAACATATGACATCACTGAAACCACAAACACCTATGGACTCAACATCATAAACACCACACCAGACCAGGTTGTACAAACCTTCCAAACGCACTGGGAGTAGTGACAACGCACTCCCAATGCCAACATCAGTGACTGGTAGAAACTAAGCGATCTTATTCGCAAAGATGACATCCTTACACAGGTCGAACCGTTGAACCCATAGAAAAAAAAATGAAATCCACAATAAATACCACAAATAACATAGAAAACAATTTACTCATCACCTCAGGACATACCACACCTAATGCCAACGGGTCATTACCAGGCATCCCCAGGTACCCCTTTTTCCACCAGCTACCTACTGTCCTATGTGATGAGAAGGTTAACAAATCTTAGAGAAGGCGCTACCTCCCCTTAAAACAACATCAGCGTTGTTCAACCTTTACCCACCATGAGGTAAACTCCATAAACCAAAGACATCTCCAAACTTAAACGAAACACATTCTCCTGTACACAGAGCATAGGCGCTACCCCGCTCTAGAACTACATCCTGGCAGTTCATCTTTTACCAAAAAAAATAGACTACACACCAGACCAATAACCTAACATGAGTGCTAAACTTCATCCCACATGCAAGATTGTACTAACCATACCAAGCACATATTACTCACGGATTAACCCACATGTCTAAAACAGAACATCATGCATAACCCATGCTAACTGTGGATTGAATCCGTTACCAATCTCTCTCTGACTCTCTCCCCATCCACATACAGAAATTGCATTTTATGTACAATATTACACGAGTCAGATAGATAACATGCATTTTAAAAACAATGAAATGCTACAACCATATTTTGCTATAAATGAAGCAAAACACCAAACCCACACTTTAATGGACTTGGAGGTCCATAGCCGTTACTAGACACCATCACAACCTAAATGTCCATAGCCATTTGGACTCTAAGAAAATCCCTACCAGTCCATGTTGCTTCATGCAACTCTAAATGCAATTCCTAAAAGCAAACGTTAGTTTTAGCCATCACATACACACATACATATGTGAATGCTTTGAAACAACACGGTAGCACATTGAGCAATCAGAAGTCCATGTGCCCTGAGCAAAGCACCTGAAAATCCTCAAAACAAATTATTCTATACATTACCACCAACATGCTCCTTTATGCAATAACTCACACCAACCATTACCAAATATGCACATATATTGCCGTTTTCCTTCCATACTATGTGGATTGTCGTATATCACATCAACAGTTAACCACATTTAAATGCCCATTCCCAACATCCCATCAAAACGTGCTACAAACTCCTTATAAGTGCAAGGTACATTGCCAGGTATAGTGCACATGTATTACACAAAAAGAATAATTAGGCATATTCTCCTTGATTCTATCGTCAAGTACATTACCCACACCGGCAGTGAACAGTTCAATCTGTAATCCTTTGCTGCAAGGATCAGCAATACACAGCATCCACGCTACCTATATGTTCCGCACAGAAAGTAGAAAGCAAACCCTCTGCATCTTCCTGCAACTTCCAGATTATCAGTTAAACTGTTATGCTATGCATGCGTGGGTTCGTATCCCATCCTCGTCTCCATTGTTAAAAAGCAGGTTCCAGGCTATTTAAGTTCACTTCATGTAAGTTTATTTCCATCTTTCTTATTAAAGTTCCACATGAAGACATTGAGGACATTAGCTGTGACATAACACCGGCTCCCATCACCCAGGGCCAGCGAGCTGTAACTGCCACTAAACAGAACACTCACTTAGAACATTCCATCATCCACTCAAACATTCCAATGACATCACAAGCTAGCTCACCTCTGACAGGCACACAACAACACTTACCTTGCACAAAAAGAGTATTGATAGAAACATGTTACTATTTATTTCTTTATTGTTTATTTGTACAGCGCATATACACAAGTGACGTGCTTCAAAGCACTAGTCCCCAGATATAGACATCTGTCCCTCATTCACTCTGGCTGAGCCAGGCTCAGTCAGCCAATCACACAGAAGGACATTCATGCAGGCAAGCAGCCAATCAGGCTCACAGGCATTCAGGCAATTTCCACCCAGAAACCCATAACACGGAATGTGGATTGTAGCAAGCACCCAACCTTTCAGCACACTACACTGCATTCATGTCAATTTCATTCAGGGCTGTCTCATTCATTGTGTCACACACACAGAAACCAGACATCCATAACATGGAATGCATTTTGGTCACACACTCCATTCTCACAGGTCCCACCCAAAGGGTGTACCCACAACATATAGTCACTGGGAAGGCTTCAAGCCAATCTGGCCTTGACTTCCCCCACAATACCATATATGGTTCTTCCACCCAACAGCCACTCAGGGGAAGGGACAGAGTCAAGGCTTCCCAGGGCTTTGGGAAAACAAGGTAACAGGCAAAAGAAACCAATACTACAATTTGATAGCCAGCACACAAGGAACTGAAAGGAAAACCTACCCTATGGACAGTACTTGAGGATTTGTAGAAACTGCTCACAAGTGACGGATTACGAGCAGCATGCTGATGATTTGGGAAAGAGATTGAGATCAATAGGTTACTATAAACAGCTCCTGAAGAATTCAAAAAAGAGGGTTAAGTATACTCTTAGAGAAACCCTCCTGGTACCAAGAAATAGAACCCAGGATGACTGAACTCCAACATGTGTATCGACTTTTGGCCCAGAAACTGGCACGATACGACCCATAATTAAGAAATTCTGGCCTATCATACAAACAAGCCTGCCCGGGGATCCATTTCCCAGAATGGCCTTCTAATACCTCAAGGAATACTTAACACGTTCAAGACTAAAGAAACGGAACTCAAAGAGTTATTTGTGAAACCTTAAAGAGATCAGAGAACACCACCCCTGTGGTAACTGTATAGTATGTAGATTCACTGTGTAACTGAAAACCTTTAAAATAGCAGGCAAAGACTGGGCTCTGAGACGCTTCACAAACTGTAAAACAAGCAGGGTGAACTACGAAATCCAGTGTCCCTGCGGATTGAGATACGTGGGTCAAACGTCAAGGGCAGTGAACAAAAGAAATGGCGAGCAACGCAAAAAAATCAGGTGCAAAGTGCACAGTACCCCTCTGGTGTCACACTACGTAGAATTACAACACAACCCGGATGACATCCTATGGTGGGTGGTAGACCTAGTGAACGCCAATACAAATGTAACTAATGACCTCTTGAATAGGAAGCCTGGTGGGTACACAAACTTCAGTCAAGTGACCGGCCTCAATGAATTAGTGCCATCCCCCACAAAAATATACACCAGCCACTCTAGGCATGTTTAGGATTCAGGCCATGCCTAGTCAGCCACCCTGGCTGCATCCATCTGTGACACTATGCATATTCCATTACCACGTAGGTCCCCATCAGTCTTTACACCGGGCTCTGATGTGTGACTTCCAAAATGACTCCTATATTTTGGCATGGTTATTCCACCAACTCTGCTGTATTTTGCTTACACAAGCTTGCACAGTGTGGCCGCCGAAGAAAGCACCACAATAGGCCTATAGCAGCAGCCTTTATACATAGAGAACAGGTTTCCCCATTAACGCTCTTCATCAGCATGCTAAGAAAGGTTCCCATGACAACAGGCAATGCCGGGATGTGTATGCCACTATGCGAACTGGCTCTGTTTCCATTAGTTTCCGTGGCAACGGCCCACAGCGTGGGAGGGCAGGAGCCCCCGCAACAGACCAGGACCAGCTGACAGACTTGTGCCCGTGTGCCACTCCGACGGCGTATCTCTCCACAATTAGAAGCATCCAAGTTATTGCCCCATTGCCCTGCTTGAGCCCCAACCTGCAGCCTCTCCGTTGCAGGATTGCTGAAATTTGGCCCTTATTCCTTTCAGGACCGCACTCGCTGACATTACAGGAATCCAAAATGTCGGGCGTGATGCGGCCTGAAAACGAGGCCAAGCGACCTCTGTGTTGCTAAGCAACATGCATTCATTACCATTCAAATTTCCAAACATCCGCCGGCAGGTGGAAGAGCCGGTGGCCATCCCAAGGCCATTTTCCCTGTTTGCCCCCGTTCGCCACGGTGAGCCGCTGCTGCACATGATCTCTTGCCTCTCCGTGGCAACAAACTGCCAAATTCCGAGCGTCGCAAATACGCCTACTCAAGCTTCCTACGCAAGTATGGGCTCACTAAGTAATTGGCATGACTGCTGCGAATCTCCCCACCAATATGACATGCATTACCGTAATAGCATTTCTGATGATTGTATCTTCTTAGAATCGCATGCTGTGCATATGGTCCGACATCCAGTGGTAACTGCAGAGTATTGCATCTTGTCTTTCGGGGACCAAAAGGGGACATCGGCATAGGCGTGTCTGTAACACTGTCCCTATCGTGACGTGTAGTGTACCCAAAATCCCTCATGCGCCAAGGTCCCTCAGATTGTATTTTTTCTGCCATGAGGGAGCCCAAGGCTATTGTGAGTGAGTACATGACGAAGAGAGAAGTAGTAAGACGTCTATGTTCCTTCCACCCCGAGCGGGGAGGTAGGGAGGGCGCATTTGAATCTAAGCAGATAAAATAATCAGAAATGCTATTACGGTAAGTAATGCATGTCTTCTGGTGCTTGTTAATCTGCTTAGAATCACATGCTGTGCATAGACTAGCAAGCAGTACCCGGAGTTGGAGGTGTGTTGTGAGAAGGAACAGTAGAGAAAAGATGTCCTAGTACTGCTTGTCCCACCTGAGAATCAGACCTAGAGTGAGTGTCTAGGCAATAGTGTTTTGTAAAGGTGTGTACAGAACTCCAGGTTGCCGCTTTGCAAATGTACTCTAGGGGAACATTTGCAATGAATGCTATGAAAGCCCCAGTGCCCAGAGTAGAGTGTGCTCTAGGCTTGAAGGGTAGTTCTCTCTTAGCAAGAGCGTAACATAGTGTGATGTGATACATTTGACAATCCACCTTGAGATAGCTGATTTTGAGACAGGGTCTCCTCTACCAGCTGCCACTCAAACAAAAAATTGGTTTGCTTTTCTCAGTGGTTTTGTTCTTTGCAGGTAGAACATGACTGCCCTGTGCACATCTAGTGTGTGTAGGCTTCTTTCGGCCATGCTAGTGGGATTCTGGAAAAAGGTACGTAGTTCAATCGATTGGTTCACATGGAACTTCGAGATGAATTCAGGCGCAAATCTGGGATGAGTGTGCAGAACTACCTTATCCCTGTGGACTGTAACAAAGGGGTCTAGAACAGAAAGGGCCTGTAGTTCACTAACCCTTCTGATAGAAGTGATAGCCACTAAGAAGGCCGTTTTATAAGTAAGGTCTCTTAGACTTGCTTTATGCATTGGCTCAAAGGGGGGTTAAAACCACATTTAGATCCCATGCAGGAGCTGGGTGAGAAATGGGAGGATACATTCTTTTAACCTCTTCCATAAAGGCCTTAATCACCGGTATCTTCCACCACCACACCTTTTGTTGTGACGTGGTGTAGGCTGAAAGAGCAGCCAGATGAACCTTCAGGGAATTGAAGACCGACCCCGTGTCCAACAAATGGGTTAGGTATAGCACAATGTGTGTGGGTGAACAATCGATAGGATTGACGCCCTTGGTATTACACCAGATAACAAAACGTTTCCTTTTGCTGGCATAGCAATAACGGGTGTTGGGTTTCCTAGCTTCCCTGAGTATGTCCATGCACCTCTGAGGGAACTGTAGGTATCCAAACTCTATGACCTCAGGAGCCAGGCTGCTTAGTTGAGAGTTTGTGGGCATGGGTGAAGGGTCTCCCCCTTTCCTGAGACAACATGTTGTACGGGCAGGGTAGTTTCACTGGTGGGGAGAGGGGGAGAGGGGCATTTCTATCAGATGAGCGAACCAAGGTTGGCGGGCCCACATGGGGGCCACCACTATCATGGTAACTGGTTCCTGGTGCATCTTGTGCACTATATTGTTGAGAAGGGGAGTCTGGGGGGAAAAGCGTAGACACATTTCCCTGACCATGTTATCCAGAGACCGTACCCCTTTTATCGGTTCTGGGGATACCTGGAGGTGTAAACTTGGCATTGGGCGTTCTCCTGAGTTGCGAACAGGTCGATCTCTGGGAAGCCCCATTCTGCGAAGACGTTGGACACGATGTCTTCGTGCAGACACCATTCGTATTCTACGGGCAGAGGAAAGTCTCTGCTGAGCACGTCTGCCAGAAGATTGAGTTCCCCTGGAACATGTTGGGACATCAGAAAAATCTTGTGTTTGAGAGCCCATATCAAAATGTTTTGGGACAGCTTGGATAGCCCTGGAGAGTGTGCGCCCCCCTGTTTGTTTAGGTAATACATGGCTGTAGTGCTGTCTGTTAGAACCAGCACTGTCTTCCCTTGTAGTTGCATTTGAAAAGCCTTTAATGCCTTGAACACCGTTAATAGCACTCCATGGGCTGTCTGCTGAAGCAGGTGGGCCCCCCACCCCGTGAGAGATGAGTCTGTCGTGAGAGTGGCTTCCACTGCAGGGGTGGTGAAGGTTTTCCCCTTCAGAAGGTTTTTCTTTGACCACCACTGCAGAGAGAGAACGAGGGCTGGCGAGACAACTACCAGATCTTCCCACTGTCCGCTGGCCTGACACCACTGGCTGTTGAGCCACTCTTGCATGGGACGCATGCACAGCCGCGCGTGGGGAACCAAGTATATGCATGACGCAATCATCCCTATCAAACGCATGGTTTTGCGTACCGTCACCTCCCGAGTGGCTGCATATTGAGGGATCTGAAAAAGCATGTTCTGAACCCTCTCGTTGGAGGGCAAGGCGAAGCCGTCTTTTGTCTGGATTAAAGCCCCCAGAAACTGTTTTACTTGACTGGCGACTAGACTGGATTTTTTATCGTTGATAGAGGAACCTAGACTGAACAGAAGGTCTACGGTCTATTGGGTGTTAAAAAAACATGTGACGTACGAGTCCCCTGATATGAGCCAGTCGTCGAGGTAAGGGTAAACCGGGACAGACAGTCTGCGCAGGTGAGCTGCTGCCACTGCCAGTACCTTGGTAAACACCCTCGGCGCTGAGGCAATGCCGAAGGGAAGCACTTTGAATTGGTAATGCCTGTCCTCTACCATGAACCTCAGATATTTCCTGTGCGCTGGCAACATGAAAATATGAAAGTATGCATCTTTCATGTCCAATGTTGCCATGTAGTCCCCCTGTTTCAACAGTGGGATCACCTCCAGTAGTGTAACCATGCAAAACTTTTGAGGTTTTATGAATTTGTTCGCTGGGCACAGGTCTAGAACAGGGCGCATGGTGAGGTCCTTTTTGGGTACAAGGAAGTACACTGAATAAATACCCTTGTTTACCTGAAGAATAGGGACGGCTTCTATGGCGTCCTTTCCCAGCAGCGCTTCCACCTCTTGCTTCAGGATCTCCAGATGGTCCGGTGAGAGGCGTTGTGAGTGCGGTGGTCTGAATTGTGGAGGTCGGGCGAATTCCACGCAGTACACGTGGGCAACGGTCTTTATGACCCCCCCCGGTCTGAAGTTATACCCTCACATGCCGTGAGGAAAGATATTAAACGCCCCCCGACCGGGGTGACATGGGAGGGGACCTGGATCTGATGGTCATTTTTGACCAGAGGCTGCAGCTCCTCTAAGGGTGGGGCCTCTACCTCTAAGCTTTGCCACGTCGCTGACCCCTTGGTGGATAGTATGCAGGGCTTCCTGAAGTGTATCCAGTATTAAAGTTTCCCGTGCCATAGTTCTGTCTTGCACGGGACTGCCCTCGAAAGGAGTGCCGAGAATTACCTCCCCTTTGGGGGGGGAAGCTCTTTGGGTAAATTGTTGCAGAGACTTAAGAGTCTCATGCTCTTTTTTGGCTGTTTCTAGGGCCTCATCAACCGCCTTTCCGAAGAGGTTTGTTTCTTCAATGGGTTTATTGATGAGAGCAGCCTGTGTTACAGGCTTATATCCTGAGATACGAAGCCAAGAGTGCCTTTTATGTAAGGTCGCCAGGGCAAAAGACCTGCCTGCTGTTTCAGCCGTGTCCAGAGTGTTCTTTATGACATTCTGGTTCACTTGTCTGCCTTCGGCTACAATAGTGAGAAGTTTTGCCCTGATGGGCTCTGGGACCTCCTGGAGATCTTCCTGTACAAGGTTCCATTGAGCGTCAGAATAACTTTCCAGCAGCGTGGTGTTATTCGCTATGCGCGTAGTATATGCGGCAGGTGAGGTGACCAGCTTACCTAAGGCATATAACCTCTTGGATTCTTTATCCGGAGGTCCCTCCCCCGTAGTGAGGGGTACTCCTGCCCGTTTCTGGGTGTTAGTCACTACCAAGGAGTCAGGGGCAGCATGCCCTTAAATGTATTAAGGGTCCGAAGGAGCTGGTCGAAATACCTTTTCAACTCTTGGGTTCACTGCCCAAGTCTGAGCTGGTGACACCAGGGAGGGGGCCAATCGTTTCTTAATCGAATTAAGGAGGGGAATGGCCTGGCTAGAAGGGGGTTTCTCCTTCAGAATGTCTTCCAGAAAGTCCTGTTCAGGCACTGCCTCTCGAGTAGAGATTTGAAAGTGGTCTGTTGCACTCATTAGCATGGTATTGAAGGTCATTTGGTCGTCTACAGGTGAAGCCTGGCGGGCCGGGGTGGACGGAGGAGAATCCAGGCACAGAACATCAGTGTCCTGATCCTGTTGGGGGAGCGTCCATGGGTCCGTCCCAACTTGGTGTGTTTCTTCCCAATTGTCCGTGGCATCCTCCTGGCCCTCATTGTAGGCCTGTAGGAAGGAAATATCTTCACCTTCACTGTACATATCCTGATAAGTATCCATTTGTGTGGTGTCTTCATGAAGGACGGGGACTGAGGGCTGATCCTCTTGTAACTGTGAAGCAATTTGAAGATTAGGATCTCCACAAGATCTTTTCGGGGAAGGATGTTCAGAAAAATAAATAATGTTTTCAAAACAATCCATGAACCCTTCAAATTTCTCCCTTGTCCATTTTGTGGAACTAGAAGGGCCAACGGGTGGAAAAATGTTGTCTTCCGACCTTTGACGTCGATATTTGTTACTCAGGGTGTTGGAAAGAGGCTCCTCACTGTCCTCGTAGTAATCGCGAGAATCGGGACCCTATGACGTATCTATAGATTTGTCCGCGGCCGGTCCCATATTTTTCGGCGGAACAGGTATAAGCCTGACCGCCGAAGTAATTCTTGCGAGGCTATGTTGTATTTCCCCCGATACGGCATGAGATAGTGTCTCTGAAAGTTTATCAGTAGATTTATCGCCTTCCGCAGCGTTAGAGGGCCTAGCAGTAGGTTTTTCGCTTCGAGGCCTAGTCGTAGGTTTTGGGCCTACCGGGCCTTTCGGGACCGTCGGGGCGTCAGATTTCCGCGCTTCGACGTGTGAACCTGATCGAGGGGTAGTGCCCTTGTTAGTTTTATGCCCAGTGGTCAAACACTGCTGCGGATGCGGGGAAGACTTTGGATCTAAACGATCCAAGGAATCCACCGACATTTTCGGCGGTCCTGCCGGCGCTTTCACCTTTTTTCAACAGAGCCGTCGAAATAGGTGGAGGGCTTGTGTGCTTAGTGTATTGTGTTCTTTGTACGCCCCTGTCGCCAGGTGTTGTCCCTGAAGCGAGACGAGAGTCAGGCCTTGAAGTGTTGGGGACGGGCGTGGCGGACCTAGAAGTGTCCACCTCGAGGTCTATCACATCCGCAACCGATGTTTGGTCATCGGAGGTGCCCCTGTCACTTTCAGCGGGTGTGGCGGTGGGGCAAAGGGGTTCCACCCGCAACATACCGTACGCGGCCCACCGCTTTACACAGTGCTCCTTAAAGGTCTTAGGCCGAAAGGAGTTTATAAACCGCACACCGCTTTTCTTTGTGATCTAAGGGGAGACAGGAGTTGCAGGTCCTGTGTTCGTCCTTCCACGGGTATCTGACCCTACACTTAGGGCAGAACCTAAAAGGAGTCCTTTCCATACCAAAAGGGAAAGATGACCAGACCTAGAGGGTAAAGAGGGGGAAAGAGGAAAGACATAACGGAAATATGGCCACCCCAACCCCACTCTCCCTACTGTAAAGGCCGGCCAGAGGGCCCGGCCCCGTGGATGCTTCAGCCACCAGATCTTAGGCGCCGAAATCCACCGACATAGACAAGTCCCCCATAGTCTTCGTCTGAGTTGTTCCTGACGTTGAATGACTTAAGGGGAACTAACCGACAAGTCGGTTAGGATAAACAATGTCTCTTATGTAAGAGCTCCGCTATTGGGCGACCAGTTATCTGGGCGAAAAAAAAAACAATCTGAGGGACCTCGGTGTGTGAGGGATTTTGGGTACACTACACGTCACGATAGGGATAGTGTTACAGACACGCCTATGCCGATGTCCCCTTTTGGTCCCCGAAAGACAAGATGCAATGCTCTGCGGTTACCACTGGATGTCGGACCATATGCACAGGATGTGATTCTAAGCAGATTAACAAGCATCAGAAATAGCATATCCACCCACTCTCTTGTTATGATTGATGGTCCACCGCATTACCTATATGACTATATGCATGTATTTTACCTGTTGCTCTCCACGCACGCACAAACCCTGTCTCTCCCCATCAGGCAATCAAGCGCACACCCTGTCATGACCTAGACTAGAGAGTCAGGTCAACTACAACACTGGCAGTATACTACCCTGCGCACCACTGAATGCCGTAACCCAGTTTGCCATAATTGTGTACAATACCCATGCCTCCACTGTACAAGCCCATTGTGCCTGACAGTATCAGCCCATTGTGCCCATTTTGAATTAGCCTATTGCAGCCCACTGTGCATATTTTGAATTAGCCTGTTGCAGCCCACTGTGCCTATTTTGAATTAGCCTGTTGCAGCCCACTGTGCCCATTTTGAATTAGCCTGTTGCAGCCCACTGTGCCCATTTTGAATTAGCCTGTTGCAGCCCACTGTGCCTATTTTGAATGAGCCCATTGTAGCCCACTGTGCCTATTTTGAATTAGCCTATTGTAGCCCACTGTGCATATTTTGAATTAGCCTGTTGCAGCCCACTGTGCCTATTTTGAATTAGCCTGTTGCAGCCCACTGCGCCTATTTTGAATTAGCCTATTGTAGCCCACTGTGCATATTTTGAATTAGCCTGTTGCAGCCCACTGTGCCTATTTTGAATTAGCCTGTTGCAGCCCACTGCGCCTATTTTGAATTAACCTATTGTAGCCCACTGTACCTATTTTGTATTAGCCTATTGTAGCCCACTGTGCCCATTTTGAAATAGCCTGTTGCAGCCCACCGTGCCCATTTTGAAATAGCCTGTTGCAGCCCATTGTGCCTATTTTGAATTAGCCTATTGCAACCCGCTGTGCCTATTTTGAATTAGCCTATTGTAGCCTATTTTAGCCCACTGTGCCTATTTTGAATTAGCCTGTTCACTAGCCCATAGCCAATCGAGCTAGCCCATTGTGCCCAGCCAACTGTGCCTGATTGTACTCCTGGACCCAAACAGTTTGTTCATGGCAAACCTTTACGTAACCACTCTTACCTTGGCAGCAACTCCTTACCTACTCCACCAACACAACCCTACTCCCCTCAAATCCACTACCTCAATCACCCCCACCTCAACATCTCACATACCCCATAGTTCTGGTGTATGTCGATACTAAACAAATCGACCAGCCAAACTGCTCCATCAGCCCATTAGAATGGATCTGTCGTTTTGCAGCTCCCCCCACACCTTGGAACCCTTGCCCAGTGAAGGACAGAAACCTGAGACACGGCACCCGGTTCTTACCCCCCAGGTCTCCCATCAAAAAACACCCCCTTCATTCTCATCATAACGAAGTTCAAGCCAGCTCTTCGCAAATCCCAGACAACACCCAAAAAGCCCCTATCGGCATAATTGAACACCCTTTGATCAAAAGGTGCTCTCATCAATGCCCGTTCACTGGTCGCCTATGCACCGGATATCCCGGACATCCCAGACCTCATATCGGCTAACAACCTGCATTTCCTGGCTATTACTGAAACCTGGCTGCATCAGGCAGCAGGCCCAGCTCTATCCCTCGCCATCCCAGAGGGCTACTCAATAGTAAGGAACGACAGGGACTCAGGTAAAGGAGAAGGAGTAGCCTTTATCGCCAAAACATCCCTTGGCCTTAGAATGACCCCTCCAACCAGCTTCCGGTCTGCTGAACTTCTGTCTGTTAAGCTCCAACCTTCCGCTACACAAACCATCCTTATGCACCTCACATACAGACCCCGCAAGCCTCATCTCCTCATTTGAGGAGGAGATATCCAGCCTCCTGACCACTAACACCAAAAAAGGATCTCAAATCATCCAACTAGGGGACCTCAACCTGGGCCTCGGCGATCCTAAGGACGCCAATGTGCACTCCCTGGAAAATACCATCTCCCAACTAGGGTTCAAGCTCAGGATCACAGCCCCAACACACAACAAAGGCTGAACCTTGGACTGGTTGGCAGATTACAACTGTCCCACAGCCATCCTTAAAAATGAACCAATCGCATGGTCAGACCATCACGCCATCTCCTTCTCCATCCAAGGGAAGACGCAACCGAACACCCCTCCAGCTACTATCCCGCAAACCTCACCAGGAATAACAGCAACATCACCTTGCAGAGCCTTCGCCCTCTAATCCACAACATCCTTGCTCCTGCAATCTATGCCAACCTCAATGTGGATAAACCTGCTGACCTCTATAATAAAACACTTGAATCAGCAGTAGATATCATTGCTCCTATTAAAACTCGCTAAAGCTAAACCAGCAGCCCACCTGAACTAATTGTTCACCACTGAGCTTAAAATCCTTCAGAATGCCAAACGAGCGGCAGAAGCACCTGGAGAAAAACACCCATCCAGGCCAACAAAACACTACTCACGATAGCAGCCACCACCTACAAAACCTCTATCTTCAGGGCCAAAAAAGAGACATATGACAACAGAATTGAGAATGTCAAATCTAAAACAAAAGAGCTCTTTACCATCCTTGGGGAACTCGACTCCCCCTTCACACCCCCAGAAACCTGCATGAAAGATGCAGACTGGTGTGAGGATTCAAAACGCCTTCCCAGACAAAATTCCCATGCTACGATCCAGAATTGAACAGAAAAAGCTCAGTCTAGCCAAAAAAGTAAACCCTCCACCACCAATCACCTCTAAAACTCCAACATGCCCCCCCCTTCGCTTTCACCCCGGTGTCAAAAAAAGAAGTGGAAAGCATCATCAAAGGCCTCAAGCCCTTCAGGTGCCAAGGGGACTCCTGGCCAGCTCCCATCATCCAGGAAGGTGCCAACGATCTGGCCCCTTTCATAACAGTCTTAATCAACCCCACCTTCAAAACAAGCTCAGTCCCTAGCAGCCTCAAGGTGGCCTGGGTCATGCCCCTTCTAAAAAAAACATTTTTAAAAAACTTAGACCCCAACAAAGCAACCAACTACAGGCCAATTACCACCGTCCCTTACATCCTAAAGATTTTAGACAGAGTGGCCTACCTGCAGATCCAGAAGCATCTCGAAGAGAACAACCTCCTGGGCCTTAGACAATCTGGCTTCAGACCAAGGCACAGAACAGAGACAGCCCTCCTGGACTTACAAATCCAGCTGGGCGAGGCAAAGGATAAGGGCAATCTAGACATTCTCCTGCTGCTTGACCTCTCTGCAGCCTTTGACCTCATCGACCATCAGATCCTCACAGAACATCCGAACGCCTCAGCTGCTTTCTCTAGCAAGGCACCCGCCTGGGTCCCATCCTTCCTAGCCGACCGAACCACCTGGGTCTTCTCACCAGGGACTTCAGCCCACCCCATCCCCATCCTCTGTGGCGTCCCACAAGTTTTGTGCATCTCGCCGACCTTATACAATATCTTCACAAAGCTATTGTTCAACTGCCTTAATAACCTGGGTGTCACATACACAAATTATGCTGATGATACCCAAGTTCTCATCACCCTATCAGGTTGCTATGAAGAGGACTCCATACGGATTAACCTCTACCTGGAGAACCAAGCCTGGATGGCAGAACATGGTTTATGCCTCAACGACGAGAAAACTGAGCTCCTTCTCGTCGGCTCCCATTCACAGCTAACCAAACTGGACCCCTGTTGCGCTTCTATCAACATAGACGGTAACCTAATCACTGTGGCCAAAGAAATTAAAACTCTAGGGGTCTATCTAGATTCCATACTCTCGCTTAAAAAACAGGTGAACGCCACAGCCTCCTCCACAGCTTATACAAATAAGCTCATCAATGTCTGCTAACCCTTCCTCTCGCCTTCCAGTTGCATTACGCTAGCCAGAATTCTAGTGCTTTCAAAAATGGACTACTGCAATAATCTTTCTTGGCACCACAGAACACAATTTAAACAAACTGCTGGTACTGCAGAATAATGCCCTCAGAGCCGCTCTGAGGATCCCGCGGCACTCGCACATCTCCAGCTTCAGAGAAGATGCCCACAGAATCACCCTTCGATCTCTCATCGTCCACAAATGCCTAACGACGCCCCCAAATACTTGGCAGACAAGTTCTTCGAACACACTTCAACCAGACCAACCAGAACATTGTACTCTCACTGCCTATCCATCCGCAAACTCTCCCTAAAAAAAGCAGGAGGCTCCAGCTTCCCGATCCTAGCTGTCTAACAATGGAACGCTATACTGCTGAACCTTAGAGCAGAACCTTCCTTTTGGACCTTCAGAGCAAAAACGAAGTCCTGGCTCGCCAACAAGAATTCCACCACTGTCTGACACACTAATTAATGTACTCTTTTCCTTTGTCGACCACCATGTAACCCGGTCAACTGCACTGACTGTTATTAACTTGTATGTCTATATTCTGTTGTAACCTCCTACAAGTCTTCGGCGCCCAGTTACCTCAGGGTTGGGCACGCGGTATAAATAAAGAAACTAAGCTGAGCTGAGAGACGTGAACTTTCACTCCCTCACCCGGTGAGCACGTCAGATGCTGCCAAGTTCACTGCGCCTTGCCACTGCGATCACGCAGCTAACAACCGATGTAGGCGATAGAGACTTCACAACTATAGTTCAGAGCGCAGGGACCTTCACAGGTAACAAAAATCTGACTTTTGTCTCTCTCGTCGTCATACTGTGATGCACACTAAAAGAACAACAATTACGGTTCATAGATATTCTTATTTTAACTTGACTTTTTCTACACTATTTTTCCCTATATCTCTTCGCTCCTCTGTTCGTTCCAGCAAATAAAGAGCGTAACTAGGAGAACGACCCAAATAAGAAATTGAAGTTAGGAAAGTGAACCTACTACAGAACGCTCATCAAGGTGGGTGCACACATCGTTTTGCTAAACAAACTCAATGCGTCCCATAGTATCTTAAAAAAGTGAACGCATTACTGTTACTTTGTGTTTCTCTACATTAGATTTCTAATATGAAGTCCCTCTCCATCGGTGCAATTGTGTCCCATGGTATCACTCACAAATAGCCCCCACGTGGAGAAACTCTACATTTTAGAAGGTCAGTTTATGTTGGGCACCCTGCCAGCCCAGCTTTTGTTTTTGTAGCAGTTTGTATTTTTGCATACGTGCCTACATTTTTTTAACCAGCATTTATGCCTCTCAGTAATTGAGCAATTTGGTGCTCCTCAATAGGGATTCCACTGACCAGGTCCAGAAGAAAGCAGACTAACGGGGTAATTCATAGAATGCAGCGCACAAGTGGCGCACGCGGCTGGCGCACAGTGTGCGCGTGCGACAGCCAGCGCCAGCCGCGTGCGCTAAAATCCATTTCCCCGCACAGCGTTTTCATGGATTTCAACATCCAAAACCAGCCGTGGCGCAGCGACCCTGCAGCAGCGCCAGTTACGCCCCCAAACCCTCCCTGTGCGCCATGCACAGCGCACAAATCCCGTACATGGCGCACAGGCCATTGGCCCAGCATACAGCCCACCAACCACGAAAACGCCAGTAAAACTCCGCCCGCACCTCTCCGAATACATGTACACCCCGGCGCGGGGAGTTTCACACGTGATTGGCCCTGTGCGAGCGGAGTATGTGTATTACTGGGGTGCGCAGGAAGTTTCACACGCGATTGGCCCTGTGCAAGCGGAGTATGTGTATTACTGGGGTTCGCGGGAAGTTTCACACGCGATTGGCCCTGTGCGAGCGGTGTACGTGTATTACTGGGGTGCGCGGGAAGTTTCACACGCGATTGGCCCTGTGCGAGCGGAGTATGTGTATTACTGGGGTGCGCTGAAATTTCACACGCGATTGGCCCTGTGCGAACGGGGTACGTGTATTTCGGGATGGCGCGTGAAGTTTCACACACGATTTTTCTGTCAGAGCGGGGTACGTGTATTTTGGGGGTGCGCGTGAAGTTTCACACGCGATTACGCTGTCAGAGGGGAGTACGTGTATCCAGTGGGGTGCGCGGGGAGTCCCACACGTGAATTGGCAGTGTGGGTCCTCCCAGGTGTCTCCTCTACCCCCTCCACGGCCCCTGCAAGCAGCCCACACCACAGGGGACTAGCCTGCACCCCTGGTTATGTCCCGTAGACAGCCCATACACCATGGGCATGCCCCCCAGCCAAGCCACATGTCACCTTGCAATATGATCACCAACTCATGTCCCCCAGCACCCCCACCCCTCAGCAGTGAGGGGCACCAGCCAGCAGGCCCCCACTCATGTCCCCAGGTACCCCCACCCCCCCAGCAGTGAGGGGCACCAGCCAGAAGGCCCCCACTCATGTTCCCCTGCACCCCCAGCAGTGAGGGGCACCTGCCAGCAAGCCCCCACACATGTCCCACTCATGTCCCCCAGGACCCCCAAACCCCAGCAGTGAGGGGCACCTGCCAGCAGGCCCCACTCATGTCCCCATGCACACCCACCCCCTAGTAGTGAGGGGAACCTGCCAGCAGGCCCCCACTCATGTCCCCCCCCCCCAACACGTCAACATGACCCACAATCATGGCCCTCATGCCCACGGCACGCCACCCCTGCCCAAATAACCAACCAAGCATAACATGCACCCCACATTGAAATGCCCATTACATGAAACAATCCAAATGGCATGTATGTACATCAACACATGTCCATCAAACACACACAATGGATGCCAGTGAATGTGAAAACCCACATCGTGACATGCATGAAACCAATGAGAGAATACCACACATTGAAGTACGGCAAAAAATGTATTGAACAAAAAATGTGGTGAAAGAAATTCAAAGACCAAACAATGGACATAAGGAAAACAATTCAGAATGTCACAATGATAAAATAAGGAAATTAGAATCCAACATATATGAAATCAAAAATGTCTCCAAACTCTCCTTCCAAAAAAGCAAATCCAAACAGAAATGAAAAAGTAAAATCCATTGCTCCATGGAAAAATCAAAAAAGAAAATGCCGACAAATCCACACTCCAACTATTTACAAGGATGAAATCCTAGGTCCATGAGCTCAACTGTCCAAATGAAACCTACAAAAATACACTAATGAAGAACTATATACAAAAATGTGGGGTATTGTCCAAGCGCCCCAAAAAAAAATGAAAACAAAAATGAAACCTAACACTAACTAACAAACTATTTACAATGGCAGCGGGCTAGTCCGACGGCTCACTTTTTGATGTCCTGGGCCAGGGAATCATCGAACTCCCGCTCAATGTCCTGGAGGCGGTCCTCTTCCATGGCCCAAGGGTTCGCAGGGATGATGACATGTTGACCTCCAACTCCCTGCGAATTGCCTCGAGGCACTCGGCCCGCCTCAGTGCCCTCCGCATGGAGTTCTCCGCCCTGACCATTGTGAGCCGTGCCTCTTCCGTCCGCTGCCGCTCCGTATCTATGGCGTGGCCCAACTGCTGCCACACGGAAGACACTTGCAATCCTGGGTCCTCCTGCCCTCTGGCCGATGCCTGCCCCTCCGATATTGAAGGCCCCGAGCCATCATTGCTCCCACCATGTTGCTGCTGCTGCTGCTGTGCCTGCGCCCTGGCTCTTGCTGCCTGCACGTCGTCCTCCGGCTGGGGTGCAGTTGTCGTGGTGGCCACCCCTGCTGGACGTCCGACTCCTGACTGTGGCAGGGATGTGTCCTCCACCAGCCTGGCCGCCGGGTCAGAGGTAGATCCCCAGCGTACCCAGGTGATACATGGGTGGGAAGATGGCATGGAGGACAACTGGCGCGTAGGGGGTTCAGGTGAGGAGGGGGTCGCAAGAAGGTCCAGCACATGGAGGAATCCAGCACTGGTGACCCGTCCCAGTAGGTCAACGCGGTCAAAGAGGCATCCGAGATAACGTGCAGTGTCTTCACGAAAACACCGCAGGTCACCTCGCATGCCCCATTGACGCAATGCTATCCCAGCCAGGACAGGCTCAACCCGGTCCCGGATAGCCACGTCCGCAGGGAGAGGAAGGCCAGTTGTTGTGCGCCCATCCCCTCCCTGAAAACGGGTCTGAACGTAGGCATCCCTGCTGGTGCCGGATGATGCAGTCACAGGATCAGGGACAGGATTACACACAGGCACCTCCGCGGCGGCCTGTGCTGCCACCTGTCCCTGCCCCTGCACTGCACCACTGACACCAGTGGAATCCCCACCTCCAGACCCCGTGTGTGTCCCTTCCACGGCCGCCTCCTCCTCCAAACCCCCCGACCAACCTGGATGACTCCATGCCATCTTCCTCCGTCAGACCCTGTGGGGTCTCAGCTGCCCCTTCTGCTGCAGAGGAGTCCATCTCCAACCTCCGCCTCTTGGACCTACCCTCGGCAGCTGCGGCCTGGGACGCGGCACCAGACTCCTCACTCCCCGAAGAGATGACAGTCTGGGAGGGGAGCCGGGCCTTGTGTCTCCGGCTGGTGGTGCGATCCCTGTCGCTTTGCTCCACAGCACCCTCTCCGCCCTCTTCATCAGTTGATGCTGCAGACAGGGAGAGCTAGAACACAGGCATCAGGGCACTGTACAATGGACTGATACACACATAGACAGTTGTACATGAGTGGCAGTGTCAAACTTCAGACGTGGCATCACACATGTCATTTCTACTCACACACATGAGCAATTCCACAGCAATATTGCACCAGGCAGCACCATCCATACACATACAACATCATCAGCATCCGAAGGTGAGCCTGACGTCACATGAAACATGGGGAGTACACAACACAGGCACACACACCAACACACTTACATGCATGTGTACATGTCCACCAACTGTCAGTGTTATGAGATTGCCATCCATGTCACATCTGGCATTCAGCCTTTTACATGTCAGTGCCACATGCATCCATGTTGCATCACAGTTGCACACTTGTCAAATACACACACATGTACACAGTGCAGATACATGCAGCTGGAACCAACATCCATGTGTGTAAAGACCGGTGGGGGGGTCTGTACTTCCGCTCTCTATATGGTAGAGGAGAGGCACAGAGGACCCCAGCCAAGATTCTCTATTACGGTAGCGATGGACGAGCAATCAAGGCCTAGCTTCTCAGGAGGTGATGCAGGCTGGTTCTTAAGTACAGTGTATCCCCAAGCCCCCACAAAGGAATGTCCACACACTGTATTACTGAAAACACAGTCTTTATATAATTAATATTCAAAGGTTATGTACACTTATCACAATAACGCACTTTGTGCTCAGGAAAATCAATAATGGTAAATATCTACAATTCTAAAGTGGTACCACTAATATTAGACCTCATTAAAGTGCATTCACAATACTGTTAAAATGGCACACAGATCAATAAGAAGGAAACCAGCAATAGAGAGAGGAGAGATAACAGATGGTTGAAACCATAGGCAGAATACTGGCCCTAGCTACTGGGCACAGTTCTGTGTGGAGATCCCCCCACCTGGGCAACCTGTAAAATAAAGAGATATAACACAAGCCCAGTCCATATATTGTTCAATAGTCTTATTCTCTCCTACAATGTTTTTACCCCCCCAATGTACCTGGTGGAGTCGAGTTCTTCGAAGAGGCGTCGACAGATCCTTCTTGAATGACCCCCTTTAAAGCAGGAGTCACGGATCGTCGAGAAGCGTCGAGGAACTCAGTGTTCAGTGTCGGGGAATCGACGGCCCTTCTTGAATGCCTTCCCTTTCAAGCGGGAGACACGGGGCGTCGAACGTCCGACAACAAACAGGGTAGAACAGCGTCGATGAGGCGGCAGGCTTCGATCCGAGCGGTGCTCGTCGGCGTCGAGACGTCGGCGTCCTGCGAGGAAGAGGCGTGCGGGGCACCTCGGCGACACTAGTTCTGGACCGCAAAGATTGTAAATGACGGTAGCCCAACAAGGGCGTCGAGTCGCTCGAGTCTTTGGGGTCGTGAGGTGGCGGGAAACCCACCGGCGGATTCTCCTCGGCGCGTTGGTCGTCCTCGACTTTCTCCGGCAGGATAAAACGGTCGACTGTGCGGTCGAGGAAGTCCTTCAATTCAAATGTTCTTAGGCAAGGAGCGGACGGCTCCGGTCGTCGGCGGCACGGTGTCAAGTGGTTCCCACGGCTGGGCAACACAACTTCGACGGGCCTCCAGCGGTTACACAGACCTGCGAACCCTGGTCGACGGCAATGGACTTCGACAGCGTCGAGGTCCGGGTGCTTCACTTCGATCTCCTCGGCGGTCCCGTCTCGGGTCGGCAGCCTTTCGAGGGTCTGACTTCCAGGGCGCTTCGGCGAAGATTCAGCGGTGCTCGATGGTCCCTAGGAGCACGGGAAGAGGGCGCCTAGCCAGGTCCTCTCTCGGGTCAGTCCTCGACTAACACGGCAGCCTTCGGATCGGTCGAAGCAAAAGCAACAGCAAGTCTTCTTCTTCCAGCTGGGCGTCGAGGGTCAGCAAATCCAGTTACTCTTGAGTGGAGACTCAGCTTCTGAACGCTTCTGAACAATTTCCAGTGGTGAGAGGTCCCCAGATATACTATTCTGTCTCTCATCCACACTGCTGGCACACACACAGCAGCCAATCACACAGAAGGGCATTCATGCAGTCAGTCAGCCAATCAGGCACACAGTGCATTCAGGCCACACTCCTCCCTTCCAGACACTCACAACAAGGAATGTGGATTGGGACAAGTACCCAGCCATTCAACACTACACACTGCATTCAGGCCAGTTTCGGGCAGGGCTGTCTCAGTCTTTGTCTCATATGCCAGAAACCAGACAACCACAACAAGGAGTGTATATTGGTCACACACTCCATTCACCCAGGTCCCCCCCACAGGAGGTACCCATAACATACAGTCACTGGGAAGGCTCCAGTCAGTCTAGCTGGGCCTTCACAACAACACCATAGATGGAACTTCCACCCAACAGCCAGTCAGGGGGAAGGGACAGAGTCAGGGCTTCCCAGGACTTTGGGAAAAACAAGACAACAGGCAATAGAAAGCAAGAGGCCACCGGGGCCATCTTGTTTCTATCAGGAATCAACTGATCCCAATGGCAGGGCCTGGGTATCCCAAAATGGAGGACACCCAGAGCACCTGTCAAGTTCAGCATGGAGCTGCCACCAGCCCATACCCTGCTCTGTGGGCCACCCACAGGTGCCCAAAAACATACACTAGGGGCACAGGGTTGTACCCCTACCCATGGGTGCCATAAGGGTATCCCATGGGTCTGTTCACCAAACCAAAAGAGAGAGCTGCACTGCCAGGAGTCCCTCATGGACTCCTGGGCAGAAAACATGACAGAACACACGGTAAAAACAGAAAAAGGACAAGGATTCAGAGGCCCTGTCCCTCAGATGCATTTCCAGCATCACAGTCGCCCCCCCCAGACTGAGGTGGAGGGTGCCTAATCTCCCACGGGATAGACACCCTCATCCAGACGGTCAACATACCTTCTGGAAAGGCCATCTGCATTATTGTGACTCTTCCCTGGTCTGTGCTCTATGGTGAAGTCTAGCCCTTGTAGGCTAATCGACCACCTGAGCAATTTCGGATTCTCACCCTTCATCTGCATAAGCCACTTCAGGGGCTTATGATCTGTTTGGACCTTGAAGGTGGACCCCGTAAGGTAGGGCCTAAAACGCCTAAGGCTCCAAACTATACTAAAACATTCCTTTTCAACAGTAGCCCACCTAAGTTCTCTACCCTTGAGTTGTCTACTGATGAATATGATAGGATGTTCTCTCCCTTTGTCATCTAACTGGGACAAGACAGCTCCAATTCCGGTGTCGCAGGCATCCGTCTGGACGATAAAGGGTCGGCTGTAGTCAGGCGCACTCAACACAGGTGCCCTACACAGACTTTCTTTCAAGCCATCAAAGGCCCTCTGACAGTCTTCAGTCCAATTAACCTTCCTAGGCTGTTTGGGTGAAGTTAGAGCTGTCAGGGGTGCAGCTATGGTTCCATAGTCTGCCATGAAATTGCGATAGTACCCAGTGAGGCCCAAAAAGGCTCTTACCTGGGTTTGAGTAGTGGGAGTCTCCCAGTTCTGTACATCCCGTACTTTACTGGAGAGAGGTTGGATTTGACCCCCTCCTACCTCATGACCAAGATAGGTAACTTTCCCCTGAGCTATCTGGCACTTGGTGGCCTTGATAGTGAGGTTAGCCCTTTTCAAGGCCTGCAACACCTTATCCAGATGTGTCAAATGCTCTTCCCAGGTGGAACTGTAGACGGCAATGTCGTCTAAGTAAGCCACACAAAAGGCTTCCAGCCCACTGAGCGCATGGTTGACCAATCTCTGGAAGGTGGCAGGGGCATTCTTCAACCCAAAGGGCATGACCCTAAACTGGTAGAGTCCCTCAGGTGTGGAGAATGCCGTCTTTTCCTTGGCACGGTCCGTCAGAGCTATTTGCCAATAGCCTGAGGTAAGGTCAAAGGTCAAAGGTGCTCACAAATTTGGCAGCACCTATAGTGTCCACGAGCTCATCAGCCCTGGGCAATGGGTGCGCGTCAGTTTTGGTGACGGCATTGACTCCTCGGTAGTCCACACAGAACCTCCAATCCTTGGTACCCGCCTGGGAACTTGCCTTGGGGACAAGGACCACTGGACTGGACCAGGGACTGGTTGAGGGTTCAATAACACCCAGATCCAACATCTTGGCGACCTCAGCCTGGATGTGGTTTTTGTCGGTATCTGACATACGATAGCTCCTGCTTTTGACAGGCACACTGTCACCAGTGTCAATTTCGTGCTTACACCACGGTGTAAGGCCCGGTGTCAGTGAAAACAGAGAGGCATACTGCTGGAGCAAAACCCTGCAGGCCCTCTGCTGCTCTGTTGTCAAATCTGGAGAGAGTTGTACTCCCTCCACTGAGCCATCTTGAGGGTTGCTATGCAGCAAATCAGGAAGGGGCTCACTCTCATCCTCCTCTTGCCCTGAAGCTAGCAAGAGACATGAGACCTCTGCTCGCCTGTGGAAAGGCTTGAGCCTGTTGACATGGAATACCTGGGGGGCTACCCCAGAGGCTCCCATGTCCACCAGATAATTGACTTCGCCCATCTTGGAGATGATCCTGAAGGGTCCAGTCCACTTGTCTGCCAAAGCTCTAGGCTTGGTAGGCTCCATCACAAGGATTTCCTGTCCCGGAGTCCAATCCACTTGCGAAGCTTTCAGATCATGCCAGTACTTATTCAATTCCTGGCTGGCCTTGAGATTTGCTGTTGCCTGACCCATCATTTGTGTCATCCTCCGCCTGAGGCCTAACACATAGTCCCCCACTCGCTTGGCGGGACCGGGAGGGGTGGCTTCCAAGCCTTCTCTGATCAAGGCGAGGGGCCCCCTCACGGGATGTCCAAAGAGTAACTCAAAGGGGCTGAAACCAACACCCTCTTGAGGTACCTCTCTGTAAGCAAACAGCAGGCATGGCAGGAGGAGATCCCATTTCCTCCTTAGGGGCTCTTCCAAAGCACCTAGCATGCCCTTGAGAGTTTTGTTAAATCTCTCAACCAGACCATTGGTCTGGGGGTGGTAAGAGGTGGAGAACTTGTAGGTTACCCCGCACTCTTTCCACATGGTTTTCATGTAACTAGACATGAAGTTGGATCCTCCGTCAGAGACAACCTCCTTGGGGAATCCAACACGGGTGAAAATGCCCAGGAGAGCCCTGGCAACCACCTTGGCAGTAACAGTCCGAAGGGGTATTGCCTCAGGGTACCTGGTGGCATGATCTACCAAGACCAGGATGAACCGATGTCCACCTGAAGTGGGAGGGTCAAGGGGACCGACGATGTCGATGCCCACCCTCTCAAATGGTGTGCCAACCACTGGTAATGGCTGCAGTGGGGCAATGACCCTGCCTCCAGTCTTGCCAGACAACTGACAAGTGGGGCAGGTCTTGCAGTGGGACTCCACCTCTACTCCCATCCGTGGCCAGTAGAAATGGGCAGAGAACCTCTGCTTAGTCTTCTTAGTCCCAAGATGACCAGCCAAGGGCACCTCATGCGCCAACTGCAGTAGGAAGGGCCTGTAAACCTGGGGTACCACCAACCTCTTGCGGGCACCAGGCTTAGTGGGCTCACTAACAAGGAGCTCACCCTCCCAATAAATCCGGAATGTCTTAGGCACTTCTCCTTGTGCCTGGGACAGGGCCTGTTTCCTCAGTCCCTCGAGAGAGTGGCACTCTCTCTGTCCCTTACAGAAGTCTGCCCGGGAGGGTCCCCCTTCAGCTAACAAGCATTGAAGGTCGGGATGATCCTCCGGGTTGAGAACCTCTCCCACAGGAGAGTCTTCTGTCTCTTCTCCCACAGGAGTTGAGTTTGGGTTTTCCACTGGACCCAGCCCGTCCGGAGCATGGATCCCAATGGGTGCTGTCGGAACAGCAGGAAGAGAAGGTGTTCCCTCCACAGAGGTGGCCTTCTTGGTCTTCCTTCTTCTTGCCTTAGGCCTCGCCTTTGGCTCGGGTACCGGACTCACAGCCAGACCCGGTGTCACCTGTGACCTAGTGACTGCAGCAGCAGTCATGGGAAGACCATCCGAGATCAACCCCAACTCTACTAGATCATTTCCTAACAGAATGTTAGCAGGGACATTGTCCTGAACCAGGACAGGAAGCTTTGCTGTCGTGTCTCCAATCATGAGTGTGACTAAGGCTACAGGGGATAATTTGGGAGGCCCACCAGCTAACCTGGTGGTTTGCAGAGGAGCACCTTCATAGTCCTCTGGCCTGAGCAGGGTCCTGTCTACCACTGTCATGCTTGCCCCAGTGTCTCTCAAACCAGTAGAAGGCTGGCCATTCAAGAGGACACTTCTCAAAAACCTACGGGTGTTCTGTGGGATAGTCGCCAGTACTTCTGCGTACTGGTCCCAGGCCCCAAGGGACACTAAGGAAATCTCTACCGGAGCACCAAATGTGATTCCTGTAGAGGAGGGGAGGACAGTGGCCTCCACCTCAGACACGGGGTAAGGGTAGGTCAGGCTGACAGCCTGTACTCCAAGTGCCTTACCTTTACACTTGGGGTTACCCCTTTTGTGATCCAGAGCCCCACAATCCCAACAAGTGCCAGGAGTGCGGGGTACGGTACTGGAACCACTGGGAACCTGCTTTGCAGCAGGTGGACCACTACTCTTATTCCCACCCACAGAGGACTTATCCCCACTAGATTTTTGGGTCTTAGGAGAGGAAGGTTTTGGTTTACCCGACTGTGATTGCTTTTGGGACTCCTCAGCTTTCTGAGAGGTCCCCTTTTCTTTGTCCTTGTCCTTCCCACTGGAGTCCTTAGGGGACACCCGGTGGGAGACCCACTTGTCAGCCAACCTAGCCAGCTTAAAGGGGTCCAAAATGTTCTGGTCAGCCACATACTGACGCAGCTCTGGTGAACAGGCTTCAGAAAAATGCTCAAAAAACAAGAGGTGGGACAACTCAACAAAGGTTTTCACCTTGTAACCATCAATCCACCCCATCATGTTCATGTGCGCAGTACTCACCCAGTCAACCCAAGACACATTCTCTCTTTTCTTAAAATCCCTGAACCTTTTAAGGTATTGGGTAGGTGTCTTGCCAAACTTGGCAATCAAAGCAGACTTCATACACTCATACTGACCCCTTTCTTCCACACTCAGCTTCAGAATACAGTCATATCCAGTTTGAGGCACTCTGCTTAACAAACACTTAGCCCAATCTCTTTTATCTACATCATGAATTGCACAAGCCATTTCAAACGCTTCAATCCATTGGAGGATATCTGAACCCTCCACAAACACACCAACCAAATCTTTCATAAACTTGGTGGCTGGGGACCTGCCACTCTCAATTGGTCTAGCTGAAGTCTCCACTCTAGCTCTCTCTAGCTGGATTCTCTGACATTCAGTGTCCTTGTCTTTGAGCGCAAGATCCCTATTCTTGAGTTCCACTTGCTGTGCCAGCTCCTCTTTCTTAAGCTCAGCTTCTATTTCCAACTTGCGATATTCAAAGGCCAATTTCATCCTTAATAACTCAAGTTCCATGGAATTGCTGGGGTTTGGAACAGAGGCAGCAGGAATGGTGGCATTCCCAGAAACAGATTCAGCGACAACCCCAGGGGCAGAGTCCTCACTGGTTGCATCCCCCCCTTCATCAAGGGTTTCACCATCAGTCTGGTAGTCCACCAGGGCAGCTATCAGCTCAGCCCTAGACTTATCCACAAAGTCTAACTCCCTGGCTTCACAAGCACTCTGGAGAGCCTCTAAGCTCATCCGAGTCAATTTACCATTTGCAATGGGCTCCATTGCCTGTAATGCAGTTATTTGGTACACACCCAAACCTTAATCTAATAAAGTGCGGATATTTTGTAAGTGGCACGGTTATACACTGAGTCTTAAAACCATAAGGATCCCACCGCTGCCACCAGCTTGTAAAGACCGGTGGGGGGGTCTGTACTTCCGCTCTCTATATGGTAGAGGAGAGGCACAGAGGACCCCAGCCAAGATTCTCTATTACGGTAGCGATGGACGAGCAATCAAGGCCTAGCTTCTCAGGAGGTGATGCAGGCTGGTTCTTAAGTACAGTGTATCCCCAAGCCCCCACAAAGGAATGTCCAGACACTGTATTACTGAAAACACAGTCTTTATATAATTAATATTCAAAGGTTATGTACACTTATCACAATAACGCACTTTGTGCTCAGGAAAATCAATAATGGTAAATATCTACAATTCTAAAGTGGTACCACTAATATTAGACCTCATTAAAGTGCATTCACAATACTGTTAAAATGGCACACAGATCAATAAGAAGGAAACCAGCAATAGAGAGAGGAGAGATAACAGATGGTTGAAACCATAGGCAGAATACTGGCCCTAGCTACTGGGCACAGTTCTGTGTGGAGATCCCCCCCACCTGGGCAACCTGTAAAATAAAGAGATATAACACAAGCCCAGTCCATATATTGTTCAATAGTCTTATTCTCTCCTACAATGTTTTTACCCCCCCAATGTACCTGGTGGAGTCGAGTTCTTCGAAGAGGCGTCGACAGATCCTTCTTGAATGACCCCCTTTAAAGCAGGAGTCACGGATCGTCGAGAGGCGTCGAGAAGCGTCGAGAAGCGTCGAGGAACTCGGTGTTCGGTGTCGGGGAATCGACGGCCCTTCTTGAATGCCTTCCCTTTCAAGCGGGAGACACGGGGCGTCGAACGTCCGACAACAAACAGGGTAGAACGGCGTCGATGAGGCGGCAGGCTTCGATCCGAGCGGTGCTCGTCGGCGTCGAGACGTCGGCGTCCTGCGAGGAAGAGGCGTGCGGGGCACCTCGGCGACACTAGTTCTGGACCGCAAAGATTGTAAATGACGGTAGCCCAACAAGGGCGTCGAGTCGCTCGAGTCTTTGGGGTCGTGAGGTGGCGGGAAACCCACCGGCGGATTCTCCTCGGCGCGTTGGTCGTCCTCGACTTTCTCCGGCAGGATAAAGCGGTCGACGGTGCGGTCGAGGAAGTCCTTCAATTCAAATGTTCTTAGGCAAGGAGCGGACGGCTCCGGTCGTCGGCGGCACGGCGTCAAGTGGTTCCCACGGCTGGGCAACACAACTTCGACGGGCCTCCAGCGGTTACACAGACCTGCGAACCCTGGTCGACGGCAATGGACTTCGACAGCGTCGAGGTCCGGGTGCTTCACTTCGATCTCCTCGGTGGTCCCGTCTCGGGTCGGCAGCCTTTCGAGGGTCTGACTTCCAGGGCGCTTCGGCGAAGATTCAGCGGTGCTCGATGGTCCCTCGGAGCACGGGAAGAGGGCGCCTAGCCAGGTCCTCTCTCGGGTCAGTCCTCGACGAACACGGCAGCCTTCGGATCGGTCGAAGCAAAAGCAACAGCAAGTCTTCTTCTTCCAGCTGGGCGTCGAGGGTCAGCAAATCCAGTTACTCTTGAGTGGAGACTCAGCTTCTGAACGCTTCTGAACAATTTCCAGTGGTGAGAGGTCCCCAGATATACTATTCTGTCTCTCATCCACACTGCTGGCACACACACAGCAGCCAATCACACAGAAGGGCATTCATGCAGTCAGTCAGCCAATCAGGCACACAGTGCATTCAGGCCACACTCCTCCCTTCCAGACACTCACAACAAGGAATGTGGATTGGGACAAGTACCCAGCCATTCAACACTACACACTGCATTCAGGCCAGTTTCGGGCAGGGCTGTCTCAGTCTTTGTCTCATATGCCAGAAACCAGACAACCACAACAAGGAGTGTATATTGGTCACAGACTCCATTCACCCAGGTCCCACCCACAGGAGGTACCCATAACATACAGTCACTGGGAAGGCTCCAGTCAGTCTAGCTGGGCCTTCACAACAACACCATAGATGGAACTTCCACCCAACAGCCAGTCAGGGGGAAGGGACAGAGTCAGGGCTTCCCAGGACTTTGGGAAAAACAAGACAACAGGCAATAGAAAGCAAGAGGCCACAGGGGCCATCTTGTTTCTATCAGGAATCAACTGATCCCAATGGCAGGGCCTGGGTATCCCAAAATGGAGGACACCCAGAGCACCTGTCAAGTTCAGCATGGAGCTGCCACCAGCCCATACCCTGCTCTGTGGGCCACCCACAGGTGCCCAAAAACATACACTAGGGGCACAGGGTTGTACCCCTACCCATGGGTGCCATAAGGGTATCCCATGGGTCTGTTCACCAAACCAAAAGAGAGAGCTGCACTGCCAGGAGTCCCTCATGGACTCCTGGGCAGAAAACATGACAGAACACACGGTAAAAACAGAAAAAGGACAAGGATTCAGAGGCCCTGTCCCTCAGATGCATTTCCAGCATCACAATGTGTGACACCACAACCATGCCAACGTACATACACAGTAATTCAAACATGTGTGCTCCCACATCTGCATTTGGCCTGCATGCTCACCCACACATACACCATCCATGTGTCTCACACATGAGAGGACTCGCATGTGTCAGCCTCATGCACCTGTACATACATATCCATACATGGCCTTACAGAAACACGTGCAACCTGCACACTACTGGCACACCACAACACGCACAGCGTCCAATCAGTATGCATGTACACTTACCGCTCGACTCCAGACGGGTCTGCCTCTCAAGGACCTGGACGTGGAGCGCTGGGTTTATGCGTTCCAGGACCCTCATTTGGTGGTCGGACAGGTGGCCCCGGTGCCCCTTGGCATCCACTGCCTTCAAGAGGCGCCGGGCTTTGTCGAGGGTCCTGGACCTGAAGTCCTCCCAGCGCTTCATGACATGTTTGATGTCGCAGACTGCCACCCCCTCCTCGTTGATGGCGGTCACGATGTCCATCCAGATCCATCCATCAGCGTCCATCAGCGCGCAAACTTCCAAAGAGGGCATCATGCTGCCCCAGGACTTGCTCCACCAGGACACCAACTTCCCTGGCACTGAAGCTGGTGGCCCTTTGCCTCTCTGGCTGGGGGTTGCCAGTGGTGCCAGATGGTGTTGTGCCCGACATGGCAACCCCAGAGGAAGGTGTGGGTCGTCAACTGGGTCCTGGGGCTGGGTTGTGGAGCGATGGTATCCCAGTCGGGAGTCGTCAGTTCCAGCAGGGGTGGTCACAGCAACTGCACCCCTGGCTGACGTGCAGGCAGCAAATAGCAGGCAGCAGCAGATGGCAGGTGGGAGTGTGCTCGGGGCTCTTGGGGGCAGTAATTTGGCCTTCTGGGCAGGAGTGTGACCTTCCGTGTGTTGTCGCGTGGCCAGCTTGATACGGAGTGATTTGGCACGTGAAAAAATTGCACATCAGCGTGTAATTCGAGGAAAGGCCCTTAGCGCATAAGCGCGTCTGACGTTACGCACACGGGTGTTTCCCTCGTGACGGGTGCATAGTGAATCAACACGTGAATACACCGCACGTACACGAATTCATTGGACCAAAGGCCCTTTAGCGTGTAAGCGCGTCTGTGACGTGACGCGCAAGGGCGTTTCCCTCAACACGGGTGCATGTTCATCGTACACGTGCAAAAACTGCACGTCCGAGTGTCAGCTCGTGTAATTGGAGAAAAGGGCCTTATCACTTACAGGCGTAAGTGACATTGTACGTGTAGCACGCCATTTTCTTGTACGTGCTTTTCGTGGAGAGCGAGTGGGTGAATTTTGTACTTCTAGTCGGTTCACACGCGATTACTTCACAACGGTTCAAGTTCATACTCCCTGTTAACTCTGACAGCGTTCAATTCTTATTTTGGCCTGTTTCCTCAGACAGCGTACAATTCTTCTTTTGGCTGGGGTGTTGCCAACGCACACACGCTCGTATTTACCAAATGTGCTTGCCCCGTGTGTTGCGTATCCCTTCAGAGGTCAGTGTAGGCTGCGTGTATTACGCGTATGCTTATTTTTGTGTTTCTGGGTGCCACAGCGTAGTGCAGGTTCATTTTTCCACGCACGTGGTCTATGAGGGGTTGCGTGCACGTTCATTTTTGTTTTCGGGGTGCCTGTGCGTTGCGTGACCCGTCATCTTCCCCCAGGGGTCACAGACAGCCTGGTTAGAGCACTAGCGTACGAATTCCATCTAGTCCCCTACCCTTTTCACCCCCAATTGCCCAGGACAATTGTTTACTGCTACTCCCATACACACAACAACATCAGTGCCATGGTTGGGAGGCGCCCAAGCAGTAAGGGAGGCAAAGGTGGCCGACCTCCAAAAGGTGGGCGTGGTGGGGGCGGTAGGGGACGTGGCCAGAATTTGCAGGGTGCCCGTAGACCCCCGTGTGTGGAGGACCAATCAGGGACACCCATGTCCACCCCCTCATGGTTGTGGGAAACGTAGCTGACACCATCCCAGCTCAGCCCTTGTTGGACCAGCCCATTTTGGCACCAAAACCGGCACATGATGACTCCCAGTCTGACTTCCAGGTCAGCAAGTCTAAGCCAGATGTGGCGGTGCAAGTTGCGGTCACCAGGCCACGTGGTTCTGGGGCAGCAATGTCATCTGCTGCCCCAAGTAGGCAGGGTGGGGAGGCTGCAGGGGCAGCTGCAGCTCTATCCACCCCCCTCTGAGTCTCCCAGCCGGGACAGTGTTGGTCCATGTCCATCAAACCGACGTTGGCCCTGCCAACATCACCCTGCAGCCAATGCCTGCACCAAGACCTATGGTCATTGTGCATTCGCACACTCCTAGTACCCAGTCCACCGGCGCTTCTGCCCCTACTGACCAGAGCGGCGTAAGCCACTTAGGATCCGCACCACCTTTGAAAAAGAAGGGTGCTCTGGCAGTACAGGCTGAGACCCCAGACACGGCTACACACTCTGGCGTGTCAAGGAAGCCTTGCTTTAATGACGCCGAACTTGATGCACTTGTGGCCTATGTGTCAGCACATAGCCGCGAAATGGTGGTGACTGCAGGGTGCAAGACCACACCTGGTCAACGTAAGGCACACTGGCAGACCATCACCGACATCATTAGTGCCCTTGGATTTGGATCTGACGATTGCTACAAGCAGTGGAATGACCTGAAACGCAGAGCAAAGAACAAGCTGGCCTCAAATCATGCCTCTACTCTGGTGACTGGCGGTGGGTCTCCACCAGATGACAACCAACTCACTGACGATGAGTCTGTTGCTGGAACCTTTGTCACAGAGGAACAGATCCAAGGCATGGGAGACCTACCAGATTACAACGCATTGTCCGGTGAGTGCCCATGCATATGTGTGTAATCCATGTGTATGTTGTTTGGGTGACGGGTTCTGATTGAGTGCCTGGTGAGGGTGTGTACTCCTGAGTGCTATGGGTCACCCATGTGCTTCCTCCAAAACATTCACCAGCCTTGAACTTGGGTATGAAAGTATCCCTTCTGCCCATAGTAGCCAATTAGCGCAACATTACTGCAGTTGCCCTTGAACTGTCATCTTGCAACAACATTGTTCAGATTTTTTCAGGGTTCATTCAGGCTGATTGTTTCAATTCTCCAATTTTTGCAACACATTTATCAGCCCTAATGCCACATATGTGACATGCTTCTGTCATTGATTACACCCCTCATTGGGCCACATGTTACCTTGTCATGTGAATGATTAGACCATTCAGGCTGATTGAGTATTGGCCTGCTCACATTGATTTTTGGAACTTGTTTGAATTTGGTACATGATAGTTGTTTCCTGTCATGTTGAAGTGACCAACCAGTGATGTGTACATATGCCTGCCATCATTGTATTATTGTACACTGGATGTGTTGCAGTGTGTGGCACATGGTTACGGATGCAGGGTCACACTCCACATCTGATCTTGGGCCTGGGCCAGCAGATCAGAGGGGGGATGCAGTTCTGCAGCCTCAGGCAGTGCCAGAACAGCAAGGTGCAGATCGCCTTGCCCCAAACAGGTGTGTTGCCCGCCGACGCAGTGGCTGTGCGCCACCAGGTAATACTATATGGGAAAACTCCATGTACAGTAGAGCAGCCCAACAGGGACCATTGGTTGAAATGATGGCTCAGGCAATGGAGAGGGTGGCCACTTCCATTCTCCCCCCTGAAAGGCAGATGGAGCAACAACAGCAGGCAACAGACTCCATTAGCCAATCACACAGGGAGGACATGTTGGCGTCTTCGGAGACTGCGTAAAGCCATATCTATAGAGTCACAGGGCCACAGGGAAGCCCTGAGGGTAGAACTCCATAACCTCAGGGAGACTGTGGGTGAATTTGAGGCTTCCCAAAATTTAAGGTCAGACCAGCAGCTGGAGCAGCTCACACATTCGCTCTCAGCTGAGCTGCAGGCAACTCGGGAGGAGATCCGGGCATCACGGGAGGCCATGCGTGCAGAAATGCAGGCAACCCGTCAGGTGCTGCATGGGGATCTCCGTACTATCATCCTCCAGAACAAGACCTTCCACACCCGCATGCTTGCTGCCATGGAGGACCATACCAGGGCTTTGCGTGGGCTGCTTCCCATAGCACCACCACCTCCTGATGCAGCAGCAGAGGGTGATGAGAGCGACAGCAGCACTCCTCCCACACTAGCGTAGCAGTGCAGGCCATGAGCCCATGGAGGTATTTTTTTTCCCGCAACATCCACACAGGTGGATGTTGGTGTGCACCCTGTCCTCAAACCTCCTGGGTGCCCCCCCCCCCCCAGTGTGTTGCCTTGTGTGGCTCCGTGGGCATCCACTGTGTATTCCAGCTGGGCACATGCAGGCTTGTCCTGTGTTTGGGTTAGATGCTTGGGTTCCTGACACACACAGACCTCCCGCTTCCCTTTCCATGGGCTTGCAAAGGGTGTGACCAAGTGACGGTGACTTACACAGAGACATTGGGCTCCCATGAGCTGTGTGGGCAGTCTGTAGTCAAAACTGTCTGTACATCCCTAGTGGGGATTGTTGTTGTATTGAACACTGCATGGTGTATTGATATGTGCTTGTGCATCCATGTCTTCCTCCTTATTCACAGGTACCTTCTTCATGTCTTCACAAGGCCATCTCCTTTGCGGATGCAGTTCATGTTGTATGCAGTACACTGACACATTTGCCTGACGTCAACACTCTGCAGTTGGAAGGGGTGGTTGTGCTGGCTTATTAAGGTTGTAAAACTTGCACTACTTTAGTTTGGTACCGTCATATTTTGGCAATGTTTCATCCTGTGTTGCTGTATTGTGTTGCTGGTAAGTATTTGGTCATGTGTGCTGTTTGTTATTGATTACTGGGAGAACATTGTCTGTGGCCCGTTTCCATTTGGGACAGTGCACCATGTGACACTTGTGTCATGTGTTGTGCATTCCTTTGTTTGCTTTCACATTGCATGACATGCCATGCTGTGCTGGGTAGCGGAGATGGGGAGGTGTTGGGTGACATGGCGCTGTTTTCATGTTGTATTTTGCAAGGGGGTAGTCATTCATGCAGCATGAATGTGTGTCTTTTTGTCACACAGCTTTGGTTGTATTTCGGTAGGTAGGGATGCACACAATGTAACACTTCCAGGTGGCCAATCTCAGGCTGGTATGGTTGTGACAGTTGACTGTCCCTTATATCATCATCATCATTGATTGTCAGCTGGTATGTACCAGGGCTGTGTGCACTCCACAGGGGTGTGATTTTAGTTGAAGTAATTGGCCACCAACTGCGTACGGGCTGCCTCACCCCGTGCCCTTTCCCCTCCCATGCGCAGTGGCCGTGCATGTGGTTGGGGATGTTGGGGCACCACCATGCTCACCAGCAGGCCCCGGCGGGTTGCAACATTGTGCAGGACACATGCTGCCACTATGATCCTGCACACTACTGGGAGTGCGTATGGCAGCTGCCCACCAGAGCGGTCAAGGGAGCGAAAGCGTGACTTGAGCACTCCAAATGTGCGCTCCACTAAGCCCCGGGTTGCAATATGGGCTGGGTTGTATCTTACCTCGGGTGATGTGGTGGGGTTCCGAATTGGCGTCATCAGGTGGATGCTCAGAGGGTAGGCACTGTCCCCTGGGGAGGTGATGATGGGTATCATTAGTGGGGTTGTGACATTACTCAGTATCTGACATGCATGCATGTGCAGTGGCATTTAGACTCACTAAACAGCCATGTATCGCCATGCCGCCCAGTTTCTAGGTCCCGGTTTAGGGTTGACATTCTGTAAATGAAACTGTCATGGGTGGACCCTGGATAGTTGGCATATACTGAGGTGATGATTCCCTTGGCATCACATACTACCTGCATGTTGATGGAATGCCAGTGCTTGCGGTTTCTATAGATGTGCTCAGTTGCCCTGGGGGGACTTAGAGCCACATGGGTGCAATCAATGGCACCCAGCACTTTGGGGAAGTGTGCCACCCCGTAAAAATCCTGGACGGCAGCCTGCCTTTCTGCAGGTGTTCTGGGCAGGTATATGTGCCTGCGGACTGATGGGGGTGCAGTCATGATGGCCAACACCTGGTGTAGGCAGCGTGACTGCGTGGCCTGTGACACCTCCCCCACTATGGCACTTGTCCGCTGAAATGATCCGGTAGCCAAAAAGTGCAGTACATTGAGGACCTTCTCAAGGGGGCTGAGTGCTTGGGAGCACAGGGTGGGTGATGTGAGGTCATCCTCTCACTCACTCACCAGGTCGAGTATTATGTGAGTTGGAAACCTGTACATCCCAGACACCTAGTCATCAGGCATCCCAAAAAGGCTGGTCCTGTGTGTAAAATGTCTGGCCCTGACTATCCTCCTACTCCTGCGGTGTCCCACGACCACTGCTGCGAGGAACGGTATATTCATCGTAGAGTCTGAGCTTGTTTGTTGTTTGCGCGCACTTTTATGCTGCGCGGGTCCGCGTACGCCTGCTTCCTGCTGGCGTACGTGTTTCCGGATTAGCGCGTGTTTTTTGGCGCACGCGTTTGCCCTGTTCGATTCCATGAATACGTGTTGTAGGCACGCGTGTGGCCGTTATGCGCATTTGCCTCCTGTACTTCCCCCATAACGCCCACATTTTCACGCGTTGTACCCCATTCCGCGTGTTACGCCTACCTTTGTTGTGTGGGCCTCGCTATGTGCGCTTTCGCTGTGCGCGTAGCGCAAGCCGTTTGATGACGTGTGCGCCCGCGTGCACCACACAGAATTTTAGCGCACATCCCAGATTTTACACAACACGCACGGACTTCCATGAATCGATGTGTGTGGACTTCGCACGCTTGCACTGCGATTTTCGCAATTGCGCTGTGATTCGCACGCTTGCGCATAGATTTTCGGCACACATTTATTCCATGAATCGACCTGAAAATCGCAATCTGCCAAAATGTCCAAAGAAGTGCCAGGATTCATACATACGAAGCGCTGCCCGGAATTCCCACACAGAAACTCCTAGGTCTCACTCTTAAGAAACCCCTTAGGAATATATTTCCACCGGAATACGTGGAACACATACCCAAAGCGGACACTGGAATAATAGTGGCTTAATTATAGTTGTATGTACTTTTAGACCCTCACGATGTTAAATGTTTATGTTATATACAGGGGATTACAAATTCTTCTTTATGTGATGTCGGGTTAAAGAACACACTATGTATCTGTATGTACATCAAATGTATGCATATCGATTCACACCTTACTGGTCGTTATACCAATAAATGAATTAATGCCACCATATATGAAGTTTGGAATATATCAGTTTCTGTAAGAGCATGAGATATTAAATGTTTTATGTAGTGTCAATGTGTTAATAAGACGATGGGGATTGATAGACCATCGCTCTATACTTAAATATAATAAAACAAGTAGAATCAAACAGAGTGATTGTATTTCATTGTTGCTAAAAATGCTGGTAATTTGGAGACATTGAAAGTCAAAAAGCATTAAAAGAAAAATGAATGCACACTATTGTGCTCTTAAACGAACCAAATAGGACAACCCTACGTTATACAGTATTCTGACCCCAGGTCCTAGTATTGGGGGTATTCCCTAAAGTTAAATATATTGGTTTAGGTCGGTAGCAATTTAGGAAGCTGCAGCTTTGTTAAGTAGGATTTGATTACATTGATTACATTTTGGGTCCATGCAAAGCTTGTTTTCCAAGTCTAAATGTATGCATATGTGCTAGCCAAGGTAAAATGTAGACATATTGTGGCCGCATGTCTCTTTTCGGTCCTCCTTGAACTTTACCTACAGGCGTAGGCCTAGTTAAGGCTAGAGGTAGGACCCTATGTTAGTAATTACACCAAATTCGTAGGATTTTAGGCCGTTGCCAAATGGATTGCCAGTCTTTGTTTTAGCCCCTCCCACATGTGATACTCGGACCTTAAATTGTGCTTAATATGATCATTTGTTGTGTACTTGTCTTTTTTCACTACCCCTTCATATAGAGTTTAAAGAGATGACGATTACTATTAAGGATATGTGTATTTATATGAATGCTGTTATTTATGTGCACTTGATTTAATATATTTACATTGTAATGCAAAGTGCTATGTAGTTTCTTCATTTGTGTTTCTTCTTTGTTTGCACTGTATGCACAGCTTTGAAATGTATGGCTAGTGGTTTTAAGTCTATTTAAAATGCATGTACGGTGAGCAGTGGTGTCTCTGTATTTTAACTTATTTTTGTCCCCGCTTGTAATGGCGACTTTACTCGTCTGGGAAGAATTATGATGCAAGAGAAAGTGTGGATGGTTGAGCCTGTTCCTGGAACCATCCTTGAAACCTCTAAACAGCAGGGTTTGATGTTGGTCTTTGTTGTTGGGTATATACACCGGCATTGTGGCACTGATGACAGGTGTGTAGGGCTGGACCCAGAGCATGAGTAATTGTACCCTTGTGCTTGTGGGTACAATTGGCAGCTTTGTTGTGTGCGGTCATTGGAGTTTGTAGGAATTTTGTTGCTTGTCCTCTTCTCAGCATGACATCTGTTGATTTATGTTCTTGTCCCGGTGTTGTGGAACTATTTAGGTGTAGGTGTGGAAGGTTCAGGTGTGCGTGTGTGTGTGTGTGTGTGTGGAAGGTTCAGGTGTGCATGTGTGTGTGTGTGGGGAAGATTCAGGTGTGCGTTGTTAGGGAGAATTCTCTCTTTAGGCTGAATTTCCTAACCTAGTGAGTCCCCCAGCAGCTTTGCTGGATTTCTGGAGTTTGTTATTTTCTCCTGCCAAGAGTGAGACTCTTTTTCTCCCACTCTTGGACATGATTTATGGTGTTCATTTGACTGTTAATGTGTTTTATGGGCTATGGGGTCCTTTACTGCATAGAGTCTCATGTGTTTTTCTTATGTGTGTTACACAGCACCCTCCGTACAGTAACACAGGGGTGTCATAGTGACACCCCACCATAGACTCCATACCCTGGGACTGACTACTGTCTCCCAGGGCATGTAAAGTCACCATTGGCTTTACTAGTCCCAAATTATTAACAGAAACCAGTACAAACCATCATATTGTGGACGTACTGGTCGGGGCAATTCGATTGGCCCGGGGTCTGTTAGTCGAGGGGGCACGTCTCCGTCCCCCCTGATCGAGTTTTGGCTGGTGGCAGTGGAAACTACTTTTTATATTCGACCGCAAATATTTTCCTATGGGATTTTCCCATTGTTCGAGGCTACCAACTTTAATTATTTAATTCTCATAGCCTCGAACATACCGCCGGTTTATTTAATTAATATTAATTCGCCGGTTGGTATTTTTTGCCAGGACTCGATTCTAAAATGGCGTTTGTGGTCTCTTCTGTGACTCCAACCCAAGTCGAGCCCTTTGTTCCACTTTTTGGCAGGCTTCTCCACAGAAGCCTCCAAAAGTGGTGCCACTCTGTCTGGGTACCACAGGGGGGTGTCGGAGGGGGTTTAGGCACCCTGGACTGAGTTACCTTGGTAACTCAAGTCGCACTCTTGTGTGATTGGCCGCAGTGGTGAGCCGGCCGGCTCACCAGTTAGCATGTTTGATTGACAGCTAGGCTGAGTGAATGGGCGTATGCTGCATAAAAGCAGGGCTTTGGGGACTGGAACTTCAGAGGTCGCCACAGGACCTGAGGATCCGACAAGGGAGAAGCTGAGCCGACCTACCACGACGACACCACCGGTGGAGCCCTGCGGAACCGACTCACCACTTCCCGACGACAGAGAAGATCTCCCGGCTGGAGAGGCTTCTTCCCCTGACTGGTGGGCACAACTAGTTTTACCTTCTTTCTTCGCATCCCAGACCGGTTTGTGGTCAAACTGCCCGTGCCAAGCACCCCAGCAGCCGGATAGCCACTCACCACTGAACCGCAAATCAACTGACGACTCCTTGTACCTGAGAAACTCCGCGGCTGCTTTCTTCCCTGGCAGTGCAACGGACTCCTGTCTTCCTCCACGACGAGATCCTCTCTTCCCCCGGACGAAGCACCGACTTGCATCCGCTGTCAGGAACAACTGCCCCTGCTGGAGTATTCTCACCACTTTAAGGTACAGTGTCCGCCAGGCCTCCCTTTCTAAAGATTGCTACAAGGTAATAATAACCCCTTAACCTTCTGGACTGGGCTGGCCGCCTTGACCCTCTAACTGGTCCCTTTCTTTGGTCCAACTCCTTTTATTGAACCTTTACAAGACTTTAGTGCACTGCAACCGTGTGACCTTGGACACATTTCGTTTCGATCCTCTTAAAGCGGATCCGGCCTACTGACTCTGAATTCCCGGTTTTACTTTGCCTTCTTCTCTTGTTATGTTCTTGTAAAAGTGTTGGGATCTGTTTCAAGTTATTCGCTGCTTTTCTCTCCCTTTTTAAAAACAAATTATTAGAGTGCCATCTACGTTGAGCGCTCACCACTGTCTGAAAATAAGTGGGGCTTTACTTAAGACTTGTCTAATATTCTTTTAAGGGAGTGTATATCTTTTAGTGACGTGTTTTTGAATTGCTTACTATTAGTGCCTGTGTGTTTCTCTAGATGTGGTTTTAAATAAATAATTATATCTCTTTTACACCAAGCCCATGTCAGCGTTTACTTGTTCTACTGTGTTCTCTTGACCTATTGTGAATACTCTGTATGCTGCCTAACTCTTCTTGAGGGAAGTCTGACTGCTCAGCCACAGCTACCAAGTGAATATGTGTTGTACAGACTGCTACCAAGTGGGTTTACTGCCAAACACCTGTAGTCTTAAATCTTTTGCAGTGGTCCCAGAGGGAACTGCACAGGTTTCTGCCTAACATGCGCGCGTGTGTGTTTGTGTGGGGAAGGTTCAGGTGTGCGCGTGTGTGTGTTTGTGTGGGGAAGATTCAGGTGTGTGTCTGCGTGTGGAAGGTGTGTGTGTGTGTGTGGAAGGTGTGTGTGGAAGGGGTGTGTGTGTGTGTGTGTGTGTGGAAGGTTCAGGTGTGTGTGTGGAAGGGGTGCGTGTGTGGAAGGGGTGCGTGTGTGGAAGGGGTGCGTGTGTGGAAGTGGTGCGTGTGTGGAAGGGGTGCGTGTGTGGAAGGGGTGGGTGTGTGGAAGGGGTGGGTGTGTGGAAGGGGTGCGTGTGTGGAAGGGGTGCGTGTGTGGAAGGGGTGCGTGTGTGGAAGGGGTGCGTGTGTGGAAGGGGTGCGTGTGTGGAAGGGGTGCGTGTGTGGAAGGGGTGCGTGTGTGGAAGGGGTGCGTGTGTGGAAGGTTCGGGTGTGTGGAAGGTTCGGGTGTGTGGAAGGTTCGGGTGTGTGGAAGGTTCGGGTGTGTGGAAGGTGTGGGTGTGTGTGTGGAAGGTTCAGGTGTGCGTGTGTGTGTGTGTGGGGAAGGTTCAGGTGTGTGTGTGTGTGGAAGTTTCAGGTGTGTGTAGAAGGTTTGTGTGTGTGTGGAAGGTGTGTGTCTGTGGAAGGTGTGTTTGGAAGGTGTGTGTGTGCATGTGTGGAGGGTGTGTATGTGTGTGTCTTGGTTCATGTCCTGCTGGCCACTATGAATGTAAGATGGAACAATGACACGTGCAGAAAATGTTGAGTGAGTGGGTTTGCATTCATGTGCTATGTGTGCCTCGTTTAGGGGCTAAGCTAGGGTAAGATAAGTGGTCTGTGATTGTTTCTTGTCTATGTGTACTCGTGGATTAAGGAAGAACCTGAGAAGTTAACCTATCAATTAAGCACATGTAATAGTTACCTGAAGCAAGACAACACCGTCCTTCCATAGCCCTGGGGGCACCTGTTTTTTGTGGCCTACACAAAGTTGTGTTGTTCACACAAGTTGCTTGTTCTTTCTCCTGTACTGCATGAGTCAGAGGAAAGATCAGATAAAGAATGTCCCCCTTTATACAAACCTCTTCAACGGCCCCAAAAAAAGACTTCTGAATGTGTAGCAAGGGTTCGAGATTACCATTACCAGTTGACACAAGTGTCAGCTGGAAGGGACAACGTGGGCACATCTTTCAGCCATATTTCTTCACAAAATGCCATGCTCATTCGGAAGTAAATGGAATCTAAGATTTGGAAATGAGACTAGTATCTGAAACTTTGGTAAGTGGAATGCGGCTCTACTCAGGTTTAGGAATTAGCATTCATAATACCAAGTTGCTAGCCACTTACTTAAAAAAATATTTACGGTCTAGACCCCTTGAAAGAGCTTTTAGCTTTGCTCAGGGTCTCTAGTGTAATGAACGCTGCTTTCAGAACAGCAATGCATTTTGCCCAATTGATGCCCTCAAACAATGGGTTCTTTGTTCTTCATTGTTGGAATTGAGTGTCTGCTCTTCCTACTGCACACAAAACGCCTGGCAGCCTTAAACAGCAGTGCCCTTCTATTCATGATGTGGAAATCAAAATAATATTGTACCTCCTATCGCATTGTTTGAATGTATGTTGGCCTACGCCAAGTTGTCTAAAAACATCGTGTACATAGATTCCGCGGCAAGGTCTTGACCTTAATGTATTGTGCAAATCGCCATCTTGGATTTAGCCGCCATTTTAGGTTCTCTTGCAGTATGGAAGTCACCCTGAACAACAAAATGGAGGCCGAATGACATTTCGAGTGGGATTCTGGCCGTTGTGACCTCCGCACACATGAATAAGTAATATGCCCGCAGGTCACTTGTTGGGGTCGCGAACTGAGACCTTGTCCTATCCCTGACCTATGTGTAAATGAACAACTGTATTAGCGGAACTGATCAAAATGCATACATTATGGGATTGACCTGGCAACGAACCCTAGGCCTGGTCCCAAGAATGGTTAACCCGCGAGGGGGTTGGCCAGAGCTGGATAAAAAGTATAAAAACCCGAGTATCCCAATGTACGGTCTCTCACACTAACTCGGCGAACTACCGTTGATGGTTCGTCCTGTTACTCTGAGCGCCGAATAGCTATCCGTATGTCAATTGACTTTTGGTAATTGTTGTATCTTTGAATAAAGCGCTTTGTATGTCCTTTGTAACCTGTGTTGGTGTGTTTCCTTTGGGCTTCCCGGCCTCATATCAATTTTTCTGTTTCCACAGTTGGCGCCCGAATAGGGACCCTCAAGATTGATGCCGGATCATTGAAGGTTGACGCAGACTATCGAACCGGGATCGGACGGTGTGATTCTGCGGGCCCGACCGATCGAGACGCGATACCTCAGCAGCGCTGCACGATCCGATCCTTGGACGATAGTCGTGTGGTCTGACACGGCATCTTGACGAGGGTCCAATTTTGAGGCGGGCAGATTTGCCGAAACCACCAAACGCAAGGTAAAATTCGTTAGGTAAGTTCTTTGTAAACCGTACGGTCCTCCTTAGGTTTGGTCAGGTGCAGTCGTGACCTGGCTCTTAATTTAACCCTGACACTTTGAATTTGGCGTATTGTATCTGCAGACACAATTATTGAACCAGGTAAAACCAATTTTTTGTGAAATGCCTGGGAAATTGTCTAGCTGCTTTAGGGCTCTGTTCCGCAGCGATCGACAATCCTTGGAATTTAGCCACCCGGCACCACAGGAGGGGTCGCCGGCGTGTACTATGTACTGTAAGTATGGCATTGGAAGTATAGTATGTAATGATATTTGGCACAGACAGACCAGGCATGCCTCCGAATTTCAGTGGCCAATCAACGGTAGTTTTGAGATCCCCCGTATTGAATACTTAGAATCGATCTTGTTAAAGAAAAAGGCTAGACCAGCACCCTTTGATGTGTTACAAAATTGGAAGAAAGAAGCATTGCAGCAGCTTAAAAGTAGGGATAAACATGCACGTCGTCATAAAACAAACGCTGAAAAAGCATTATTATATGATAAAGAAAAGCGGTCAAAATCAGTTCAAAATATGGATAGAGCCTTTTCACTCGGGATCCAGAAAATGTATCCCTCTAAAGATTTCCATGTGTCTGAGGAATTTATTGAGAAATTATTAAATGAACGCAGGCTCGATGCCTCAGCACCACCTCCGTATGCTCCTGTTTTGGGCGCTCTGCCCATTCCTGCTGTTGTTCCTGTTGCTATTCCTGTTCCCCCGTACAGCCTATTGTTCCTAGTCCTTTGGTTGTTTTTCTTCCGCCTATCGCACCACCCCTTCCCCCTGCACCGATAGCTGCACCTTTGTTAAATTTACCTATACCTCCGCTCCCGAGTGGCCCCGTATTGATTGGAGTTGATCCAGGTGCAGGGTGAAAGATCGTGAATCGTAGTACTGTTTCTGCAGATAGGAAACAGGAATTGTTTGCATGGGCTAAGCATTGCATGGAGAAAGGTGATCAAGCTAATGTGTTTTCTACATTATCTAATTTGAATAGTTTTCCCGAGAAAAATGTTTTTATCGAAGGTTTGGGGACTCATTTGTGTGTGATGTGGGGTAGATTACAAAATTCGGATCTTCCACAAGGGGTGAGAGATCTGAATGCTTTGGCACTTTCGAGGGACACAGAGCAGAAAGTATATGGACATGTTGAAAGATTGTTTGAGTTTAGGAAAGACTTTGAAAAATCACGAGATGAGGATGATGAGGACAATAGAATATATGTACAGAAACGGTTCCTTCCGTGCCGAAGAACAGCACCTGAGGAAGTACGAATTTGTACCAAAGATGCGGTTCGATGGATCTCGGATTCATCGATTCCGCCAGACGAAGTGTATGACACGTATAGTCAGTATACAGTTAGAGATGCAAAGAAAAGTAATTCAGGTGATGGTACAGCACCTGCAAGAGGAATGCGTAAGGAAGAGGGTCAGTTGCCCCATAGAATTATTGGGGATTTGTAAAAGGGCTTTTTCGCCCGACACTTCTACAGCTGCCTTAGCGCTCGACCTGGCTCTATTGCTTAGTAAGCGGCCGGAGGTACCTATATCTCAGTTGCCTATGAGAGAGGTTCCTCCGACCTTTGTCCCAAAAGTTGAGATCCCCGCCAACGCGGCGACTGGTGCCCCCGCGGTGGATATCCCTGCACATTATGTATCGCAATTTGTTCACGTCCCATTTTCACGACAGGAAGTGAACACAATTAGACAATCAGTTCCCGATATTAGGAAAAACCCGACTGGGTTTTACAAAGAAATAGAGTCCGTTCTACAGTCCTCTGTGTTCACCTTGAGTGACATTGACTTGTTATTTCATGTACTCCTACCCGTAGATGTATGGAAGCAGGTTCGGACAATAGATGATGTGCCGGGGTTGGGAGATACGTGGGCAAATATGATTAGAATTGATGGAGAAAGACCAGCTGGTGAGAAACGGCCACAGGTAATACTTACTTTACCTGATAGGATTGTCGCTAAACTAAAAACTATAATTCCAGAAAAAAGGATTATTTGAGAGAAGCTTACGGCCTGTGTTCAAGGGAAAACTGAAGGCGCCACTGAATTTTTCAATAGATACGAGCAGGTATTTTCTGACTTCAGTGGACAGGATTTAGGTACAGAGTCGGGGAAGAGGTTGTTCGTGGACAAATTTGTACGTGGATTGTTATCTGACATCCAGTCACAAATTATGTCCTCAGAGCGCTTGGCAGGCAAAATCTCAATCTGAGGTTTGGCACATGGCTCAGTATTATGAGAACCGTGTTAATAATGAGAAGGAAAAAATTGAAAAGAGAAAGGGAGATTTGAAAACCAAAGTATTATTACAGCAAATTATTAGAAACCCCAGAGAAGGTATGACACAAACTAGAGGTCAGTACGTTCCAAAAGGAAATGCTCCTCTGAGTCCTGTAAATATTAATCAATGTGCTTATTGCCGCCAGGAAGGTCATTGGCGAGCACAGTGCCCTGTCCTTCGCCAGAGGTCAAACAGTGCGTTTGGAGGTATGGGTAGACGACCTAGGGGCCGCCCTGGAGCAGGGGGCCCTGACAGAGGTCAACTTTTACAAGATTCTCAGCAACCTTTTTCACTGGAAAATCAGACCTTGAGTATGGACTCGAGAAATATATTTGATCACCCTTCTGCTGCCTACCTTTCTGAAGAGCTTCCTTCTGATGAGGCTCTATTTTATTAGGATTGCCCGAAGCATGTTTGGAACCTTTGCCTATTCCCGTTAATCAAAAAGGCCCCTACGTTGAATTATTAGAAGGTAATAGGAAACACCAGTTTTTGATTGACACTGGAGCACAGAAGTGCTCCATTGATCATTCTACGGTTCCAAACATCCCACTGTCAGGGCAAACAAATGTTTCCGTAGGGTTTTCTGGTATACCAACTGTCTGTCCGGTTTCTGCGCCGGTATCCGTTTCTTTGGGTCCCTTAACGGACCATTGCCCTTTTCTTCTCACTTCAAACTGTGGAGAGAATTTGCTGGGGTTGAATTTGTTAAAGAAATTGAACGCAGTAATTCATTGTTCTTCGGATGGAGTACGGCTAACGGTTTCACCACAGCAACTTCCTAATTCTCAGTTCTTGATTCGACCTTTACCTCCCGAGTGTAGCATTGTTCCGGAATGTTTGTGGGCGGTAGACGAAAATGATGTCGGAGTGTTACATATTGAGCCCGTTAAAATAGTCCTGAAACATGGGGTTGAAACTGCCACACATTCCGCAGTATAAAATATCAGTCGAAGGTGAACGTGCTTTGAAATGCATTGTCTCCGATTTTGTACATCATGGGGTGATCGAGGAGATTACAGGTAGTTTGTGTAACAGTCCGATCTTACCTGTATATAAGAAAGGCGACAATGCAATTCCATACCGGTTTATAATTGATCTTCGTGCTATTAACCGAGTGGTCGCCCCACAATTTCCAATTGTGCCTGATGTGACGACGATATTAACCATGATCCTTGCTACGGCTAGGCACTTCAGGGTTGTGGATCTAAAAAACGCTTTCTTTAGTATCTCTATACATAAAGAAAGCAGATATCTGTTTGCGTTCACCTTGGGGGGACGCTCATTTACATTTACAAGGGCACCTCAACGGTACACTGAAAGTCCCAGTATTTATAGTAGAGCTTTAAAAGAGCAGTTCGACACCCTTGAATTGCCACCTACTTGCACGCTGCTTCAATATGTTGACGATTTACTTTTGGCTGCAGATTCTGAGAAGGCCTGTAAAGAAGGCACTATATCGTAGCTTGTTCATCTAGCTAAAAATGGTCACAAAGCTTTGCTTAAAAAATTTCAATATTGTTGTCAGGAGGTTGCCTATCTAGGCTACCTCCTGTCAAAGGAGGGGAGAAGATTGACACCTGAAAAAATAAAACACATTTCTGGCATGTCTGTTCCAAATACACAGAAGGAAGTCAGAGCCCTGATAGGGATGGCTTCCTACTGTAGGTTGTGGATCCCGAATTTTGCACTAGTGGTAAAACCGATGTTGGCTTTGACGAAGAAGGGCATTTCTCTGCCACTGCCATGGGAATCGGAACATCAACGATCATTTGAGCTTCTCAAAACCACGCTATGTTTGGCACCGGTTCTGGGTACTCCAAATTATGACAAGGCCTTTGTGTTGTTTGTGCATGAATGTGATGGATGTGCTTTGGCTGTGTCAACACAGGAACACGAAGGGAAGAATAGGCCGTGCGGCTACTACTCCTCCGCCCTTGATCCTGTCGCATGCGCTTTGCCAAGATGTTTGCACGCTGTCGCTGCTGCTGCCGCGTCTGTAAAACAGAGTGAGGGAATGGTCCTAGGCCATTATTTGATTTTGATGGTACCTCACTCTGTTGATATTCTATTGAAGAAAACCCAAACGCAACACCTCACCTCTGCACGGTTAACAAGGTATGAACTAATTCTGTTTGCCCCTCATATTCAAATTAAGAGGTGTTGTGTTCTCAATCCGGCTGAACTCTTACCTTTCCCGCAAAACACTGTTTGCGGTGACGAAGAATCACATGACTGCCTGTATACCACCGAGCAAGAAACGAAGGGCAGGATAGATCTCATAGATACTCCTTTGGATAATGCAGAAGGGGAGCTGTTTTGTGATGGCTCCTGCTTCAAACTTTCGAATGGTACATCTACAGCTGCTTATGCAGTTACTACATTGAGCAAAATTGTCGAAACTAAGAATTTCGCATAACTCCGCGCAGGCTGCAGAGATTATAGCGTTGGCCCAAGCTTGTGAACTTTCCCAAGGGCGAAGAGTAAATATATATACCGATAGTCAGTACGCATTTGGGGTGGCTCACAACTTCGGAAAACTTTGGTCGGAAAGAGGGTTCCTGACCTCACATAGGACCAAGATTCAGCATGGCCCTTTGATAGTGCAATTACTTTCGGCGCTCTCACTCCCTAAACGGTTAGCGATCATGAAATGTGCAGCACATCGCAAAGTCATAGATGATGTGGGCAGAGGGAACACTTTTGCGGATTTGATAGCCAGACAAACGGCCACAGACCTTAGCACGGACATGTATACCTCGAGGGAAATGAGAGACGTTTGCATAATGGATGAAGGTATTGGGTCTGTGCGAGATATTCAAACTGATGCCACGATGGAAGAATCTAGAAAGTGGGCTGAAGGAATGGGGAAACTGGATGACGAAGGGTGTTGGGTGGATACATCCGAAGGGAAATGGTTGCTTCCTGATTCTTATGTATTGGCAATGGTTACAATAGCACACGGTCCTACGCATGTGTGTGCCCAGCAGATCACGAAAATGTTAAAACAGGTTTGGGTGAATGACAAAATTCTGGAAACTGCAAAGAGGCACGTCCAGAACTGCATGATCTGCCTACAGCACAATGTGGGTAAAGGGACAGTGACTCCAAGGGGAAGTTTCGGGCCCCCCTCTGTCCCTTTTGAGGTCATTCACTTTGATTTTATTGAGATGGAACGATGCAATAATCTAAAATATGTTCTTGTCATTATTTGTGCCTTCAGTAAATGGGTCGAGGCTTTCCCCGTCAAAGATGCTACCTCCATGACCACTGCAAAGATTATGGTAAAAGAATTCTTTCCTCGATTTGGGCTCCCGAGGATAATCTGGTCGGACAATGGTCCTCACTTTATCGCAGCAGTAATTTTGCAAATATGTGCAGCCCTAGGTATTGAGAAACGATTTCATTCAGCTAGGCATCCTCAAAGTGCTGGGTTGGTAGAAAGACACAACGGTATTTTAAAGAATAAACTTGCAAAAACATGTGCTGATACCAAACTGAAATGGCCAGATGCTTTGCCTATTGTGTTATTAGCTATGCGTACCACACCTCAGACTAGAACTGGGCTTTCTCCATTTGAAGTAGTAATGGGGAGGCCTGCTAACATTTGGGGTCTCCCGAAACCTAAAGCCCTGAGGGAGGTGGAGAAAGTATTGCTTGTAGACTACTGTAACCAGTTAACTAAAAATCTGTATTTCATTTACCACCAGGTGAATTCTGCTTTACCTGTACGGTTCATGGGCCCAGGACACGATATACAGCCTGGAAGTTGGGTGCTCGTGAAGACCTACGAGAGGTTTTCCTGTCTCGCGCCTCGCTGGCGGCGACCCCACCAGGTATTATTGGTCACCAGGACAGCAGTGCGGATGGCTGGAAAGAAGAATTGGATTCACGCGACGCACGTCAAGAAACTTCCTCACCAGACGCCACACGCTACAGAAGAAGCAGAACCCCACCCTGGTGCTACAGTCTCTGATTTTGGAGTAGCAAAAAGCGCTGTGAGTGCGTCGAGGAAGTTCTCTGAGCCTGAGGAGCTTAGGGAACAGTCCATTTCGTCTCCGCACTCTTGAAAAAATCACTTACGGAAAACACTGTTTTGAGCTCTGCGACTTCCGTCGACACCGACACGTCGCTTCCCTCAGGAAGTGACGATACTTTGCTTCCGGACCAGACATTTTTGGGTACCATCAGGTACAACCTTCGACCACGGAAATAGAACTACGGCACGAGTGTCGTGCATCTGCAAAAGGAAGTGATCGGAAAATTGTTTTGTTTTGTTGAACAAAAAGGGATTCTGCTGGCTAGGGTTGGGAAGGACTAAGAAATCACGCGACCGTAGTGTCGCCAGCAATGAACATTGGGGCCGTCGATCGAGAAACTACGATGCCTGCCACCTTCACCGCTGCTCCCCGCACTGGACTTTTAGATAAGGGGGTGACCAAATCGAACAATGAACAATGTGCCTGGGCCCCGAAAACGTACTGTTGTGTTTTGATAATGATTATTGTTATTTTTGCAACTGCTGCTGTGGGACTTTGGTATTTCGAAGAAGTCTATCCTTTGAAACCTTTATTACCGACCAAGATCGTACCAACTGTTTTGACTCCCTCTGTACACCTTCACACTCTGTCCCCTAGAGACTCCCAACATAGACAGAAGTATCATAATAACACTCTGATGATCGTATTGAATGCTACTCATGCCATTTTTAATAAGAGTAATTGTTGGATTTGTACTCACTTACCGCAACATGGGAACAAGGAACTGGGATGGTATATACATCCTCTACCTTTAACAACTTCTTGCTATGCCTCTCTTAGAGCACTATTCTTTGGCCGATGGAATGATAGCATCTCAGGGAACTTTGATGGAACTAATTTAAATGATTTCGAGAAACGTGAATTGACTCCCCTGGGATGCTTGCTTTTCGCAAATAGAAGTAAACCTAACGTTGCTTCTATTAGGCCGTCTGACAAACTATCTCTTCCTTTTCAAACTCTGATTTCCTTTAAAATGGCTCCCATAGGCAATAAGGACGCTGTACCTCCTTCTTATTCTGTAAATCATAGTCCCAACTCGGTTCCCTTCTGTGTACAGAGAAATGGCACTAGGCCAATGGGAGATTTTGAAACTTGTAAAAATATTGTAAATTTGACTGGGGAAAACAGGCCTCTGTATGTAGGAGGGCCTGTTTATTTTGTTTGTGGTAGTTTAGCATTTCCCTGGTTGCCCAAGGATTGGCAGGGAACCTGTTATTTAGGAATATTGTTACCCGGGGTATTTGTAGCTAGTACATTGGAGGTTTCTAAGGCTCGCCCACGGCGAGAAAACAATGGAGATACCCCTGGGCAAGTATTGGGGGACATAGCTAAATCGGTCGTGCCCTTTTGGGGACAAATAGCAAACTCAGAGGACATTAGGGGATTAGCAAGGGTATTGGAGAGAACGATCAACCGGACCACGGACATACTCTACAATATGACCTTAGAGCAAAAGGCGATAAGATTGGTAGCACTTCAAAATCGGATGGCGTTAGATGTCATCGTGGCGGAGTATGCAAATTAGTGGGGTCCGCTTGTTGTGTTTTCGTACCAGACTCCTCACCAACAATCTTTAAAGCAATTCAGAACTTGCATACTATCAGTTCTGAAGTCCATATCCCTGTAGGAGACTGGAACCTTAGTACTTGGTTTTGGGATTCTTTGCGATCTTGGGGTTGGAAGGTGCTTTCCGTTATTCTGGTTATTTTAGGGATTCTGTTATTCCTTTGTTGTTGTTTTCAATGCCTCCCAAGTATATGTGGAATGATAGGGGGGTGTTGTGCTCAAGCAGTGAGCGCAATAGGGCATAAAATATATACCCCAGATACAGCATCTAAAGAATTTATGTTACAAGAGGTTCTTATGAACGACCTTATGGCTATAGACATTACAGACAATGAGGCGGAACCTATGGATGATAATACATGGAGTCATTTTCGAAAGTATTAGGGATGATGTTTAGCACTTGGCATAGGCCAAAAGGAGGGTCTGTGGAAATCGAAATAATATTGTACCTCCTATCGCATTGTTTGAATGTATGTTGGCCTACGCCAAGTTGTCTAAAAACATCGTGTACATAGATTCCGCGGCAAGGTCTTGACCTTAATGTATTGTGCAAATCGCCATCTTGGATTTAGCCGCCATTTTAGGTTCTCTTGCAGTGTGGAAGTCACCCTGAACAACAAAATGGAGGCCAAATGACATTTCGAGTGGGATTCTGGCCGTTGTGACCTCCGCACACATGAATAAGTAATATGCCCGCAGGTCACTTGTTGGGGTCGCGAACTGAGACCTTGTCCTATCCCTGACCTATGTGTAAATGAACAACTGTATCAGCGGAACTGATCAAAATGCATACATTATGGGATTGACCTGGCAACCAACCCTAGGCCTGGTCCCAAGAATGGTTAACCTGCGAGGGGGTTGGCCAGAGCTGGATAAAAAGTATAAAAACCCGAGTATCCCAATGTACGGTCTCTCACACTAACTCGGCGAACTACCGTTGATGGTTCGTCCTGTTACTCTGAGGGCCGAATAGCTATCCGTATGTCAATTGACTTTTGGTAATTGTTGTATCTTTGAATAAAGCGCTTTGTATGTCCTTTGTAACCTGTTTTGGTGTGTTTCCTTTGGGCTTCCCGGCCTCATATCAATTTTTCTGTTTCCACAATGAGGGAAGCAAGAATTTGCCAAAACAAACTAAGGTTTATGGTGGGACCAGCAGAAGAACTCCTTAAAGTCCTGACTCGTGTTGTAGCCTCTAGGCCCTTTGCCTGGAACAAAGTAACAATTGACCTTTCCAACAAATAAAAAAATACTGACCCCTTTATCAGTACACTCCTTTACGTAAAACAGGATTACAAGCTGGTCACAGATGGGTGCAAGGCCACTGATGTAGTAATCGGTGTCAAATTGAAAAACTGCAACAACATAAAAACAGAAAACAGGAACATGTTATGATAGAGACAACATCTATGCCGAGTTTTATTATACAAAACATTGTGCCTGTGCTAGAAATACATGGTACACTTAAATTATAGATTTAGAACTATGGACTTATTGTATCTGAAACCCCTGCCTTATCACCAACGAGACTGTCACTTTCCCAGACCAAGTGAGCATTGTAAATAGCTTGGCTGCATCAAAAAGAAACTACTACAACGCCTTACATTTGGCATTTGCCAAATGTGTGATCTTAAGACTGCAGCACATTTATAATGCTGTAGATAGAGCGTTTATTGAACTTATCAAGATCACATCTCATACCACATTTGACAAATAGCACTGGTTGCAGGCAGACAAGCTAAGCATAATGTCATGTGCTTCTTCCACAAAGCGGGTTACACTAGCAGCTAAATCTTAATTCCAAATTATAATCTCACTAAAGCAATTTAGAAGTTCCAATTTAGGGCGTCCAATGCTCCCCCAAATTAAAGCTAATAACTTGTGGGAAACATGGGTGGGGTGCAGTGAGGTGTGGGAGTTGTTTTTCTTCCTTCAATGCCATAAAACTCTGGATAATTATAAAACGTGATCCCTGTGTCACACAGGTCCCAAGTCTGGATGTTGGCATATGTTAGGAAACGGCTGCAGTCATCAACATTAAACGTTAGAATTAATGATGGACTACAAACTGGATATTTAAATCTACACAAATCCTACAGCAGAAATATAATGAATATGTCACTACCCAGGGCCTACACACTTCCATCATGTAATGTGTGGGAGACAATCTCTGTTAAGCCAAAACGAAGAAAATCTAACTTCTGTGCCATAATCTGTCTTGACTGAGTGGCAAGATGCAACATCACTTGTGTGTGGGTCCAAACCCTTGCCCTATATAACGAGCAATCACCACACAAAGTAGGCGAGTTGTTGGTCTAACTGGAGTGGAAGATAGCCAGGAGTACAACATTGGCCAGTGCGAGGCTCACCCTGTCTAACTTTCTTGGCGGAAAAGAAGCAAGTAGTTTGTGGGAAGAACATTTTTTAAAATTAAGTGATTATCTCTTGTCCTACAGGCAGTTTTACTAATGAGTAGATGCATCCTGAGTGACTGACTTAATGGCTTAAAAACATCCTTTCATATAGCAACTGCTAGCACAGTTTTTGCTTTTTTGTATGACTGCAAACAAGTATTGCTATTACCAAAATTATTTGCACCTACAGCTCGCCTCATTTGTTCAGAGTGACAGCTTTTCCATGACAAGGCGGCTCAAGGTTATCAGGAAAATTATTTTTTCACATGTTATTATTGAACACAATGAGAACACAATTCAAAATATACAATGGTTGCACATTAAACAACAGAGTGCAGAACCAAAACCTTGTACCCAGTAAGAAAAATCCAGAACAAGTCCATGAAAATGTACAGGATCAAAAAAAGGAGCTAAAAAGGGAAAAGGTAATGAAGAGTGAGGAAAAGCCCCATGACAAGAAGTGGAGCTAGAGGTGTCGGACAGTAGAGGTGTTATGGTTAGTGAGGGTGCAGAAGTAAGGCTCAGATCCAATGGTGGTATGCTTTTGGGCAGAAACCTATCATATGAAAAGGGGTTGGGAAAAAATGCCTCTCTGTCCCTAAAACTAAGAGGGGTTTCCCTGCCTCTCAGAAATTGTCAGAATATCTAAAACTATAAAGTTCATCACTGTCGCGTTTCAAAAAGCCTACCTCTGTTCCCAACACTAATAACTTAACCCAACTGTGTAAGGATGATCTCTTCCCAAAGTAAAGTATTCTTTGTAGATCCAACCAATAGCAAAGTTCCCACTGTCTCGGGTAATCAAAAGTGATAAAAATAAGAAATGTTCAAAACTGTATGACTCCAAGGTTAGGGTTGTGATCCTTTCCCCTAGATTCCTTCTTGTAGTGTTTCTCTCCTGGGGAATCTCAGCCATGCATTTTCTTATACAATGTCAGTAGACATAAGTGGTTGAAAAAGACAGAAGGAAAAAAGAAAATAACAGTTTGTACATTAGAATCGGTGACATGGGCAAGCATGCATGTCGTGGTAATCTGCCCCTAGTATTTCTACTGTTTATCCCACCAACTTGGCACACTCATTTTACCAAGCGTAGGATTCATTTCACTACACATTCTTTACTCATTTTGGGTGTGGGTCCCAGACCTGCAGTATTCAGGAAGGCTTGGTGTCATGATGCCTACCTCCAAGGAGCCAGGTCCGACCCAGCAACCCCAGAGGCAGGCATCATTTCCCCCAGGGGAGTGCCAGCGGGCCCAAGCTGGGGCCCTTTGGACTCAGTCCTGGCGCCTTAGGCGCCAGGCTCATGTTGGACCTCTGTCCTGGCGCCTTAGGCGCCAGGCTCATAAAGCTAGACATGTGTTCAAGTGTTTTAATGTGCACTTACCTGATGCAGACCATGCTGCCACATCCAGGCCCTCTTGAGGCCTGAATAGGAACTACTTTACCTGTGGGACTACTTTCCACCCGGGTGTGGTCGGGGAAGGATACATACCTGATCGGAGGAAGGATACACACTTGGAACTTCTTCCAAAGCTATTTAAACCACACCCGATCAGCAACTCACGCTTCGCGTTGTTCTGCTCCTCGCAGCTGGACGCTCACCGTGTCAGCTCCTGCATCTGGACTTCAGCCACGCCTGTAAGCATCCTGGGTCACCTGCAAAGGGAGACAAGAGACCTACCAGCTAATCTGCACCACGGAGACATCACCGACGATCCTGAAAGGGAAGCCATCATTTTTAAAAGCATTTTGTTACGATCGCTGCAGCGCTGCATTTCACTCACCTTTCCTGGGTTCCTCCATCTTCAGCAGCGATCATCCGGATACACAGCCACTTCCCAGAGCCTAGAGAAAAAGACAAGAATAAGAGGTGAGAGAAGGAAGGGAATAGGAAAAGCTCAGTTTCCTTCTAAGACTTACCTGTTGGGTCATTCCCATTTCATTTCGGGTCTTGCTGCTTCCAAGCAGGACCCCGGCCCCTATGGGGAAAAAAGACAAAGACATTAGATGAGCGAATGCAAAAACATTACCTGAGCGCTCATCTAGGACTTACCAGATCTTTACTGGAACTGCAAGTTTCACTTCGGGTCGGCGCCATATCTCCGGCATTCCGAACCCCGGCCCCTATGGGGAAAAGACATCAACATCAGCGCTTTGTTGCAAGAAGTCTCCAAAGGAATCTTCATTCATCACCTGAAAAAAGACAATGAACATTATTATTTAAAGCTTGAACTTTTGAACTTGCAACAGAACTTTTACAGCGCCTTACCAGTATAATCAAGCTTACCTGAACTCCCATCCAACCTCAATCCAGTGAAGTAACTGGGTTCAACGCGCCCCTGCGTCAGAAGCAGGATGGAGAGCTCGTCCTTTCAGACCCTAAGGTGAGACTTCACAGGGAATCGTGGAAGGGTATCGTGGAGGGTTGGAAGAGAGTGGGAGGCTTGAGCATAACTCAGTCAGTAGGTAATACTCCCTTTTCACGCATAGGGGAATATTCCTGCGAGCCGGAGAAGCCAGAGTAGAGGGCCCTTCCTGTCCATCTTCAGAGTCCTGCGCTTCACCATTGAAGAAGCATCAGCACGCGAAGCCAGACCTGCGCCTCCGTGGGAATCAGGTGAGCGTTACACTTGGTTTAATCCCCTGCCAAGCAACTGTCCTCTCAGACTGTCTCTCTTTTAGGTGCCCATCCCAGACTCGCAATATTTATAACTGCTTGGTTCACTCTCCTGCCAAGCAGTTATCTTTTCATGAACTTTTCATTTGGGTCCGGGTGCCAGATGTGCAATATTGAAACCGGGTTGGTACCCTCTCCTGCCAAGCCTTCGTCCTCTCATAGACGGTCCCTCTATGGGTGTGAGTCCAGACTAATATTCTGATTGGATTTGTTTCTGTGTCTTATATGGGTGCGGGTTCCCGACTTGCAATATTCTGAACGGCTTTGTTTCTGTTTCTCATGTGGGTGTGGTTCCCATACTCGCCCTTTGTTGCCAGTGTCCTAGACCCTCTTGTTCCAAGGACCAATAAACCTGTGCTGATGCTATTTGCATACACAGTTCCTGATCAGTATCTGATCTCCGGGAAACATTGGTAATAAGAGTTCACTTGATCCGGTTGTTGTATGGTCTTCATCTGTGTTCAGAGACCGACACCCCGTCCACTTGACCTGGTCTGAAATGACAGATACTTGTAGTCATACATGTTAAGTAGGCACGTAACTCATCTCCTAACAATTCTGCTGTCGTATGGACATCACTTCTAGTCCTCCATGGAGGAGTGAGAGGTGTTTTCGTTCGCCTCCCTGTTACTAGTTCATGGGCCGTGAGGTGATGGTCAGAACCTGGTTGATACCTCGATGCATATAATGCAAGAGGCAGGCAATGCAGCCATCCTTTTTTCAATGTTAACCTAAGCTTGGCTATTCTCTCTTTGAACAGACCGTTGAGTCTCTCACATATCCTATTAGCTTGCGGGTGATCAGCTGAGGAAAACCTGTGCTTTATACTAAGCAATAAGCTAATTTGTTCGAATACTTAATTAACAAAATATGGGCCATTATCTGATCTCAATACCTCATTCCCCATCTAGGAAATACTTCTCGGACTAAGAACTTCGCAGCGCAAGTAGCCTCTGGGTGTGTGCATGGACCAGCCTCGATCCACCTAGAAAAGGGGCACACCACCACTATCATATAGCTATATCCATTACAGACCTGCAGCATATCAACATAGTCAATATGTAAATGCTAATAAGGACCATTTGGTCGTGGAATAACTCCTCTGACTGTTCGCAGCGTGTGCCCAGCAGTAAACTTTTGACATACGATGCAATTTACTACATAAAATGCAAGGTGCTCTAACAAATTCGGTCCAAACCAATCCTCTGCAATAGTTGCTGCAAGGCCTTCCCTAGTGACATGCGCAGAGTAGTGTAGCTTTTTCAACGCTACCCTTAATAGGGCTAAAGGCATCATTGGCTGGCCAGGGCATTCCTGTCGCCATAATGCCTCGGAAGGGGATAAAGAACACCCCCTCCGTGTCCACAGATCTTTCTCATCCATGGACTAACATTGTGTCTTCGAGAAATTATTAAAGCTTTCATTTACAATCATCATTGCCACCATTTTTGCATTCACACAAGGTGTATCAAAGCTCTAATGTCTGCTGAATATGCAACTCTTTTTGCTTCTTCTTCTGCGTCTTGGTTTCCGCGTGAAATAAAGTCTGTTCTCTTAGTGTGCGCTGCACACTTAACTATTGCAATGGCTACTGGGAGTTGTAGTGCTTTAATAAGTCTGTCCAATAGAGCAGCGTGTTGCACTGGAGTGCCGTCCTATTCCAACGTGCCAATCCTGCGTGTTGACGTCTCATAGGCGGAGTCCCTGTACACGGTCACTTCCTGATCTGCATTGTTCTCAAGCGCGACAATCAGCACCACTAATTCTGCAGCCTGTCCTGAAAAGTGGGATGGTAGTCGTGTACTTGTCATTACTTTGAATTCCCCGTTAGCCGCGTGCTTGATCACATCGGCGCCTGAATATCTTTGCCTATCAGTTTGATACATTTTCGTAGAACCATCAATAAACAGAATCTCCCCAGCGGCTAAAGCATTTTCTTTCACTCTTGGGATCTCATCATAGAACTCCTCATAGTTCGAGCAGGCATGTGCCTGTTCGTCCTCTGCCAGTTGTTCAGCTACAAACCTGGCAGGGTTCACTGTCTTACATCTGACTATTTTAAAAGCTGGATTCGATATAACCACCTCACAAGCAGAAGCTCTTTGAGGCGTCACTGTACCTTTAGGTTTTTCCAAAAAAGCAAATAATGCATGCTCAACAATCATCATCATGGAACACCCCATTAAAATGCTGGCAGACTTCTCAATGGCGAACGCGGCAGCTGCCAAAAGATTGTTTGCAAGGGAAGTGACCCCTCATTACCGGGTCCAAAATCACACAGTAATATGCCAAATGCTTCTACCCCAACGTAGATCTCTGCATGAATACTGCCGTCATGACTGTTCCATTCGTGTGCGAGAATAAAAAGAATTCCTCAGAATAATTAGGAATCCCCAAGACTGGAGCTGTACAAATTCCTTTTTTAACTCCTCAAACCCTTCCTCCATTTCCTCAGTCCATACAATCTTTTCCTGACTCGCTTGAGCCTTTTTCAGGGCCTGCAACAATTGCCTTGTGTATGAACTATTATCGAATACCCATGCTATCACATAATTGCAAAGTCCCAGAAATTGCCGCATGTGCTTTATTGTGTCCGTTTTTGTGGTTTTCAAAATTGCCTCAGCCCTTTCAGGTGTAACTTTCTTTCCTTCATGCGAAATTAACTGGCCTATGTATAACACCTGCTCTTGACAATACTGCAATTTCTCTTTGTCCACCTTACATCCTCTCTTGGCTAAAACAATCATTAGCTGAACGGAGTCTCGTCTGCACTCTTCCTCTGACATGCTGCAGACCAGAATATTGTATACGTATTGCAACACGACACTTGGAAAATCAATATTTCTTAAATCCATCTGCAGGACTCTATTTAAAATCGATGGAGAGTAAATACCCTTGAGGTAACCTTGTTATTTTAACTTAGTCTGTCTGAGCGTAAATGACATGAGATCCTGAGAATCTTTATGCAACGGGATTGAAAAAAAAGCATTTTTCAAGTCAATCACAGTGAAATATTGTGCCTCAATAGAACCATCGCTGGATTAGAAATTAGAGGAAACTCGGCCTCTACAATCTGGTTAATCGGGCGCATATCCTGAATTAAACGTCACAACCTCCCTCCCCCTTCGATTTCTTGACAGGATGCTCTGCGGTATTGCATGGTGACGTCACTAAAATGCCTTGGTCCATCATGGCGGATATCGTCTTAAAAATACCCGTCTGCCTCTCGAGACATGGGATACTGTTGTGCTCTAGGTAAAATTGCTCCTGGCTTCAGTTTAATCTCAAATTCTCCAAACCCCTTTAACAGGTCTATGTCATAAGGGCCTGTGGTCCATAATGAGACTGGCACTTTCGCCATATCTTCATCAAACAATGCAGGACGCTGTCTTACTATCATCATTCTCTGTGGGACCTCGCGTTTTCTGCCCTAACCCAATATGTAATGCTCATCTCGAACACTACATCATCAGATGGCTCGTCTTTAAATATATCCTCATCAGTGACGTCAGTTAATCTATACCCCTTTCCAATGGCAATTGCTGTGCTCCATGATCTGCCTTTATCATCAAATCCTCTGAGCATAGCCAAGACCCCTCTTACTACAGCTGCTTGTAGCTCTAAGGGAAAATTCTGTCCCCCCTCTTCGTCCATGGGAATCTCTGGGCTAAAGAGAAATTCATCAGGTACTCTCAGTCTCAAAATGCATACCCCATAATGAAATACTTCAGGTTCTAACGGTACTCCTTGTATGGCTATTTGTCCTGCAAATGCCATAATGAATTTGCTCACATTTAAATAATGTATTCCTGGCGTCCAACACGCTATGCCTTCATCAGTAAACAAAATCGTTATATTCGACTTCGTCATCAAATCTTGACCCAATATATTAACTGGTGTCTGTTTTGAATACAACAATGGAACAGACATATCGCATTCGCCTATAGAGACTGGCAATTTCTCGGTAAAAGGAACTCTACTTGTAGCTCCTGCGAAAGCTTGAACATTCAGGGCATTATCGGATAGTAAAAATGTTCCCTCCCGTATACATGAGCGAGTTGCACCCGTGTCTACCAAAAAAGAAAAAGATGTGCCTCCTATCGGGACGTCAACCATCGGTTCCTCTTGAGGTTTTGGCATTACTGATAGTACTGAACACATCAAGTCACCCAGTGAGCTGTCCTATCGTGGGTACATACTTATCCCTGTACCCGTGAAAGGATTCCCACCCTTGATAGTGACACCCCCTATCCTAAGAGTCAATAACTGTCCTGTGTTTGCACTCTGTTGTATTTGCATGGGTGCATGCTGTGACTGCCCTTGTGGCAAATTCAATGGTGCTTGCTGTGGTTGCAAAGCCTGTTGCATTCTCGGCGCTTGTGCTTGATACACTGTTTGATCTTTTGTGAGCTATATGCAGGCGGGTAATCAGCCCCCCCCCCTTTTGAGAACTGCCCATTCTGTACATATCCTTGGCTCCCACATATTCGTGCTATATGCCCTGTCATTCCACATGTCCAACATACAGGAATAAGTCTTCTGATTTGCCCTCCCTGCATGCATTAGTTATCATTCTGCATAGGCTGAAACACACCTTGGTCACCCTGGAAATTCCCTTCATTATTCTGAAAGCCTCCTCTTCCATGGAAGTTTTGCCTTTCTCGTGGTATGAATCCGTTCCCCCTTTGATCAAACTGCCGCTGGTTATTCACCTGTGGCATACCTGTTGCTTGCTGCGATCCTGGCCCTTCTCCACTAGTTAACATTGCCCCTTCTATAGCATACTTCAATAGCTTTTTCTGTACCAATTTAGCCTCCTCAAACTTCCTACCATCTTCTTTCTTTTGATTTTTCTCCTGCAACAATCAGCAATGACGCGCTATGGTGAACCGTATTTCTGGCCAAGGTTTTGCCTCCATACCCACCAGCTTCTTGAGCTGTCTCTGCAGATTGTCTGGCAGCCCTCGACATAATATATGATAAAATACAGGTATAGTTTTCCCCACGGCTCGCGCGTTTCCAAGTTCCACTGCTCTTGGAAATTCTGAATGTAAATTCGCTTTCCTGCATCTTCCGTGCCATTATAGCTCCCATATCCGACGTATTCGGATACTGTACTCAGATCGCTTTCCAGACTGCCGCTCTACAGTTAATAAATGGCGCTTCATCATGAGCTGTGTTCTGGGCAGAGACACCTCTGTATCCTGCTCTCAACCAAATGTCATCGGCTCTCTCCCCAAGTATAGCTGCTAGAAGACCTTCAATGTCCCTTATAGCCAGCGTATTTCCTCCTGCTGTTTTCTCTAATTCACAGTTCTATTTTCTGGCACTCGGGAGTTTAGACCTTAAATTATCCTTATCCATTTGGGGCCACGGTATATACTGTGGTCTGACCCCCCCTTTTTTCCAACAGCAACTGTGAGATCCTAAGATCACATTCATCCCCCATCGTCTGTCTGTCCATAGCAGGGACAATGGTTCTGCACAGTTTTCTTCTGGTAATGACCTTAATCTGCTCCCATAAATTGGGATTGCCCTTTAGGTCGATCTGGTCGCGACAGCGGCTCCGGCGTCCTCGGCTTAGGTAGGTCCAGATCTGACCATCTCACTTCTTTATCTGCCTGAGAACATCCCTCAGGACCACATGCACTAGCGCCCTCCTTCCCACGGAAGGTTTCTCTATCTTCGTCTGACATATCCTGTTCCCAACTCATGCGACTTCCCTCTTTCTTATCTCTATTTAGAGTCAACTTGTCCAAAGACAAGGCTCTATGCTAGAGACTGAACAAACCTCCCTCTTTGCCTTGTGACTGTGCTCTTTCAAATCAATCATTTTTCACCTCATTATTTTATTCACTTTTGGTACTCATCTCATGATAAACCTTATCAATTTTCTCCCCAATGCTTCTTGTGTCAAAACTGTCCTCTAAATCTCATCTAGACGGCCCAGGCATTGAGTCAAGTGTCGGTAAGAATTATTCTATTTCCTCCCATGCTACTACAGTACTAGGTTACATTAACTCTTTCTCTGTGCAATCGATGTTGCATGCCCTTTGCCTTTTCTTGAGTTCTAGTTCCTCATCAAACTCTCTTCATTTCCTTGCTTCCTCTTTCCTCTCCCTTTTTCACCTCTCTTCTCTCATATGCTCTATGCACTTAATTTCGTCCTCTTTGCATTCTTTTATCTCTTAATTTCTGTTCTTCCTTTTCCTTCTTTTCAAGCCTAGTTCTTCAATTGCTTTTTGCCTATTGTCATATTTTCTTTGCTCCTCGGCTCTCTCCTGCTTCCTCAACTGTTCATCTTGATACAGCTGTTCCCGTCTCTGCCTGCTTTTTTTATTGGCTTTGCCTTCTTTCAAATCATTTCTCTTTTTTTTTTAATCCTGTTTGTCCTGATGTTCCCTTTGCCTTACTTCCTCTTTGCTCTTCCCATCAAATTTGAGCAGTATCTGACTGCCCATCTATTCGTTCTGTATAAGTGCTACCTCATCAGCTTTATCTTTCTCTCCTTTCCATCTCTTTATTTCTCTCTATATATCTAGAGACATACCTGGTCGGTCACTTCTCTCCTTGTCCCGTGGGACTTTAGGAATCACATCTCTGAGTCTTTTCGGGACTCTCGTCGCTGTTACATGCAGGTGACTTATACATTGGGTTGTTATACCCTGTCGCTGCCTTAGGCTTTCTTAAAGGATATAATCCTTCATCGTTCGTACTATCGCCATTTACTTCAGGCGCGGCAGGGAGAACAGAAGGCTCTTCACCCCTATTTACACTGGTTAAGCATCCAGTCCTCAGGAGGCGTTCTTCCCGTTCCTCCTGGTCAATCTTCCAAAGCTCTAAGCTAGCTAACCTTTTTTCAAACTTCTTTCTTGTGTATGATGCATGCAAATATGTCGTCATATGTTGCAAAACTGCTTTAGACAGTGATCCACTTATGGGCATGGCATGAACATTTTATCTGCCGTGCCCTTAACCCATTTTGCACTGTACTGCTTAAGCTGGAGTGCGTGTTTTAGCAGCTGTTTGCACAGGTGCATGAGCAGAGGAACAGCCTTCATTACGACTTGGTCACAGTTGACGGTCACACTTTATTTTACAAAAACAAATGTTTTTCAGAAAAATAATACAATATGAGCATGCACCAATCGTCACAGCTCCAAGCCTGTGTGTCACATTTGCTTCAATCTTAATTACTGAACATCATCAGTTGACTATATAAATAAATAGACATTTCAAATCTCAATGTTTCCACCAGTCTATTTCTTTCTTGTTTTTTCAATATTTAATTTCTTTGCCACATACACCATATACAGACAGACTGGCCGGCCCACATATATTTCCTTCAACGCTCCTCGTGACCATTCCTGCCCCTAATAATGACTCTGATGGAGTATAAGCTGTCCCCTTGAACAATCCTTGATCGTTTGTAGCCTAGATACGTCCACTTGGACAAGCTCCTTCTAAATGTCCTTGACGTTGGATTCCGGGCTTATTATATAGATCGCTCCTCGTCTATATACCTTAAACTGTGACGCTCATCATCTCACACTATGACGTTCCTCGTCTTAACCCAAAAATAAAATACCCCAATCAATCAACCCTCCGTTACTCTATCCCTGTTATCGCTCTTCCCCACTCAGTGCTCATTCAGTTTGCCATTTCACTTCACCATTCGCGTTTTCAACTTCCGACCCTCGGGATCGTTTCCTCCTCAACCAGCCGCTTCAATCTTCGGTTCGTTGAGCTTCCTGTAGAAGTCGGGAAGAGATTCCGCTTGAAAATGAGGGACCCATCCCACCTGTACTTGTAAGTTTTATTTTAAACTAATGGCCGCTATCTACAAGGAGCTTCACGTTCCCCCTGCTAAATGGCAGAGGACGTTCGATATTTCCGGGACCCCAAACCTTACTAGGTCGATGGATTTTTAACCATCCCTCTGCTACCACGTGAACTGGAGTGTCCGACCCAGCCCTTTAAGATGAGGTAGCAAAACTGAGATGGATGAAGATGCAGAATATACTCAAACATCAATAATCAAACTGACTCAGGAAGTTGGCAAAGTTGAACTGTTTTAATATCAATTATCTAAAACAGGGCGTTACAACGAACATCAACAAACTCGCTCAATCTTCACACTCAATAACATGTCATTAAAAAAATGAACTTCTACAATGAACTCGTCATCACGGACATCAATCTACATGGCAAACTACAAAAACCTACTTGGGGAGGTGAAAGGCTTACAGGGAACATCTAGGTATACGTTCCATAATTTTTAGGCAGGTGATTGGGTCTCTAACATCAAGAGGGGCAACTAAGTCCTCAATTAGTGCAGGTCACTACGAACATCATCAAATACACAACGTCCCATTGGTTATACAAACTATAGGGCTCTATATTACGTGGCCCTCTACAATTGGTTGGCACCCTTGTACCCCTCTAATATTCCACCTACGCAAGCAACACGCCGGCTAACATCCAGGTGCTGGTCATAACCATAGCTTCCCACCAATTATCCTGTTCATCTATCATCACCCTTGCAGTCTGGCAGTAAATTAAGCTTTGAACTTAGCCTTGAAAATGTTCTCTGATCTCGAGAATATCAGGGAGTATAGGCATACTTTGTCTTCTTGGTTTCGATACAGCTCTTCTCAGTGTCTATTTTTATCCAACCACGTGACTGCACCATGTTTTTGAGTCTTTCTGCATTTAAAATACTATTAAATGATGAACCTCTGACGTCTTCAATTTTCTCACTCCTCACCTAAAACAGGAGTTCTGTTCTTTCACACGCCTAGCAAACATTGCTTTGAACATTCAGGTCCAGGGTGGCCTTGACTCCTTGGAGTTGAGCCAGCCAAGCCCTTCCCTGGTTCACCTCAATGGTTAGGTTTTCAGTTTTCCAACTGTGACACACTGAAAAACATCCTTTCTCCTGGATCTAGCTCTGCTAAGTGTGTTGTGGAATCATCCATAGTTCATAGGTTTCCTATGCATATACGTTGGCGCATCGCCGCAATCTATTTACTACATAGCTAGCCTTTAAGAATACTTGGTCTACTTGCGTTACTGCATCTGTACACTTGTAACACAACTTGATAACTTCATTATTTCTGTAGCATGAACATCGCCATCTCGAGCCCGAAATGTTGTTCATCTTTGGCACCTCCTCTTTAGAGTGCCTATAGAATGTTTATCTTCTCTCGTCTCTACATCTCCTATGGGTGCGTCAGCTCTGTTCTTCACGATGTCACCAATCTTCTCTTTTGTTCAGTTTTCACGCTTCATCCGGGATTTCATTCAAATGGCCGTCATATTGTCGTGTATGGCTTTCTCAATGGGAATTTTACTTCCAGGATTCTCTTCGGTATTGGTACTCTCACTGGTATTGCACGTGCCTCACACTCTAGCTCCCAACATATAGGCAATATGGGGGAGGAGCTTTGGGTTGGGGTACTTGGCTCCGCCTCTACACTAGTTTTTTCAGTCATCTCTTGCAGTCTGCATGGATTATCCAGGGCCTTAGAATTGGTATTTCCAAGGAGTACAGGATGTTCAACATTTCCAGGCCCAGGGCAGCCAAATCACATAAGCTTTACGTTTTATTTCTTAGTAGCTGCTGCATAAAAATAAAACCATAACAGGAAGTCAACTGCAGAGAGGCTCAGAGTGGAAACCCTCTCGATGTGCCATAGTGCAGCCCAGGGCACAAGTTACCCTAATACTATACACTACCCCTGGAGCAGCCACTCTGCTGCCCCACTAATCACACCATCTATCACCTTACGCAATGATAAGATTCCTAAGTAGATCTTCCCAGCTCCACAGCTGTTCCACACACATGCTCAACCTACTTCTTTCAGAAACAGTAGACTGGTAAAACGTACTTCGGCCTCCAACGCAGGTCAATCTGTAAGGCACATCCCGCCCACACTTCCCTTCCTAACTCCACGCAGGTTGGTTTACCTTCACCAACCATCATCAATAATCCCTCCCACCACATATTCCACTAACTACACCTACAACATACAATGATACCACTGAGGCCCGTAACCCCCAGAATGCCCACCTAAAAGGAGCCCAGATCAATGCAAGATCAGTACCGCCCCACGCCCTTGATGTTCATGATCTCATGGTCTCACTTGATGTGGACCTCCTAGCCCCCACAGAGAACTGGCTACAACCAGCCTTGGGCCCAGGCTATCCCTAGCCATTCTTCCAGGATTTACCATCCTAAGAGCAGCAGGGAGGGGATGTGGGGTAGCCATAATATACAGAGAAACCCTAAACATCAAAGAGTGCCCCGCAAAACTAGAGGGGAACTGTGACTCCTAAGTGCTCTCTTTTAAACTTACCACCTCGCATACAAGTGCTATTCTACTCAACTTAGTATACAGACCACCATGTAGGCACCTTTGAGGAGGACCTACTTAATACCAATCTCAAACCTGTGTCTAAAGTTATCCTCCTAGGAGACACTAACTTGGGCTTGAATGATCCTTCAGACCGTAACGCCACTTCACTAGGGAACGATCTAGAGGTGTTAGGCTTCAGACTTCGCATTAAAACCCCCACCCATGTTAAGGGCCTTACCTTGGACTGGTGAGGTGACCTAAACTGTAACATCAACATTATGGATGTCGCACCTTGCCCCTGGTCGGATCACTTTATTGTGAACTTTAATATCTCACTATCCCAGGATAACTGCCCATTCGGGCTCCCTGTTTGGTCTAGAAGTTCTCGCAAATTTTCAGTGTCACATCTCTGCTATCCAAACTCCACCCAGCTCACTTAGCACCCTGGGCTGATAACCTGAGAGCGCAAGCTGACCTCTACCTAAAATCAGTGCAGTCATCAGTGGATAAGGTCTCCCCTCTAGTCCCACGTAAGGCTAAAGCGTTCACCCATGCCAACTCTTGGTTCACTGAGAACCTCCAAAATCGAAGAGCTATGAAACACCAGGCAGAAGCAGCCTGGACAAAACACCAGATTCACACTTGGCCCAGTTGAAGTTCTCAGCCAGGACCTACAAACTAGCTATAAGCCAGGCCAAAGCCACCTCCTACAATGACAGAATTGTAAATGCAAACTCAAACACCAAGGAGTTCTTCACTATCCTTAAGGAACTTGAAGTCCCGACACAACCCCCTCGGGTATCGTCAAGAATTAAACCTGGTGCGGCAACACTCAATAAGCTCTACTAAACAAAGTTGCCATCCTTCAGGAAAATATTGCCATCAATCAAGCTTCCATTAAGACCCCTCCTATCCCTCCTATCCCATTAACACCCCATTAACACCCCCCCATTAACACCCCTGCTCACAAAGACAAAGCCGCCTTCCATTTCCGTCAGAATACAGAAACGGAAGTACTCACTATCCTAACCAAGCTTAAACCTTCCAGATGCCCTGCCCAGTCCTGCCCAGTCATTAAAGACTGTGCAGAAACCCTTTGCCCTTTCATCACCAGTTTCATCAATGCCTCCTTCCTCTCTAATATGGTCCCTACCTGTATCGCTCACCTGGTATCCACGGAGACGTCACTCAGCCTGCTCTGACCGCTTACGACCTCAAACCCTTCCCTGAAGGCTATTCGACTGGAGACTGGGCCTGAAATACAGGATTGGTAGAGTTTAACTACCTATTGTCTCTGTGTGCTTGAACCCCTTCTTCCCGGGGGTCCAACCCTTCCCTTTGATCCACAGCTCACCTTGGATAGTGTGCTCGCCGTCCTGCTTTCAGCGCAGGAGCGCGTTGATTGATGTGGGCTCATTGCTGTCTAGTTACTTCACTGGCAAGAGTCCGACAGGTAAGTATAATGAGTCTTTTGAACAGTTCTCTAACTTCGTTCATTTCCTTCCTTAGATGACGGCCGGCGTCCAGGGATGGTGGCGTGCTGCTGAGATGAGTAGCGCTGAAGGTGAGAGAGCGAGATGCGCAATGCACCCCTTTTCGTATTTGTATTGAACAGAGTTCTTTTTCTGTGTCTGTTAGGTGCCGCGACGTTTTCAGCGCAGATGCCGGTTATGAAGAACAAATGCGGTGAGTAAGCGCGGTATGTGGCGCTTCTAGATGTTTCCACGCTAACCTGGAGTGTCTTTTCCCTCTTGCAGATGGATGAGAAGTTCCGGAGACAGAGTTCCCACAGAGCGGCTGGGATTCAGGTAAGCGTTTGAAGCTCATACAGCATTTAAAAATAAGCAAAGATTTGCAGAATGCTTACTAATGCCTTTTTTCTGTTCTTTTCCCTTTTCCCTAGGAAGCGGCGTGCCGGAATGGGAATGACACCGCCGAAGATGCCCGCAGAACAGAAGGAACGTTGAATGATGGGCAGAAGTGCTGCAAGGTAAGGCTGTTCCTAACGGTGTTCTTGCAGGAGCTGAGCGCAGAAGAAAGATGCAGGCATACTGGAGACCGATCCGAACACGGTGAATGTCACACTGCAGGTGCAGAAAACGCAAAGCATGTTTCTCAGCCTGGGTGTGGCTTAAATAGTCTCTGGGTATCCCAGGAAATATGTGGGGGCATCCATCTTGTCCCCATCAATGCACTACAAGTCAATCCCTAATGTTAGCCTATGGGAGTGAGTGAGTCTGGTGCCACAAGCGCCAAGTCTGACTCCAAGTGGGTCTTTGGAGGGATGGAGAGGCCCTTGAGGGCCTTGTATGTGATTGGGGCTTGGCTCCAGCCTGACATCTTGGGAGGGATGGGGACATGAGGGGCAGGAATCATGACACTACCGTACTAAAGTAAGCATGGGTTGTACCTCTCCTAAAAAAAAAACTTTGCTGGACCCGTCTAAGCCTAGCAATTTTTGGCCTAATACAACAGTCCCGTTCTTGCTCAAAATCATAGATAAGGCTGCACAGATACAAATCCAGCAGTTTCTAGAAGCTAAGGAAATCTTAGGCCTGGGCCAATCAGGCTTTAGACCAGGTCATGGTACATAATCTGCCTTGCTAGATGTAAAAAACAACTGGATACCTTCAGAGATGAAGGCAAGCCCCCCCCTTCTTTTGTTTGATCACTCTGCTGCCTTTGACCTGGTCGACCATACAACTCACTGCAGCCACCTAGCCTCCGTAGTCAACTTCTCAGAGGAAGCCACTGCCTGGGTAGCCTCTTTCTTGGCTGACAGAACTATAAGAGTCTTCTCAGAAGTCGCCTGCGAACCCCATCTCATGTGAGGTGCCTTAAGGCTCATGTGTGTCTCCCACACTTAAAACTTTTACTGAACCCCTCTTCAATCTCCTGGACTCCCTTGGCATTTCTTACACAAACTAAGCCAATGATATTCAAATTCTACTACCCCTTTCAGGCAACTAAATGGAAGACTCTCTCGCTCTTAACGCAATCTACTCAGTTATCCAGGCCTGGATGGCATCCAACGGCCTATGCCTTAATGACGAAAAGACAGGAGATCCTCATAGTCGGACCCCCTGCAGTCCTAAACAACCTCCGTCCCCAATATGCAAACTTTAACATAGACAATGGGCCTCATTACAAGTATGGCGGTAAGGCAACAACGGCACTGGTATCGCTACCGGCACCATTGCTACTTTATCGCTATACTAGGGGTTCTGCTCGCGGGTGCTCTTGCAGCCACCAGGTCTGACCTGGTGGCCGTACCGGCACCCGCGAGCAGAAGGAACAAGTTACTTACCTGTAACTGTTGTTCTCCAGCATGGGTCTGGCATGGATTCACATGCTCATGAATATTCCCCGACGTCAGGCTGGGAATCCTCGGTAAAGAAAAAATCATTATCAGTTTTGTTTCTGATCTGTCTTTCTCAGTAGTAACCAATCACTGGTCTATGGGTCATACTGCCCCCAGCCAATGACTGCCCTCTCCCTAAGCCCCGCCTCTGGCAGCCATCTTCAGATTTGGTAGCACGCAAAGTGGCAGTATGACCAAGTGAAGAGCCGTAGAGGGGCAGGAGGGAGGGTTTGCATGTGAATCCATGCCAGACCCATGCTGGAGAACAACAGTTACAGGTAAGTAACTTGTTCCTTCTCCAGCATGGGGTCTGGCATGGATTCACATGCTCATGAATATAAGAATACATAGCAGTACACATGCATAACCACGGGAGGTGGCAAGGCTCAACATTAAGCATTACATAAAACTCAACATTAAGCATCTCTTACCTCCCCACCAGGCTCACCTTAAGCGAACAGGTTGCGCAGCACTGCCTGGCCGACTCTGGACTCCTCCCTGGAATCCCGGTCGACGCAGTAGAATCTCGTGAAGGTGTGCGTCGACCTCCACGTAGCAGCCCTGCAGATGTCCAGCAGGGGCACACCAGACAAGAACGCCGTGGTAGCAGCGATCGCTCTGGTCGAATGGGCTGTCGGACGGCCGGGCAATGGTCTGTTTGCCAACCGATGACAATGCATGATGCAGCCGGAGAGCCATCTGGAAATGGAAGCCTTTGATAGAGCCTTCCCTTGGTTCACAGGCCCAAAGTTCACAAACAGCTGTGATGTTTTCCGAAAACTCTTTGTTCGGTCCACGTAGAACTTCAGCGCTCTAGCCACATCCAGCGAGTGCAAAGTCCTCTCGGCCGGAGACGAAGGCGACGAGAAGAAAACCGGTAGCACCAAGGGCTCATTGAGGTGGAAGTCTGACGGCACCTTGGGCATAAACGAGGGGTGCGTCCTCAGCACCACCCTCGTGTCATGAAAAGTCAAGTATGGAGGCTTGCAGGATAGGGCCTGGATCTCTCCCACTCGCCGTGCGGAGGTGATGGCCCCAAGAAACGCAGTCTTTCACGACAGGAATTTCAGCAGCGCCGAATGCAGGGGCTCGAATGGCGCCCCAATGAGCCTGGTCAGCACCACGTTGAGTTCCCACGCCGGGGCAGAGGCCTTCACCGGCGGGAACGATCGGAACAGTCCCTTCATAAATTCCTTCACCAGGCGATGGGACCACAAGGACACCCGTCCTGTGGTTCTGGTGTATCGGGAGATCGCAGCTAGATGTATCTTGATGGAGGCGTGAGCCAGTCCAGCCTTGGCCAGCGACAGGAGGTACGGCAGCACTTGAGGGGCCGTAATCCGTAGAGGGTTAATCTTCTGTGCACGGCACCAGACAGAGAACCTCTTCCACTTATGTCCGTAGCACTTGAGAGTTGAGAATGCCCTGGCTTTTGCAAGGACCTCTCTGCAGTCAGCCGGGATATCGTACCCTCCAAACTCTAGCGATGCAGGAGCCAGGCCTGCAAGTTCAGGGACTCTGGATCGTGATGAAGTATGGCGCCTCCTTCTCTGGAGAGAAGATCTGCGTCCGCCGGCAGCTTAATCGGTGGGGACGCTGACAAGTCCAGAAGGTCCGTGAACCAGATCTGCCTCGGGCACGCCAGTGCGACCAGGATCATCCTGCACCGGGACCTCTTGAGCTGGTTGACGAGTCGGAGAAGCAACGGCAACAGAGGGAACGCATAAAGGAACATGCCTTCCCAGGGGAACGAGAAATCATCCCCCATGCTCCTCGGCTGGGGGAACCTGCTGGCGAACCTCTGGCACTTGGAATTCGTTGCTGTCGCGAACAGGTCGATCTGGGGTTTTCCCCATCGTCGGAAGAGTCGATCCACTTGATCCTGACATAGTTCCCACTCATGGCACAAGCGCAGCTCCCTGCTGAGTGAGTCCGCGATGGTGTTTATCCCTGCCAGATGAAAGGGCACCAGAAACATCCCTTGGCCGACGGCCCAATGCCACAGATCCTGGGCTTCCTTGGAGAGGGCTGGGGATCTGGTTCCTCCCTGCTTCCGGATGTACAACATTGTGGTGGTGTTGTCTGTGAAGATTCTCACCACCTTGGACCTGAGGGCCCAGAACACTGCACGGAGCTCCAGGATGTTGATGTGGAGCGTCTTCTCCTCCGGGAGCCAGAGGCCTCTCGCGTGAAGTTCTCCGGTGTGTGCTCCCCACCCTTCCAGGGAGGCATCCGTCGTCACCGTTATCTGGTGGGATGGGGTCTGAAAGTCTGTGCCCACCATCAGATGAGCGCAGGTGCCCCACCACCGGATCGCTCGTCGGAAAGTCTCGTTGAGCGGGATCCTGTCCTCGAAGCTGCCCATCCCTTGGATCCAGCGGGAGTCGAGGAACTCTTTCAGAGGGCGCATCCGAAGCCTGCGCATGAGATATATGCAGGAGGACATCATCCCGCGGAGGGACTTGATGGACCTCACCCTGGCCACGTCTGTGGCCAGCAGGCGCTGCAACTTGCCCAGGATGGCCTTCGTCCTTTCTTCGGACGGTAAGGCCAGGCGTGCCACTGTGTCGAGCTTTGCTCCCAGAAACAGTGCGACTTGCGACGGGACCAGGTGGGATTTGGGAAAGTTGATGGAGAATCCCAGGTCCGAGAGCAGCTGGACGGTCTTTGCTGTGTGATCCACGGCGAGCTCCCTTTTCCCTGCTCGGATGAGCCAGTCGTCCAGGTAGGGGTAGACGTGGATCCCCTGCAGGTGCAGCCGCGCCGCTTCCGGTGCGAGGCACTTGGTGAACACCCTGGGTGCCGACTTCAATCCGAACGGGAGGGCCTTGAACTGGTAGTGCCGTCCTTGGCCAACAAACAGATAAGGGACTCCAAAGCGGGAAAATATACACACAGTCGTGCTTGGGAGAAACAAATATATAAATATAAGGCAACTAGGAGACCGAGGTATAGGTTCTTGTTTAGGTGAACAGGCAAGAGTGGACCGTAAATAGCACAAGTGGTCAAAACAACAAATCAATACAGACCACATCACAAAGTCGGAGATAAATTCAGTTCACATCCTAAATATTATAGAACATTTTCTTTTATTTAATAAAGTGTCTCATAAGAATTGTAAAAACTCCTAATGTTTCTTGTAACATTGAAGTAGTAAAATGCATGGAAAAAGTTAATTCATGAATGTCCACAGAATTACTCAAAACAATGTGCAACACAACCAGACCCATACAATTCACCAATCACTCCATTCAAACTAAAACTCATACATATCTAAAATTCATACCTCAATTACAATGGTGAAACACACAAATACATTAACACAACTGGGTTAATTGCACAAAATATTGTTGCACCATATTCAAATTCCAGTCAATAGTAAGCACTAAATTACTAGAAGGACTGCTCTGGAATGAAAAACGATCGAAAGTCATTAATTGACAATTTGGGCCACGCCAACAGTGGACCACTTAAAAAACTGACATGTTTCTTTCCATTTTCATAGTTATATTAATTGTGTGGAAATTCATCAGGGTGACAGAAGTCATCAATGATCGATGGTGCTGGGGTGTCGCAAACCTCCATAAGCCAGTCTTGTCCTGACACCTAAACAAGAAAAGGACAGACATTACCGACCTCAAAATAGAATAAATTACTGGGTTCAGTATAAATCTGTAAAACGCTCTATCAGTGGGCGTGAATGCAAGGTCACATGACCTAATAAATGGGCAAATGGCCTGTTCAAAAAACACCTACAGAAGGTCACAAACAGTAAATGAAAGGACCAACAGGGTAGGAAAACTAAATAAATTAGGTTTGAACCCAATATACAGTGCAAGAGCGGATACAATCGGAGAAGCTGAAAAGTAGAGGCTCAGAGCAAACAATTGCATGGAACTAATAGTGCCATCACAAAAAATGCTTTGAACGCAAAATAAACAGAAATGTTCAAAATAACCAGCAAAAGCCGCTTCGGGATGGAAAGAAAATTGAATTGAAAAGTGGAAGGTACAGTATAAAGCAAATGGTCCGTGAACAAATAATGAGAGAAGAAAAGAAAAAGAAGATGAAAAAGAAAAAGCCCCAAGTGGCTCGAGAGTAGTAATACCATAGCATAGGTAGTCTCCTATGTTAATTGTTGATTCAGTAACTGTTAGACTAAAGTAAAGAGTGACACCTACTCTGTTGTTGGCCAGTACGAGGCATACACATCAGTAATTAGATCAGACAAATGAAACCAGGCACAGTGTGACAACGTGACAATCCTGGGAAAATATCCCTTAAAGAAAAATGAAATAAATAAGAAAAAGTAACGATTATCGCATTGGTTGGTGGGTGTGTAAACTAGTAATGTTATCAGATGAATGGGAATCTGAGACAAAAGGGTGAAGGAAGCATAGAAAAAACACTGGAAGGACTTACTAGAATGTGTCAGTGCCAGCTGGAGTTAGATTAGCAGTTAAACTGTAACACACACCATCGAGTTACTGGAGCCACTTTCGCAAATGTAGAGATAGTCGCAATAAATGTGTCTCAACAAGGACCATTCTCAAAGTCTGGCAAGAAATGGTAAATGTAAACACTATTACTAGATAATTCCACCTTTCTGTGCGCATGCTGTTAAAGTACACAGTGTCATGGACACAAATAAAATCACGTGCTGTCTAATAAAAGGATTGTGTTATAAACGGCACATAATAAGAGAAAGGGAAGAAAATGGCATGCATCTAACCAGAAAAGAAAAGGTTGCATAATTGAGTTGTTTGTCAGAACTACATCGTAAAACAAACATCTCCCGTGAATATGTGTACGTCAGATTCGGGAAGAGAAGAACTGACAAACACGAGCGGTCCGTGTCTCCAAATCGGGTAGCTACGGTGGTGGAAAAGTAAACAAACGGAAAGACGGAGCCCCGAGAAACAACACCGTGAATCGGCGGCAGCTGCTCTCGCATGTAACCTGTATGCATATGCCCGTAAATAATGGAAATGTGTACTTACCAAGGGCAGGGGCCTCCATCTAGTGTCCAAAATGAAAATAAGTGTGGTCTCTCGGAAAATGCAGACAGGGACGCAAAATGTAACCGACAGCTCAATATATACTGAAGAGCGTCACGTTACTGGTCACGTGTAGACACTCGTTTCTGAAGAAATACGTGCGGCCATATTGCAAGGGGGCTAACCATTCCCATAACGCTGTCAAGAACCTTGCTGGAATATGCACAACACACCAAAAGGACAGCGTGTCACACAAAATGTGGACCAAAAGAATATTAATAGCAAATCACAGATGGGTGAAGTAAATAACAGATGAAAAAAAAAATGGGGAGAAATGCTTTTTTTTATTATTTTTTTTTTTTTTTTTTACATCTTGCAGTCAAGATTGTGTCCAAACAGGGAAGGTATAGAAAACAGAAGACATCCAAGGAAGATGATTTAGAAAGCGAGGTCCAATTGTTCATTGAGGCCAATTAAATGGCTCTTGGTAAGGAACACCAACCTCATCTCCTCCTTTATCAAAATGTTTCTGCTAGTGTTACTACCATTGGCAGTGCGTACCTTTTTAAAACTGTCCATTTCAGATCTTTACAATCATGGTTATTTGTCAGAAAATGGCCAACCATAGGAGCTCTGATGTTTTTATTCCTGATACAGCTCTTGTGCTCGGTAATGCGAATCTTTATTTTGCGTTCTGTTTGTCCGATGTATAATTTTAGCCAAGGGCACCAGATGGCATATATAACCCCACTCGTGTTACAGTTGGTAAAGGTGCATTGTTGCCAGGGTTTAGTCAAGCCTATATCCACTGTTGTAGTCCGATTGGTGGAAGAGCAGCATTTACAGCTTCCACAACGGGCATGGCCACTCGGTTTTGTTAAGCCCCATTGCTCTGTAATGGTAAGCTGAGAAGTAGAATGGTCACTAATGTCATTCCTGGTGACAAGTTCTTTCAGGTTGCGTCCACGTTTGAACGGACATCCAGGTACCGGGACCGGATTACTGCTTTTGGATAACAGATGCCAGTTTTTCTTAATAATGCTGACAATTTTGTGTGACAGCGGATTGTAAGTACTGACAAAAACTAGATTGTCCGTGTCAGTAGAAGAAGATTTTCGTTTGTACTCAAGGAGTGCTTGTTGATGGGTATTAGAGGCCCTTTTAAGAGATTGTTTTACAATCTGCCGAGGATAACCGCTTTGTATCAGATTATTGCACAAAATTCCGGCTTCTTCCTGAAAGGTATTGATGTTAGTGCTATTACGCTTCAACCTAAGAAATTGGCCGAAGGGAAGATTGTCACGAAGAGTTTTGGGATGAAAACTGTCGTACCTCAAAGAATTCCTGTCTGTGGGTTTATGAAATGGTTGTACTTCTAGCGTATTGTTGGTATTGTTAACTAGAATAGTAAGTTCTAGAAAATCAATTCGATGTTTGTCATAATGAATCGTAAATTGTAGAAATGGATTAATGCCATTAAGCCACTTAAAAAATGCCAGTATTTGTTGCTCGTCTCCGTGCCAAATCATGAGCACGTCATCAATGTACCTTTTCCATAGGGTCTGGTGCTGGCAAAAGATATTGGTTTCACTGTAAATGCTCTGTAGTGCAACTGAATTGACAAAGTTTAGCCAGAGTTGGGGCCACCGCTGAGCCCATGGCTGTTCCATGGATCTGTTGAAAAAAATCATTATTAAATTTGAAATAATTCTCTGTGAGAGCTAATGAAGTGCACCAAAGGATGAATGAATTGGGTGTCATATCTAAAGTAGAGGATTGCGGTATCTTGGTATACAGAGAAACAATATCCAAAGTAACCAAAATATCTTTGCTGCTCTTAACAGGAAAATGTTCGATGAGATTGATGACACTAGTTGAATCTTGTACAAATGATTGCATCTCTGGCACATAACCCTTTAGGAAAGAATCTGCAAATTTTGCCAAGGGTTCCAGTAGCGAATTAGTACCTGAAACTATCGGTCTCCCCGGGGGGTTGACCAAGGTCTTATGTACTTTAGGTAAAATGTAAAATTCAGGAACTCTAGGATCACTCTTGACCAAATATGCTGCCTCTTTGTTGGTAATCCATTTTCTGTCTCTTGTTTTTTCTACTTTGATTGTAATCATAGCTTTTAAGCGGGCCTTAGGGTCCTCATTCAAAGGTTTGTAGAAGCTGGTATCTGACAACTGTCTAGCAATGGCACCATCTTTATCGGCACTACGGATAACAACTGATTTGTTGTTTTTGAGTCCATTAATGGCTGAACGTTGTGCATTTGAACAATTCTGAAACGTGCGTGTCAGCGCTGTAGCGTCCAGTTTGTCTAGTTCAGAAAGAACTCTACGTTCAAACACCACTGACTCAGGGCTGTGGCTGGAGCTCGGAGGGCAAAATGTAGAGGGGTTGTGTAGCCCACTGTTGACCTGCTCCATATGAAATGGATTATCCTTCAAGTATTGCTTCAGAAGTATTTTTCTGAAAAGGTTCTGTACGTCGAGGCGTGTATTAAACCGGTCGTAGGTAGCAGTGGGTACAAACCCAAACCCTTTTTCCAACACTGTAATCTCTACTTCAGTAGGTGTATATGTGGAGAGATTTATTAATAGGCTGTGTTGCTCCTTGTCACCCTGGGTTCGTAATCCCATGTTGACATGTCCTGGTCTAAAAAACCAGTCGAGGGACCACGTCCACGCTGGGTGGGACGAATGTTTTGAGCTCTCCGTCTGTTGTTGCCATTGCCCCTGTTCCTGCCTGTGCCACGTCTCTGAAATCTATAATTGGGGTCCTGTTGGAAACGGTCATCGTCAGAGCTGTGTGAGCTATAGGAGGTGTTAGCAAAACCTACATTTTCCTTGGCTGCTCTTTGGCTCCGTCATATTGTTGATTGGGGATATACCCCTCGTGTATAACGGAAAGCCTTTTCATGTTTAAAGTCAGCTATGTCTTTTTTAATCTTCGAATCCTATCCCACACTGTAGATTCTTTGAAATCATTCATTTCTTTAATGATTTGCTCCAATCTTATAGTGAAGGCTTCTAACGGGACTAGTTTTTTAATTTCATCTTCCAGTTTTGCTAATTGTACAGTTTGTTTTTCCGTAATTTCTTTCGCTGTATCCATTATTAAAATCAGCCAAGCGCGCCCACATTTGTTAGAAATATAACTCCATCTGACGATGAACTCCTTGTTATCAAGAAAAAGTCTGGGTTCATTATTCACACCGAGTCCCTGTGGTAAAACTCCATTTCTGAGGTACTCTAACATAATAGTGCCATGGAGTTCTGTGCGTATCAAGCGTTTTTTCATTTGGAACAACTCATCCCAATTACTGTTGTCAGTTAAAGGGGAACTTTCACCCTCAGTGGAGGATAGGGAGGACTTTGCTAATAATTCTAAGACATACTTCTCATCATAACTCCGTGTTTTATCCGCCGCCATGGTGGAAAAATGAGCACACCAAACCCGATAAGAGGAAACAAACTAATGTATGGTATTGTTTACTGGAAAAAATTAGACCAAAACACAGAGTTCTACCAACAAACAATTTCACTGAAACCAACTCTCCTGCAACTGGACACTTAGTGGTGAATTTAACGTCCCATGACCCATAGCCGTGTGAAAAAAGCCAACAAACAGATAAGGGACTCCAAGCGGGAAAATATACACACGGTCGTGCTTGGCAGAAACAAATATATATATATAAGGCAACTAGGAGACCGAGGTATAGGTTCTTGTTTAGGTGAAGAGGCAAGACTGGACCGTAAATAGCACAAGTGGTCAAAACAACAAATAAATCAATACAGACCACATCACAAAGTCTGAGATGAAGAAATTCAGTTCACATCCTAAATATTATAGAACATTTTCTTTTATTTAATAAAGTGTCTCATAAGAATTGTAAAAGCTCCTGTAGTAAAATGGAAAAAGTTAATTCATGAAGGTCCACAGAATTACTCAAAACAATGTGCAACACAACCAGACCCATACAATTCACCAATCACTCCATTCATACTAAAACTCATACATATCTAAAATTCATACCTCAATTACAATGGTGAAACACACAAATACATTAACACAACTGGATTAATTGCACAAAATATTGTTGCACCATACTCAAATTCCAGTCAATAGCAAGCACTAAATTACTAGAAGGACTGCTCTGGAATTAGAAACGATCGAAAGTCATTAATTGCCGTCCTTGGACCACGAACCTGAGGAACTTTCGGTGACCTTTCAGAATGGGGATGTGGAAGTACGCATCCTCCAAATCCAACGACGACAGGAAATCGCCCTCCTCCAGCTGTCCCAGCACATGCTGGAAGGTGACCATCCAGAATTTCTGAGCCTTGATGTATTTGTTCAGCCGTCGCAGGTCCAGGATGGGTCGCCATCCTCCCGTCTTCTTTTTTACTAGGAAGTACCTTGAGTATACTCCGGAGCCTCTTCGGGACGAGCTTGATGGCACCTTTTCTGAGCAATGCCCACACCTCCAAGAGTAGTTGAGGGACGTGATTTTCCTTCCTGACCACGGTGGAATGCGGGGGCACTTTTTTAGAAATTCTAGGGCATGCCCCTGGGTCAGGGCGTCCAGCACCCAACGGTCGGTGGAGATGGACTCCCACACGCTGACGAACTTCGCCAGCCGGCCCTCCCACCAGGGTGCTTCGTTGGGGGCCCGACCCCACTATCGGTTCAATCTTGCTTGGCGGACGCCTTGGCCTCCGTGGCGACGACAGGGACCCCCCCTCCCCCCGACTTGCCTCGTCCTCTATAGGCTTCCTGCGACGAGGAGCAGGCCGATTGGCAGTACGTAGAGGAGTCACCACCGAATCCCTTGGAGGCACTCTGCTTGCCTCCGGCGCTCTGAAAGGACGGCCTACGTTGCCAGAGGACGCCTAGGGCCCTAGCAGTCTATGTGTCCACCTTGATGGCTTGGAGGGACTCATCCTCCGTTTTCCCAAACAGGTTGTCCCCGTCGAACAGCATGGCCAGCACCTTGACTTGCACATCCTGGCGGAAATCCGTCGCCTTGAGCTAACCTCGTCATCTAAGGCAAACGCTGTTGCCTAGCTGGCGGAAACCCGTGTCGGCAATGTCCGTTGCCACCGTAATGGCATGGTCCGACGCCACTTTGCCTTCTTGCAAGATCTCCAGGGACTCGGCCCTCTTGTCATCCGGTAGGAAGTCCAACAGGGGGGTGATCTTGAACCATAGCTCCCTGTCATAGCGGGCCACGATCGCGAGGGAGTTGGCCGCCTTAATCGCTGTTGCCGCCGACGAGATAACTCGTCCCATTGCGTCCAGCTTCTTCCCATCGCCATCTGGCGGGGAAGTTGATGTTGAGACCGACGCCCCCCCCCCCCCGCTCTTTCTTCTTGGCCGCCGCTGAGACGACAGAGTCCGGGGTAGGTTGTCGGGGACCCGGTACTTCTTCTCGTACCGATCCTTCCTGGCAGGCGTCGTAGAAGGGTTCTTGAGAAGGGCGGGACCCTCGTCCCAGATGTCATCCAGCAGAGGCACGGCGAGGACTGACTTTCTCCTGGCCTCGCGCCGTTGGTAAAGGAAACCTTCCTTCTCCTCCTCGAGGCAGAGCTGAAAAAGCTTGGATGCCCTGGCGATCATTGCATGGAAAGATCCTATCTCATCGGACGGGGAGGCCCGGGCTGGTGATGGGAGCTCCGTCCCGTCGTCACCGCCGTCGTCGGTACCCGTCGTGGCCGTGTCTGTTCCTGTGTCATCCCCAGGGACGGGGGACATGGATAAAGGCCGAGCAGGCCACGAGGGCTGAGAAGGTGGGGCTGGGTGGATCAGTCTTCTCTTGTTCGGGGGGCTTCCCGCCGGGACCGGCTCTGGTTCCTCCACCAGACCTGGTAACCGGTCCTCTGTTGGTGGTAAGGGCAATCTCGTCCTCATCTCTGAACATAAGGATTGTATCGCAACAAAATGGCCGCCGAGTTATCCTGCGGCTCCAGAAGCGACGGCTGACGAGGACCCTCGCCAGTGCCGCCGTCACTTTCATAGTCACCCTCGTTGGGATCCCTCCCGTGGGGACAGGCCTCCTCGACGCCCTCATCGGGGCTCTCTAGGACTTCTGCCAACTCCTCCTCGGATGTTGTGTCCGTGTCCACAATAGCCACCGCCCCCCCCCCCCTCTTTTTCTGCCGAGGTCTTCCCGGGGGTCTTTTCGATAGGTCTGAAAGAGGCTTCCCTCTGCAGAGGCAGGGAGACTCTGGGCCCCGAGGTCGCCTCCACTGGTGTAGCCTCCACAGGCTGCGCTAGGGCCGCCTCGACTCCCGCGATAGAGGCCTTGGCCGGGTGAATCAATGCCTTTACCGCCTTAGGCGCATTTGAGGCCTTCACCTTGGGGCGAGGGTCACCGCCTCGCTCACCCTCGGCCGAATCCTTCGAGATCGACTGGGGCCTCTCCAGAGGCTTACCCAGGTTCTCGGATTTCCTGTTCCCCGAACCAGAGCGTTGGCTTGTGGTTGATGGTGCCGGGGATGGCACGCCCTGCCTGGCAGCCGAAGAGCCCAACCGTTCGGCGCTCCCGTTGCCCGTGGACTCGCGGTGCTTTGCCTTCTGTTGGGCCCCCGTCGCCGGGGCGCCCTCACAGGACTTAGAAGACCGCTCAGACTTCTTCTTCTCACCTGACGGACTCCTTCCTTCCAGCCAGTTGGACTGACGAAGGTGTCGGTCCCTGATGGTCCGTTCCGACATGTTCCTGCAAAACTCAGTGTCCTTCCCCACGAGCGTTTTGTCCTCATGAAGGCAGTAGAGACATTTCAAATGCTCGTCCTCCTTGAACACATTCTGTAGCTGGCATCCAGGGCAGACCCTGAACAGCTTTCCGGGCGTCTAGCTTCCTTTCTCCTGTGCCATGTTCAGGTAGGCCGCAGAAACTTCTGGAATTCTCCAAGAAACGTAACTCGACAAAATCTTCACCTTTGAGGGGCGTAGAAAAATCTGACACGGATCTCCGTTAATCGGATGTAGAGACGGTAGAACTTGAGGCTCTATTTGACCGAAAAATGAGAAATTCTCTTTGAAAAAGCGCAAAAACGCAGCAAAAGCTCGAGAGCTAAGCACGAGGACTCCCAACACTTGAGCGTGCAGTAAAAATCTGAAGATAGCTGCCAGAGGCGGGGCTTAGGGAGAGGGCAGTCATTGGCTGTGGGGAGTATGACCCAGAGACCAGTGATTGGTTACTACTGAGAAAAAGACAGATCAGAAACGAAACTGATACTGATTTTTTCTTTACCGAGGATACCCAGCCTGACGACGGGGAATATTCATGAGCATGTGAATCCATGCCAGACAACTGATGGTAGCACCGGTACAGTTATTAACGGTACCGGTGCTACCACCCTCCACATTCCCATTGAGCCTCTGGGGCTCAAATGCCAATGGGGATGTACCAGGCCTGGCACCTGCGAAAAGGGCAATTACCAGGTCTGGCTGGGCAGAAACAGCCCGTAATTGCCCATTTGTGGGTGCCAGACACGGATACGAGTTTGGAGGTAGCCTTGCCGGTAGAACCGGCAAGACTACCTCCAACCACGTAATGAGGCCCAATATGCTTATACCAGTCGCCACTTCGATAAAGACCCTAAGGGTCTACCTGAACAACTCACTCGTCATGACACGACAGGTCAGTGCCATCGCAACATCAGCCGCTTACACGACAAAGCTGATTAACACTGCCAGACCTTTCCTTGCCCCTTACAACAGTCTCTCTATAGCGAGAGCCATCATCGGAACCAGGCTAAATTACTGCAATGTCCTCTTCGCTGGCACTGCCACACAACATTCACAAACTACACGTCATCCAGAACAATGTCATCCGAGCAGCCCTTAACATCCCTAAAAGGGACCATATTACTGAGGCAAGAAGGAATGCCCATTGGTTGCCTATCAAGGAGAGGATCATCTTCAAAACACTATCACACACTGATGCCTCACCAACTCGGCACCACCATACATATCTCAAAGCTTTGTCAATGCGCAGACCGCCAGACCTACCCAGGAGGACCTACGCACACAGACTCGTCCTACCCAGATATACCCAGATATAAGCGACCTCACTTGAGGGCCGAACAAACGTATGGGGCCTTCAGAAAAGCCCTGAAAATGTGTCTCTTCACCTAGTGCATGAGATCTGTTCTTTTTCCCCTTTCTTCTTTTGCGTAATGCAAGAGCACCTGGTTCTAACATCGCCTCGATGCCCTTGAGTTTTGAGCGCTTAATAAATGTAAAATAAATGAAATAAATGTCATATGAGTTTAGGTTGTAGAGTAGATTATGAACAGTGTTGATCATTAAGGTATTATCACATTGAATGTTTCTTAACATCTATGAGTAGCAAAAGAAATCAGGATGAGAGATCCACAGACAGCTGTGTGGTTTTGGAACTATTTATTCTGATCTCAAAACCAATTTTTTCACAGGTGATGTGTATTTATACAGAACATTCGATAAGCATGAAAGTAACACAGACAGAATGACTGTTAAACATAGGAAGTACATATGTGTACCAACCTCTTGATTTATCGAGGTAAGATTTCCAACAAAATGCAAAAGACACTGGCAATACAGTGAAACAGAACTTAGCAAAATGCTACCTAGGGCTTTTTTAGTCCGGGGCTAGCTAAAGGACAGTCTACACAATACTATATACAAAACATACAACAGGGGTTAAACAGTTGTGTCACAGATCATCAACACTGTAGTGTTTCGGCCATGGGGGGCTCGGTTGTAGCCCATTTCTGAGGTGGCCTTCATCAGGAGAGATGCAAAGCGTGGATCTGTCCGTGTGGGTTATCGTCAACCAAGAATTCGGCAGCGTGGCAGTGCTAACGAGTCCATTTTTACTGGAGGACTATCAAGTGAACAATGCACTGGACCAGTCAGACCCCGTGATCCTGATTCAGGAGCCAGAAGGTTACCTGTTGGTCTGGGAGGGTCTCGGGATTGGCGTATTGTGTTTTGGCCGATCTTGCTGCTTCCACAGCATGTTAAGAAAAATTGGTTTTGGGATCAGAATAAATAGTTCCAAAACCACACAGCTGTCTGTGGATCCCTCATCCTGATTTCTTTTGCTGCTCATATACTCATAGATGTACCCACCTGGGCATAACAGGACTCCGCCAGGTGCCCTTTAGATTGATTAAAATGTTTAACATGTTATATCAATAAAACACGCAAACTGTGAATCAAAATTTAAATGTGCATAACAAAGTCTACCAAATTCCATTTTAAATCACCATGTAACAGTGGGCTATGTAGCCATGAAACAGAACAAACCTGGCAAAAAAATGAATCTTGCCAACACATGTTTCACGCTAACAGCCTGAGTATTTTTTATGTTTAATTGATACAGGATTCAAGAAATATAAAATGTGGTCATAAGAGATAACCTATTCTATTTAAACATTTCAATGTCCCACTGATGCTCTCGGCTTCTGGCGCATCTCAGGGTTCTTAAGAAATCTTCACGCATCGTCCCTCCATACGGTAGTGAAGTGCAGGCTGTCTCTTAGCTGGATCTTAGTACACTGGCTGAATGCTTCTACCTCCTGCTTCAGACGATGACAGACTGACTTCCAGCCATTCTGCTCTTCTTGTATCCCTCCTTTTGAGTCCAGACTGGTAGTGAGTTTCCCTTGCTTTTCTTGTAGTTCTTGGGCCCTAGGAGCTTAGGAGCTTTAGCTCAGTCTCCGTTTCCATCATGCTCTGCTTTCTGGCCCATCACATGACAAGGGAAAGTCAGGCGATACATAAACTAGCCCGGCCCCCTTGTTATTTTTCAGTTACTTTGTTTATGGAAGACACCATATGGAGTTGCTACCTCAAAGTTGATAAAAGGATTGCTTCAAGGCAAGGCATCATTATATTTTCTGGGGTTAAGGGCACTTCAGAACACAAGCTATGGCTCTACATTTTCTCCAAAAGGCCACATGATCGTAGGGGAACAGCTGGGTGGCTGATGGACATTAAAATACATGTCCATTCAAGAAAAAGGCTAAATTACGGTAAGGTCAGTAGTCATAATGGTTTCTTAAATACAGGCATGCAGGTATAGTTAAAAACAATATTTGTTTTAACTATTAAAGTTCTACTAGCAAATCATCCAACCACTAAAGACTTCACAATGTACACTGCATTTGGGTTTTGTTAGGTGGCTATAATTACCACACACGTTTTTTTAATTCATTAAGGCTGCTTGAAAAAGACCCACCTTCATTCATTTGATGCTCAAATTATAAATGTTCCATTTGAGATAATATTGCAGAGACCTTTTTTTTACTTTGAACTTTGAAATATTGAACGCAGATGATGCATTAACAATTAATCTCAAACGTGCCGTACAATTTATACATGGAAAGGCTGGTGTAACCTACCGATGATGCTAGGATTAGAAATATACAGCACTAGTCGCCCAGTAAAATATTTTCTATCTTTACCTCTTATTATCAATAGCGTTATCCTACTCCTGCCTCCACTGTTTACGTGCTTTAATTTAATGTCAGTGTTGTAGCCACTCTTGTTAGTACCTCTTCCCTTTGAAACCTCCCTTTAAACATTAAGTGACTCTGTATCAAGATTGTCAGGACCAAACTTCCAACATACAATCCTCGACTGCTTAACTTATGCTAATCAGGACAAGTACATAACCATCCATCTGTGAACTGTTCATGCCACAGTTCTCCAGTTGAAGTGCACCTGGGCTCTCTTTGTTTGTCAGTGTATTTATACTAGTTAGGGGTTTCGACTCAACTCTGAAAAGGAAGGGCAATTGTGGTTCTCTCGACTATCAGTCTGAGTCTCCCTGTGCAACCCTTTTGAACAACAATTCCCACAAGACAGTGCAATTTTTGATGGTTTCTCTTGGCTTTGTAGGGTGACTGTGCAAAGCTTTTGGACTGTCAGAGCATCACCACACAATTCTCCTTTAGTTTTCTTGTCTTAGTTAGGGCCACTGTGCTCAACCTTTGGTGTGCCAAAACCACAACTGCCGCCGTGCAATTATTGCTTGGTTCTCATGGCTGTATTGGTAGCTCTCTGTGTTTGGCTTTCTCAGTTTTCTTAGATTTGTCAGTGTCACTTAGCTGACTTCACTTTGGCCTGCTTGTGTACCTCTGTCATCACTGCTATACTAGGCTTTGAGTGCTAGAACCACAACTCCCACAATGAAAATCTTCTTTGGTTGAATCGATAACTTGTGAGTAAAGCGCTTACCCCAATTATAGGGAAAGGGAGCACTTGGTAAGGTCTAATTGAGTGCCAGAGTTCCCCCTCATCCTTCTGAGGTCAATAATTGTAGTCCTGCCAAACTGGATAACTACAACATCCGTTTCTACTGTGCTTTAAAGCAAGAACAAATTGGCAAACGGCACCATATAAGAACACAACCATTCATTATGGGATTCTCTTGACTGTCAGCACCGCTGTGCTTACGTTTGAAGTATGTGAACCACAAGTCCCACACCATGTAGTACATTTGAATTCTATGCCCGTTTCTCTTTCCAACTTCTCTTTTCACCTTCCTTTGTATCCCCCGATTAAATGGCCGCTATTTGGTGTTTCTCTTTGACCTCTCAGTTTGGACTCTTCTTGGATACCTCTTTGGTAAATGGCTTCTCTCGGACTTTCCCAGCTCTATTTGGGTTCTGCGACTGAGTGTTAGCTGGCTCCAGCTGGTCTCTGCACTTTTCCTACTTTGGTTTCTGGAGATGTTCACAGTCTAAGTTTCGCGTCTCAGTCTTAATTGCAAGTTAGTGCTTACCTCTCTGAATCTTCCCTTTCAGTCTCTATGGTCTGGATAGCCTTTCTAGACTCCTCTGCATCCACAGTGCACCTCGTTTTGCTCCCTCAGCACCCAAGCACTGTTTGTTATCCTCTGGATATCTATTTTTTGGAGTCACAGTCCTGCTCATTGTGTTACATTACCATAAACAATAAAGAGATGCTTGTTTTCCCCCTTCCCCCGAGTGGTCAAAGGGGAGACTTGATCACAAGGTGGATTATGATTAAATGCTCAACACTTTACATTCAGAGTTTCTGGATATAAAGGAAGACCAAGTTGCATACGACTTGTTGTCACACCCTGGCCATCATAAATCCACACAAGTCTGAATAGCTAAAAAGGCTGAACTTTGGCAAAATACAGAGTTCACGTACAGTTGGGGGAAAGAAATACTTTTGCTCTGTGTAATAAACCTGAAGTTGTCTCACCCGCTAGTCCCCGGGGATCTATCATCCAGGTTGCCAGGAAACGGCCATCGCTAGTGGATCCAGTTCCTGGGGGTGGACCAGTGCAGGAGGATCACCTGGGGAGAGGAAGTGGGACACGGTATTCCCTTCCCTATAACACCTTTTCCCCATCCTACCAGGTAGGATACCTAGAAGCTCGCCCCCACTCCTTTCCAGACATGAACACGTTCTCACAGATAGTTTGTGAGCGACAGCGGACTAACACCAGAGCCGTAAACCTGACATGTCCCGACACAAGGGTCAGGCAGTCAGGCAATTACTGATAATTACACACACCTGACTTCCATCACACGTCCCCATACGGATAAAAGGCAGAGCCCGAAAGCACACTGTGAGCAAGGCAAAACGCATGAGGAAGCAGCAATTCCGAGATTGCAGTTTATAACGAGGAGGAAGGCAGCAAGACTAGAGTGGGCTGCAAGGAGGGAACTGTCCTTGACCTTTCGGGGAAGAACCACGTCTTTCAAGAGGCCTCAAGGAAAAGAAACATAAGACTGGGAATTGCAGCTGAAGAATGGTGCAGTGTGTGTCGAAGGTACACAGGTCCCTCTCGCATTGATAGCCAAGGCGGGGAGAAGCGATTGCCGCCTTGGTACTGTCCTAGGCTCCGACAAAGCAATACCAGTGAATTCAGCACAGCCAGTGAGTCGGAAAGACTGATAGCAGACCGGACTCTGTTACGCTCAAGGTTGCAAGCGGCAACACTGTATGAGGAAAGATGACTCGCATGTGATTGAACTTTATGAAAACTAAATAGGTACCAGATACAGAGTTGTCCGGTGCCATGTGGGTACTCACTCGAAGGCCTCTGTTTGGTGTCCAACTGAGCGTGTGAAAATTATTGAACTGTGAAATCAAAGTGGTACTGCAGTTGGTCAAGCTAAATCCTGTGCACATTCCAAAGTCTTCTATAGCCTATGAACTGAAATTTGTCTAAGCCCAGCTAAGGGAGACTAATTGTATATAAGGGGATCTGGGTCCGGCTGAGGGGGGTCCAGGGTGAAGAGTGTATCGCCCAACTTGACTATTTGGAAAGGAACTTTTTTTTCATTGTTTTTGGTACATCAGACATTCTGAATCAAGAGACTTTAAACGTAAGAGACCTTGGGCACAGAAGGCCCTGGTGTTGGTAAAAGGAACTGTGTCCTCATGCCAAAGAAGCCCAAGAGTGTGCTATGCTCGAGTGAACTGCCGTGTCCCGTGCTAAAAACATGGGAACGGAGGCCAACGGCCTGAACATCCTGACTTATCTTTCTGTGAATTTTATTTTCCTTTTCGTGAACATTACTCCAGACTATTTGTAATTTAGTGGTAAGGAATGGCAATCGTATTTTTTTTAGTATAGGCCCTTTTTATTTGACGAGACTCCACTAGGACTGAATTATTATTATTTGACGGTCGCAGCTTGCTCCCATCTTAGATTTATGTTTAGACAGGTGTTTTTCACACCCTTGATAAGGCTCAATAAACACCATAGAACTGTGGTCACGTTTGTCTGTCTTACTTGATAACATGCCTTCCTTACATCTGCCTCTTAGACGTGCCATCTTGTATACAAATTAAAGAGTCAAAGTTTGAAGCTCTGCATTATTAATTTCAATGAGCCTGCTGTAGTATCAGGCAGAAACAGTTTGACTTAAGGTCCAATACATAGTCTTTGCTTTGTGAAAGTGGTCCTGCAAGATCCAACAGAATCTGTGCTTGAGAAGAACAAATTACTTACCTCACTGTAATGTTCTTTCTGATGGATGTTCCTCCCACAGATTCCTCATTTAGGATATCCCTGTCCCAGCGCAGCTATTCTCCAGAAACCTTTCCGTCACCATGGGGCACAGCCTGGCTCTGCCGAATGGCACTAAACACCAGACAGAAATCAGCGTCAGTATACATTGAGGCGCTGTGCCCTCAGTACCACCCTTTTTCGCTAGCAGTCTGACGTGGAGGGACTGCAGAACGGATGGTGCACTAGCTTTCTGCCAAGAGGAGCAGGTAGACCGGGTGCTGAGGAATCTGTGGGCGTAACGTTCATCAGAAAGTACATTACTGAGAGATAAGTAATTTGTTCTTCTAATGGATTATTTCCTCTCACGGATTTCTCTTTAAACAGACTACCAAAGCAGTAAGTACATCTGGGGGAGGGAGGAAGCAAGGACATCGCCTAAGCTAGACATCTCTGGAGGACTGTCCTACCAAAATGTGTACCCTGGCCCGCAAGGGAATCCAAGGAGTAATGCTTAGCAAATGTGTGCAAAGACACACACGTTGCCACCTGGCAAATGTCCAGGACAGGGACTCCCTCTGCAGGAGAGAGGTGGAAGCCAATCCGCTGAGAGAAAGAGCTCCGAGACCCTCAGGCACGTCTTTCCAAGCCAGATCGCAGCATTCTGAAATGCAGGAAATGATCCACCTTGACAGGGTCTATTTGATCTCAGCCCTGCCACCATGAGCGCCCGCATAGAAAACAGAGCTGGTCTTTCCTAGCCTCTCTATTATGAGAGACGCAGAACTTGAGGGCCTGCACCGGGCCTAGCCGATGGATCTTCTGAGAGATGGAAATCCGAGACTACTTTCAGCAGAAAGGAGGGTCTAACTATCAAAGTCACCTTCTCTTCGGAAAAAAGGGATGTAAACACACAACGCCTGGAGCCCACCTCTCGGAAATTATGACAACAGGCAAAATCACCTTAAGGGTGAATAATCTGATAGAACAGGAATGCAGGGGCTCAAACAGTGCACCCATAAAGAATGTCCAAACTAAATTAAAATCCCACACCAGAACCACAACCTGGCGGAGAGTAAACAGGTTACACAACCCTTGCTAGAACTACCTAACGGTGGGGATTGCGAAGAACAAGCCCTATTGTGGGCACCTCTTGAAAACCCAAATAGCAGTGAGGTAACCCTAATCTGCAGGCCCGCTTGGGCGAAGGATAGCAGAAAACCGAACACAAGGGATAGCGGACAGGATAAAGGACCCAGATCCCTCTCCCGGCACCAAATTGAAAATGTATGTGACCTGCAGGCATAAATGGAGCATAGAGGAGAACAGAGGGCATCATCCGACAATTCCCACTCATTGTATCTCAGCCACTCAGTAGCCAAGCATGAAGGTTCAGGCTGCTGATGTTCGGGTGGAGGACCCGCCGCTCCAACTGGGAGAGCAAGTTGACACTCCGTGGAAGGCACCAGAGATGGCAGATGGCCAAGGAGGGCAGATGGCCATGTCCAGCAACTCCGGATTCCATGTTCTCTGGGTCCAGTCCGGAGCGATCAGGATCAACGTTGTTTCAAACAGGCGCCATCTCCTGGGAACCAGCAGAATGAGAGGGCTCAGCTGGAAAGCATTAAGGAGGTTGAAAGTCAGTGCATCCCCCAGAGCTCCCCGACGAGGAAATTCCGTGGAGTACAATTTGCATTTCCTGTTGACACTGAAAGCGAAGAGGTCCACTTGAGGAGTCCCCCAAAAGGAGAAGCCCTCCAAAACTTCCTGGCAGAGCTCGCATTCATGGGAGGATGAAGTCTGTCCGCTCAAGACATATGCTGTGACATTCTCTCTTCCAGTCAGATGATCCACCATCAGAGAGACACTGTTGTCCACAGCCCAGAACCACAGTCGCATTGCTTCTGTGCTCATACCTGGACTGATAAAAGGCTGATGCTTCTCGGTGCTGTCGGGGACGGCCATCGGGCGCAAGGTCTCGGTGTCATGGCCATCTTCATCGTCGGCGCTGCAGAAATTCCTCGGGAGTACGCTGCTCTTCCTCTGAAACCATTCATGTCTAGGATGTGTGACATCTACAATGAGGCAGATCGGGTCCCATTTGGGCTAGAACCATTGATTCCCAGAGAAGAGCAGGATTTCCCAGATGAGTTATTTGAAGATGAGCATGTGCTGGGAATGGCAGAGGACCTTCAGGTCTCCAGTGGCTTTGCCACCTCACCCGAGTTGGACGTTTTGCCAACATTCACCCCGGGTAAGCCTTAGCCTTGTGCTTCCTTCCAGAGATTGATGGCCAAGGTGGCCGACAATCTGGGACTTGCTGCTTCATTCACGCCCAGAATTCAGTATGAACTGTGAGATTCTGGACGAGGGACCTGGAAGAGAGACACTCCTGCCCTTCAATGTGGCATCGGAGGCCCCGGTGATGGAGGTTTGGGAAAAGCCTGCGTCGGTTCTGGCCGTTGACAAAGAAGTGGCAAGGAAACATTGCCCAGGGCCTTTCAATCCACTCATGCCTCACACGAGAGCCTGGTGTTTCATGCTGCTACGGCTAATGTCAAGCCCTCAACCATTCCATCCCTTCCACAGGATAGGGAAAGTAAGAAGCTCGAAACCTGGGTAAAGAAGGTCTTTGCTTGGGGCAGCTTAGCACTCAGTGCAGTGAATGCCTCCTGTGCTCTGTGTAGGGAAGGCTTGGTGTCACAAGTATGACACTGACACAAAGGATACAATTTGTAAAAGCTTTATTGAAAATGTTGAGGGGTCGGAGAAACTTTGAATTTGCCCTATAACTAAGATGGGAGTTCTCTCGACCATCAAAATGATAAACAAAACAGTCCTAGTGGTGTCAGTCAAATCAAAATGCCCTATGCTAACAAAACCTAATTCCAGCCCTATATCTCTTATACAAAAAGTGTAAAAGGAGAAATGAATGCAAAAGGAAAAAAATCAGTTTTCTAAAGAACCAGCTCTCCTCCTCATGTTCAACCTCACAGAGTAAGGCTGTCCCTGCAGACAAGATGACACACTGGCTCAGTTTCTAACACTGTAAGCAGTTTCAAACCGTGGATTGAGGCCCGCCTGGCCTCCAACGTTAAAGTCTCTTTCTTGATTTACCAAAATTGTATTTCCAAAGTGAAGTTCACAAAGGTCTCCCTCTGCCGGGCTCAGACCTTACAGCCTCCCAACTATTACTGTACTTCGGGTCCCCCTGAATCGGGCTTGGACCACTTTCGAAGATGTGAATGGCGCTTTTACCAGACCACCACAGGACCACTTCGACTCAGTTCACAGTTGCTTTCAACACAAACTTGCTTTGCTGTCCGTTTTATAACTTCAAAACAATGTACCTTTTACAAAGACTTTCAACTGGGCTACTTCCTTTTGCCGGACCACTCCATTACTTAGTATCGCTGATCTCACAGCTGCTTTTTACTTCAAAGTTCATTCACAGGTCTGCCTTTCTTTGCGTCTCATCTAAACGCGTGCAGCCTTACACTTGAGAGATAATTTTGCTACTTCATTCGCTTTAACCCACACCGATCTCACGGATAGCTTGCCAACTCACCGGTTGTGTGAGCTCCTTCCTTGTTTTGCTATTTTCAATTGATGAGTCAAGGTTAGTACCACAGGCTTGGCCCCGCCTCCCCAACTCTGTCGTTCACAGAGGTCGCTGGCGTCCTTGGAAAAAAATGCAATCTTCACTTATGGGATCTGGCCTTCTCCATGTGTCTTTCGCAGTCTGTCTGAGGCAACAACCTCTAGTAGGGAACCATTGGCGTTTTTGGCCCGCTGCTCTGCTCCAGTAGGTGTGCCCTTGTCCCGGAAGTTCTGCTAGTGTTGCGCCTTGCTCAGAGTGTGTTTTTAGGTGTTGCCTTTTATTCGTGTGACGAGAGCTAACTGGTATCAGGTGTATGCACTTAGTGTAAGTGCCTGATTTAGCCTAACCCATTTAACAAGACATGTCTAGTACGATGTGAGAGAGTCTGGTTGTTCTCAGTCATCCTCTTCCTCGGCCCAGTGTTTGTGAAATAACTGGGAGGGGGTGCAGTAGGGAGTTCAGAAAATCCTATAATATATGGTCACGAGAGCAGTGGTGAGACACCACTCGTGGATGCGGATGCTAGAATTTACTGCCGATGTCCAGGCCACGCTCTTGGACATGCTTGGGACGGAAGCTGATGAAGACCTTCACAGGTATCAATCGTCGAAGGCCACGGCTAATTCCCTGAGACTAACCATGACACAACACTCTGCATTTACTGCTCATCGAGGAGATTTCGTCCCTCTCCCAACTATGCCCCACGTGGACGTAATCGGAAACCCCTAGGAAGACAGCAGGGCAGGTGTTCCACTAGAGGTATTGGCAGAGGGGCCAATAGAGGTGGTGCTACTGCAGCCACCGTTCCCATAACTCTTGAAGGAGCAAAGCCTCTGAGGATTTCTGCTATGAGATCCCGGTGGAAGAGAATGTCCCGATTCAGTTCGAGATGGTCAAAGACCATATCCGACGCCTGGGCCTTACGAGTCATTCAACAGGGATACTGTCTCCTTTTCATTCAGCGCCCTCCAGACAACGATCTCCAAGCCTCTTCCCTTGCCTCCGGGGCCTGTCTTTCTGAAAAGATCTGTCCACTAAGAGCGTGGTCGAGGTCGTACCGCAATCGGAATGAGGCAGGGGGTTGTACTCCAACTTTTTTCTGGTGCCGAAGAAAGGTTGGGGCTTGCATCCCATTCTTGATCTGCGGCTGCTGAATCTGTTCCTACACAAGGGCAGGTTCAAGATGGTCAACCATGCCTAGATCCACCAAGCCCTCAATCTGCAGGACTGGTTGGTTTCAATAGCCCTTCACTATGCAGACTTCCATGGGCTGATCATCGAAAGCACAGGAAGTACGTGAGGTTTGCGGTGGGCCAACATCACTACCATTTCAGAGTCCTGCGGTTAGGTCTTTCTTCGGCTCCCAAAGATTTCATCAAGCAGTGGTGGTGGCTCGCCTTGGGAGGGAGGGAATTCATGTCTTTCCCTACCTGGATGCACAAGCTAGCTTTCCAGCTCTATGTTGAAGCATTTACCCTGTACATGCACTCTTTTGCAAAGCTTGGCTTTCCGCAAACTTCAAATTATCTCAGGTTTCGCTGTCCCGGACCCTCAGATTTCTTGGAGCAGAATTGGACATTCGTCTGGGCAGGGCCTTCCTGACCTAAGATCAAGTGGCGAACATGCTTCGGATGGTGCCGGTCTTCCAAAACCAGGTTCAAGTCCCGGCCTCAGCCTTTCTGCACGTTTTGGGCCCCATGGCCTCTGTATCCCTGCTGTGCCTGCGGCAAGGCTGTGCATGAGATTGTTTCATTGGCTTCTGTTGCCAATGGTCACGGTTTCAGTTTCACATGTCAGACCTTTTGCAGGTCTCGGACCAGGTGGCTCAAAATCTTGCATGGTGGGCCATGCGGGACAACTTGCAGAGATGTGCGCTGTTTCGTTAACCTTGGTCCCCGTTAACGGTGGCTACAAATGCATCTCTAACTGATTGGGGTGCTCACCTGTTAGTTCTGACAGTGAGCAGACTGAGGTCTCCCTCAAAGTCTCAGGAGCACATCAACTTTCTGGAGCTGAGGGCAACCAGGCTGACCCTGGTTGTAGCATGGTTAGCCTCGGGAACTTAGCCGTCGCCTTTGATAATTGGAACATGTGAAGGGCTTCATCGGCTTTCGTCCCAAGCATGTACAAGGAGGTTGGCCTGGGCATCGGCAGCAAACTCTGGCATCTGCATCCATGAGTGGTGTCTCACCACTGCACTTGTGGCCATGGACCTGTCACACTGTCCTGCCCCAACTGTATCATTTGGCAGGAAGCCTCTTCGCTATTAGTCACCATGGAGTGCAAGCAATCTCTCATCTCCCTTTCTGGGATATGCTCGGCTGCATTTGCCACCGCCAACCACAAGCTGAATGAGAACCTTGCCAGAGAACCGGAGGCGTTCATTGCACCGAGGGCTAAGATGCCCCAAGCAAAGACTTTCTTTGCACAAGTATAGAGCCTCTTACTTTCCCTGTCCCGTCGAAGGAACGGAATTGTGGAGGGCTTGACATTAGCCGTAGCGGCTTCAAACACCAGGCTCTCATGTGAGGCATGAGTGGATAGAAAGGTCGGGTCCAGAGGTGCCGGGTGATGTTTCCTTGCCACGTCCCTGTCAAAAGGCCAGAATCGACGTAGGCTTTTCCCAAACCTCCATCACCGGGGCCTCCACTGCCACACTGAAAGGCAGGAGTGTCTCCTTTCTAGGTCCCTCATCCAGAATGTCACAGTTCATAATGAATTCTGTGCCTAGATGAAGCGGAAAATCCCAGATTATTGGCCACCTTGGCCATTAATCTCTGGAAGGAAGCTTGAGACTAAGGCTTACCCGGGGGGGAACGTTGGCAAAACATCCAACTCAGGTGAGGTGGCAAAGCCACTGGCGACCTGAAGGTCCTCTGCCAGGCCCAGCACATGCTCATCATCCTCGAATAACTCCTCAGGAAATCTCGCTTTTCTCTGGGAATCAATGGTTCTAGCCCAAACGGGACCTGATCTGCCTCACTGTAGATGTCACACACCCTAGACATCAAGGGTTTCAGAGGAAGAGCAGCGTACTCCTGAGGAATTTCCATGGCGCCGAGACCTAGATCCCAACGGCGGAGCCTGACAGCACAGAGAAGCATCAGCCTTATATCGATCGGTCCAGGTATGAGCATATTGGCATGCAAGAGTGATCCCCAGCAGGCACACTGCTCGTCACGAAGACATGGTGGAGCCCGTTCGCGCTGTTGCGAAGGCAAAGAGGCCAAAGCAGTCGGCACCTTGGCGAAGAGGTCTACCATATTCTGGCAAAAAAGTTCCCATTCCTCTGTGGTGGAGGGTTGGGTAGGAATGGATACCCGAGTCGCAGTCTGCAGTGACTCTTCTTCTTTGAGGGAGAAGAATCATGGCAGTGTGAGTGTCCACTAAGGGAGCAGGAGCCCTTCCGGTGCTTCTTCTTGTCACTTTGCTTGCACGGGGGCAACCTCTCCTCGGATCAATGCTCTGCGCAGTGCACCTCTATCGAGTCCACAAGTCCTTACCCTTTGACTTGTGGCCAAAGGTGAAGATTTTCAAAACCCATTCATGGAGGGCATATAGGTGCATGGACTGACATGACCGGCAGTCCTGGATGGCATGCCCCATGTCCAAGTGATACAAACAGATCTGCTGCTGATCAGAGACAAATGTGCTGGACACAATCAGCAAACAGCTTGAAGGCCAAGGACTTCACGGGATTAGACATTGTGCAGAGAAAAGAACAAGTTACTCTCTTACCTGGTAACGTTCTTTCGATGGGATGGTCTGACGACGTATTCCATATCTATGACAGTAATCACCACAGCTGTGCTGCTTCGGAAAATTTTCGGTGTCTGCGTCGATGCGCCGTCCTCTAGGACCTCCTCCGACGGCCGATGTCACCCGATGTGATAAGTAGGACGCACAACGCCCGTAGCCTTTCCCAGAACGTGTACCACCAGTCTTCTGCCAGTCTGACACACAAAACCTTGCGGAAATGTAAGCTGCAATCGCATAATAAATTCTGTAGCGGGGAAGGTAGGGAGGGAGCGATATGGAATAGGTCGTCGGTCCATCCCATCGAAAGAACGTTACCAGGTAAGAGAGTAACTTGTTCTTCGAGGGGATTGGGTCCGCCGATGTATTCCATATCTATGACAGACTCCCAAAGCAGTACCAATGCAAGGAGGTGGGAAAAGAATTTAGAAAACAGAAATTTAGCATGCCCAATCAAATTGCGGAGTAAAGGACCGTCTTGCCAAAGGCCAGATCCTGCCCCCGGATGGAATCGAGGGAATAGTGACATACAAAAGTATGTACCGAAGCCCAGGTGGCAGCATCACAGATGTTGCGAATAGGAACACCCCTCTGCAGGGCAGTAGAGGCAGCCATACCCCTGGTAGAATGGGCCTGTAAACCGACCGGGGGGTCCTTACCCACCAAGCGGTAACATTCAGAGATAGCCAAAATAATCCAGCTTGACAAAGTCTGTTTCGTCACAGCCTGTCCCAAACGCTTTCCAGCGTAACCAATGAAGAGTTGATCGTCCACTCTGACCCGGGACATGCGTGAAATATAAAAGCTTATAGCTCTCCTAGGATCCAGCCTATGGAGCCTCTCCTCTTCCTTACCAGGATGTGGAGGAGAATAAAATGCCGGAAGAACAACCTTCTGGCCTAAATGAAATTCCGACACCACCTTCGGAAGAAAAGAAGGACAAACTCTAAGGACAACCCTGTCCTTATGAAACACAGTGAAGGGTGGTTTAACTGAAAGTGCCTGTAACTCACTCAGCGAGCGGAAGTGACCGCAATTAAAAATACAGTTTTCAGAGTTAACAGTCTCAAAGGGCATGAATGTAAAGTCTCAAATGGAGCACCCATCAGAAACTTGAGAACAAGGTTCAAATCCCAACCGGGCACCTGGAAAGGTGACGGAGGGAACACATTAGTGAGCCCTTTCAGAAACTGAGAAATTAAAGGAATTTTAAAATAGGAACACTCTTCAGACGAGCACTTAAATATGGACAGCGCCGCCAGGTAACCTTTAATGGTACCCAAATGAAGGCCCCTGTGGGCCAAAGAAAGCAAAAAAGACAGAACCATGGGAATTTCACATGAAAAAGGATCCACATTCTTAACCCTGCACCAGCCGCAGAACTTACTCCAACGGCAAAGGTACAGGGACTTTGTTATTGGCCTTCTGGCCGAAAGCAACACCTCCATCACGTCTTCAGGGAGGTCCCAATACTTATACCTCAACCTTTCAGAACCCAAGCGTGAAGGTTGAGGGACCCGACCTCTGGATGGAGAACCTGACCCCCCCCCCCCCCCTCCTGCGAGAGCAGATCGTCTCGGTAGGGAAGATGACGTGGAGGACAGATGGACAAGTCGAGAAGGTCCGGGTACCACGTCCTCCTGGCCTACGCCGGAGCAATGAGGATCATCCGGGAACCGAACCTCCGTAACCTCCGCAGTACTTGCGGGATGACCGGGACTAGAGGAAACACGTACAGCAGTGGGAATGACCACTCCACCACGAATGCGTCTCCTAAGGCTCTGTTTGGAGGAAATTCCCACGAGCAGAACCTCTCGCACTTCCGGTTGACACTGGAGGCGAAGAAATCCACTTGAGGGGTCCCCCAAAGGGCAGAGATCTCCAGGAAAATCTCCTGAGCCAACTCCCACTCGTAAGAGATCGCGCTCTGCCTGCTCAGAGCGTCCGCCGTCTTGTTTTCGTCTCCTGCCAGATGAACTGCCGAGATCGAAACTTCCTGCTGGACTGCCCAGAACCAGAGCTGCATCGCCTCCCTGCACAGAGGAAGTGACCCTGCCCCCACCTTTTTGTTGAGGTAGTGCATGGCCACCGTGTAGTCCGTCAGGATCAGAACATTCTTTCCTCGCACAGTTGGCAGAAAAGCCTTCAGGGCTAGCCTGATGGCCCTCAGCTCCAACAGATTGATATGGAGTCTTGACTCCGACGGAGACCAACGACCGCTGACTGTCAACTTGTTGGCATGAGCTCCCCAGCCCGTGAGGGATGCGTCCGTCACGATCGTCACCTCCGGCCAGAGCAGCCAAAAGGGAGCCCCCCTCATCAGATTGCCTTCGTCGGCCCACCACAGAAGGTCCTGGGCGACCGAAGACGGTACCTGATCAGGGTCCGACATCCTGCCAGAGGACTGAGACCACTGGAGGTTGAGTGCCCATTGCAAAGATCTCATCCGCAACCTGGCCTCTAGCACCAGTAGAATGCAGGATGCCATGAGGCTGAGCAGTCTCAAGAACTCTAACGCTGGGAGAGTCTGGGCAAGTTGTAACTTGTGCACCATCTGCTGAATGTGATGAGCCCTCACCTGGGGAGGAAAACACTGCCCCAGGGACAGGTCGAGCATTGCTCCGATGTACTGGAGCCTCCGAGTTGGTGTCAAATGGGACTTCTTGAAGTTGAGGGAGAAGCCCAGCTTGTGGAGGGTGTGGCAGGTGACTGACAGATGATCCAGGACTTGCTCGGGAGAGTGCGCCCTAATCAACCAATCGTCCAGGTAGGGGTAGACGTGAATCCCCTCTTTCCTGAGGTGCGCTGCCACCACTACCATGAGCTTGGTGAAGACCCTCAGGACGGAGATCAATCCGAATGGCAGGACCTGAAACTGAAAGTGCGAGTCTCCAACCGCAAACCTCAGGTACTTCTTGTGCTTTGGATGGATCGGCACATGAAAATAAGTGTCCTTGAGGTCAAGAGACACCAACCAGTCCTGAAGTTGAAGGGCCTGGAGGACTTGAGAGTAACTATCTTGAACTTGTCCTTCCTGAGGAGTTTGTTCAAACCGCGCAAGTCCATGATGGGTCTCAATCCCCCGTCTTTCTTGGAAATCAAAAAATAAGGGGAATACCATCCCTTGTTCCTCCCCGCTACAGGCACCAGTTCTATGGCGCCTTTAACCAGGAGGGATTGAATTTCCTGCGCAAGGAGCGGATCCGGACCCTTCAAAGAGAGATTCCCCAGTGGATTGTCTTGAGGCCTCTGCCGGAAAGGAAGGCAGTGGCCGTGGGTTACGATCTCCAGAACCCACACATCTGAAGTAATGGCGCGCCACTCTGCAAGATGCTGCGCCAGCCTTTCCCCAACCGGCGAACCATGGGACATGGCCTCATGACTGAGCTGAAGCGGCTGCGGCGTTACCTGATGGCAAAGAGGCAACAGCCCGAGCGGCCTTGGCACCTCGAGTACCTTGTTTCCCACCTCTGGCACTCCTACGGTGGCCCCTTTGACTGGCAGCTCCTCTCGCTTTACCAAAGGATGAGTAATAACGAAAGGAACCTCCCCTCCATTGCTGTCCCCTACGACGAAAAGTCGGAGGTTGTCGAACTGCAGCGCCCAAAGACTTCGCTGCAGCTTTGGAGGTCTGCAAACTCTTAAGGCTCTCGTCAGCCTTGCTGCCAAAAAGATGTTCCCCATGAAAGGGCATGTTGAGGAGCCGGGAATGCACATCAGGAGCAAACCCCGACTTCTGCAACCACGCAAACCTGCGTATCACGGTGCTCGCCGCCATGGACCGGTTATTGCTCAATCTGCCATGTCCAAACCCGACTGAACGGCCTCACACATACCATCCCTGCCATCCTGAACCATGGCAAGGAAACCATCCAGTTCATCCCCTTCGGGAATATGTTCAGCCGCCAAGGAAACAGTTCCACAGAGTGTGCGTGAAACGAGACAAGGCACAAATGGAGTTGGCCGCCTGAAGCGCCATACCCCCAGCATAAAACACTTTCTTCTCCCAGCCGTCAAAACACTTGTCGTCCCTATCAGGAGGGATGGCAGGGTACGACGCCTGCTTTGCCAGGGCCATAGCCGCCTGCACCACCAAACTCTCCGGAGTAGGGTGCTTGGACAAGTAGCATGGGTCACTACTGGCTGGGCGGTATTTTCGCAGCAAAGACTTGCTCACTGCCGGGAGACTTTCCGGAGCAGTCCAAGCCGCTGCCACCCTTCTTTGCAGAGCCATATGGAATGGCAGTACCGGGTCAGTTGGTGGACCAATGTCGAGGATATCCGTAAGGTCATCCTGAACAAACTCCCCTGGGGGAGCAGACCATCCCAAGTACTCAGAGACCCTTGACATAAGTCGCCGGTACGAAGAATCGGCATGAGTGCCAGGCCTACAAAACTCCACCTCCGGAGAGGTGTCCAGCCCACTAGCATCATGCAGGGACTGCCTCAGGTCCTCAAACTGGCTACGGCCCGAGAGAATCTCGTCAGGCACTGTGTAAGGCACCATGCCACCATCAGAGTCCTCATCCACCTCTGAAATGAATTCCAGATGGCGGTAAGAAGGCACAGAACTGGAACCAAAGCCATGCTTGACCTTGGCCAGAGCCTTCCTAGGTGGTTCCCCCGAGCCACGGGGTACCCCCGTCGACACAGCCCCAAAAGGCGTTGAGTGAATCGGCGCCGAAGTCGAGAGAATTAGCGTCGACAACAGACGCGGCATCGACAGCATCAACGGCGTCGACACAGGCCTCGAAGGCGGAGCCCCGAGCGTGTCCCTCGACATCCCGGGTGCCGACGACTTCCTCGGAGGCGGAGCCTCGAGGGAGTCCGTCAACGACCTCGGCGCCACAGGCGTCAATGTCTTCCTCAAAGACTTCACAGGTTCACGCAGTATCGAGCACGTCGAGGACCGGGACCTGGACCGGGCATGCCGAGAACGATTCCCCTTGTCCGAGCAGGACCTTTCCCGCGAATCATGAAGACCACCCGAGCCCGAAGGCGTGCGAGCGGCGTCTCTTGGCTGATCATGACCAACCCCACTAGGAGGCGCGGACGGACCAGTGCCTTGCGATTCGAGAATCGGCAACATTTTCTTCCAGAAGGAAGCCCATTCCTCCGGTGTTGCATGGTTGGTGGGGTAAGCGACCCCCCGACGGGTGGAGCCCTCGGATGAGGACGGGGAAGGCGACCGATGACGGAGCTTCCGGGAGTGCCTCGAAGAGGCAGAGGAGTGGCGAGACCGACTCCGGGACCGAGACCCACTGGACTTCCGACGACGACGCGGAGAGTCGCCCCTCGAGTCGTCCATCGAAAGCCCTGCAGACCTCGACTTCCGGGGCTTGGACACCTTATCTACCGATAACTTCTTGCGCTCCTGCAAGGCTTTCGACGTGAGCGACTGGCAGTCGACAGTCATCCGTGTCATGGGCCTCCCGAGGCACCAGAGGCAGGTGTCGTGCGAATCTGTGACGACATCTTGGACCCACAGTCCCTGCACTTCTTAAAGCCCGGACACGGTGTGGAAGACGAGGTAGACATCTTCACGAAGAAAACGTACACAAACAGGTTTGAAGAACCGAGATGAACAACAAACTCCAAAGAGTCGAGGCGTACCGAGATTCACGAAGCGAACACGTTTGCGGAAAAAACGGAACTGAGGCTACGGGCGTCGTGCGTCCTATTTATCACATCGGGTGACGTCGGCTGTCGGAGGAGGTCCTCGAGGACAGCGCATCAACGTCATTGACACAGGATACAGAAAATTTTCCGAAGCAGCACAGCTGTGGTGATTACTGTCATAGATCTGGAATACGTCGGAGGACCCAATCCCCTCGAAATACGTTTTCTTGACAAACGTGTTCCCGATTAGTGAACAGAGTGCGTGGAAAAAAGGAACTGAAGTCAAGGGCACAGAGCCTCAATATATACGTGCACCGACATGTCCAGAGGGGGCACATAGTGGCATCAGGCTGAGCAGATGCAGGGCTGTACTGCTCCCACTGGTGGAGGAAAAGCTTACTGTGAACAGCTGTGCTGGGTTTGAGATTTCATAGATGAGGAATCCATGAGAGGAAAGAATCCATTACAACAGCAAACAGTGAAAGCATTGGCCTTTGCCAACAAATGCTCCACTATCGACAAAAAGCATTTTGGTTAAACCCCCCTACTGTCACATGTGGTTGAGCATATTGCATATTAATCATAAAGGTTCGATGATATTTTACACTTAGTGAACCTCTGTACCTATTTCGACATAGCGGCTTGGCAGGTCTCTTATTTCATTGGCATGGCGTTCCTTCACTGAGCAGATCTGGAAAAGAAATGTAAACAAGGCATACATTATTTCTGAACAAATTTGCTCAATATTATGGTTCCAAGCTTTGAGTGAGAGCAGCAGTATCACAGATGGATTATCCAGATTTCATGGTATAACACTAGTTTAGGACACTGACAACAAATTAAGTGTACTTGTAAATAGAAAGTCCTTTACTTTAATGAAAGAAGAATGACAGCCATATGAAATACTACAAAAAGGCTATCAAATGACAGCCATAGAAAATACTATAAAAAAACTCTAAAAAACATCTGTCATTCATAGGGAAAAAATAATAAATATCAGGCCACACCAAATAGCTAATCGAGCCTGAAGTTCCTAAAATAATGCCAGGAATTAAAGAAATTACAAGACACAGGAATTTATTTTCCAACCATACATTTTTCAAAAATGCAATTAAAACTGCAAAGGCATTATATTGTTTCTAATTACTAATGATCCAGGTCCAGGCAAAGGGAAGCTTTAGAAACAAGTCTATGGCCAATAAAAATAACATTGGGATGAGAGCACAGGTGAGGGTGGGAATACACAATGTGGGATAGGATAAAATGCATAAGAAGGGGAAAAGTGAAGATGGGGATGGTGCGCAGGGTATGAATTACAGGGAAATAAGTGCTGAGGAAGCATCACAAGGTCCCTTTGTGTGTGTTTCATATGTGTTTATATGTGCATGCAAAGGGCAGAATGGGATAATGAATAAGTATTTATCAGCTCTGCTAGTTGCCTTTTGTGACAGGATCAGGGTCATACGCCTTTTGGTGGAGGGGTGGGACAGAAACCCTGGGGTAGGCGGCCAACCATGCTGTATTATCAGAGACGGTTCTACCCCACTGATGATTGAGGAAGTTGGGGGGGGGGGCGTGGCTGGTTTGTTCCTGCCAACACGGATAATGCATTGTATATGGCTGCTTGTACCACTGCCCCTTCCATAATGCCTATCCGTTTCACTTTTGGGCAGAGTTCTCTTGTCTGTTCAGATATGCAACTCCCAGAATGCACCTGGGCAAAACACAACAAAACAGACTGGAACCAGATTAACGTATTGAAGACCAAGCATTGAATGAACTGGGATTTTCCCTGCTAAAAAGAAATGACAGGGGAGGCGAATATACTCAGGGAGGCCAATGGGAGCTAGGAGGTGTGTTTAAAGGGGCTAGGCTTAAGCCCAGCCAGCACAGAGATGATGGAAAGGTGTGTGGCTGAGGGCAGGTCGAGTGGTGGTTAATCAAGCAGTGTTTGACTCCAATAAATCCAGGCAACATCAACGAGGTGCACAAATTGCAGAAAGAACACTTTTAATGCATTCAATTATCGGCCGGGAGGTCAGTCAGTCTCAAGTGACCATCAGGCTGAGAACTCTCGACCCGCCCACATCGGGCTACAGTATTTATAGACAAAAACCACCAAATTACAATGCATTCAAAAAATTAAATAAATGCAAATTCCTATTCTCCTACTGGCTCTCACCATTTACAAACCTAAATAACAACATACATTACCCTACTCTATTGGTTAGTACATTACATGTGATATTCCAAATCCATCCCCCTGCAGATGACCCAATAAGGCAATTGGGAAAGGAGCGCAATCAGCACCTTGTGGCAACAATAGTAGATACACTAACATCCTTTCCATTGACACCAGATTTCTTGCTATCTTAGACCATTCCCAGACCTTGCAGCTTCCTCACCGTCAAAGATATCTCTGCAACTAACCCATTGATACATGTTGCTGTCCCCATTACTCATCCTTCTAGCTAGGCCAAGGACAGAAACTGTTAGTTTGCAGGACGTTCATCTCACTTGGGAAAGAGATCCTCATGTACAAACATGTAACAGAGGCCCTACTTTCAAGAAGTAATGTCTTGTATTATTTGTGTTACCGAGGCACTCTGCCATGAAGTCAGCCACCCAAAGTCTTCACTAAAGGGCAGTAGAGCCAAAGCCTGATTCCGTATTTTGGCAGCATTGTATTGTATTGTAAGAGGATTTATGGAGCGCAGCAAGACCAGAAAGGCGTCAAGGCGCTGAAAAGGCGAGTGGGGGCTGCAGAGTCAGGGACTAGAACAGAAATGTTTTAAGCTGTTTTCGGAAGGAGGTGAAGTCAGAAATTCCACTAATCTGTAGAGGGAGGGCATTCCACAGTGTAGGGGCAAGTACAGAGAAAGAACTTCCTCCAGCACGAGCCCGCTGAAATCGAGGGATGACCAGCAATGATTGGTTTGCCGAGTGGAGGAGTCTGCTCGGTTGGTAGGGTGTGAGTCTGGATTGAAGAAACTCAGCCCGGTGAAGTGGGTGGTACGGTGAACAATACAAAATATTTTAAATGTAGCTCTGCTTCTAACAGGGAGCCAGTGAAGGTGGCAAGGGAGATCATGAGAGCGAGCCAGACTAGGGGCATTCAGGGCGTGGTGCTGAGTTTTGAAGGATGTGAAGACGTTTAAACAGGCGTTCAGGTTGACCAAGATAATTACCATTACAGTAGTCTATTGATCCCATAATGGAAGCAGTCACAATTTTTGATCTGCAGTGCCTCAACCCGAGGCCGAGTTCACACCAGAACATGCCTTTTGCAACTATTGTATTTCCATTTGACTAATGCTAAAGACATAAATCAATTTTATTATTCCATGTGCTCAGATTCTCTGGGAAAGGCTTCATGAGTAAGGATAACAGAAACCTCATCTTTGAAACAATAACTAATATGATTGATATTTGCACTGCCTTGTGTGAGGGGTCAGAAATGAGAGACAGACACAAAGTGATAGTGTTTTCAACATCAGACACCTTTATTAAAAGGAAAGGGTGGGATTTAGGCTCATCTGTCCCTATCTTAAATAGAGTTTCCCTACCTAGGAAACTATCACTAAAGAGCCTTCTGTGTCTCATCGTCAAAATGATATACACTGTCCTTGTGTCGAAAACATTAATCTGACCCTCACACTAAATTTAACTAAAAGTGCAAGGAAAGAGTCTCTTTTGTACGTTTGGTGAAAAATGTTCAAAAAACCAAATGGATAAATTCAACAAAATAATCCTTAGATCCGAGAGGGAGGGGGGGTTCCTTCTCCTGGATGTCTCAGTTAGGATGGCAACAAGTGTCTCTTTCAAATAATGGCTTCTTAAGGATAGCAAAATTGTCTCTTTCAAATAACCAATTCTCATGGATGGCAAAAGGGTCTCTTTTAAGCAGCCACTTCTTAAGGATGGCAAAAGTGCCTTTTTCCAAACAATAATTCATGTTGAAAGTATTTTCTGAAGATGATGAAAGAAGTTTCTTAAGATGAAAGTGCCTCTTTTAAAACAATCACTTTTTACGGATAACCTCCTGGTATACTCCCCTGCTGGGAAGCCTTTAGTGAGTTAATCAGATTTCCTGGAATGCTCTCCTGCCAGGTATCTGTTCACAATGTCTGTAAACTATGGGTAATTTAGATGGATTACCTGGTACACTCCCCTGCCAGGAATCCATTTCTGGTGTCTGCAGATCCCCTGGAGATTTGTTCAAGTTTTGTCTTTTAATTCCTTCATTAACATTCATTGGCTTGTGGCAATACTTGGTCCAACCTTCCCCATATTGACATCTCACACACGAGGACTTGGGCAAATCATGTCCTTGTTTTCTGCTTACTCGATATTCAAAATCAGTTCTTAAAGCTTCACATGCCGGTACTAATGCCCCAGGGCCCTAAACATCTATGGGCAGACTCACCGGTATCTGGCACTGTCTCCAACCCGTGGCACGTTACTGCAGTGAAGCTTTCACCTCAGGATGGCGTCTTCCGCTATGCAGACCTCCTCTCAGCTCTTCCGCCGACTCTGCACTCATCCGCCAGTAAGCCTGCTGCTACAATACTCGACCGCGCTACCGGTAGCATTGGTCGAAATGAGCGGGAACGGTGCTCCTCTACTTTTTTTAAATTACCTTTTACAGCTCCTATACTTTCATTTTAAAAAGAAACTGTTCCGAAATGGTTTTGTTTTAAAATAAAAGTGGAGGAAGAAGTTGAAACTTGCCCTTTCAGTGCACTGCACTGAATGTTCCCCTAAACAGCATGTGCAACTGTTTGGTGGTGTGTATTGTGTGTGGGAAGGGACGTGAAGATGGGGTTTGTGGGTAGTGGGTACAGGCCAGCAGGGAACATAGTTCCACTACTTCTTTTCGTACACTTCGACCACTGACCGGTAGCTTGTTCGCTGCTGCAGGTTCATCAGCGGTCCTCTTCCAGTGCATGCGGCTTCCTTCATGGCGTAGCACATCTCTGTGAGCACTGCCCGCAAGCAGCAGCTTGGGAAAACCTGTTCCCACCAGCATGATCCGTTTCGTGCTTCTGCCTTCTCCTGTGGCCCTGCTTCCTTCTGCCTCCATTCCTCTTCTCTCCGTCACCGTTCGGCTTCTCCCTCTTTGATAAATGCAAACACCATTTTCAAATGTCCCACATAGTTGGGCATCCTCATAACAACTAGTCTGCATATTCAGTTTAGTGTTTCTTCTGATCCATGTTAAATCCTTCATCTTCGTCCCAGTACTTGAGGTTATATGGGAGTTGGAGTCCATAAAATGCATAGGGCTTTTGGGGTTATTTTGTCTGGGATTTTTGGTTAGCACAAAACCATCAGAGACAGGAGGTGTTCTGTGTATGTTATGTACATATGAGGTGAACATGGTAGTTGTCTAGAATGTCTGGTAGGAAGGGACTTTAGGGTTTTACAACGAAAGGGATTTGTATAGTAACATACCATCAGGAATTTAGGAATTATAGGTTCTTCATTTAAAAGGGAAGAAATACTGGATATCTCCTGATGGGGTCAACACATTTCCCCAACAGCCGTCTCCCTCCCATGTGATCCTCCCTCATAATACCAACCCCCAGGGCCAGGATCTGGTAGCATCTGCCATCCCCTGGTCACATGGGAAGAGATCTCAGGCTGGGGATCAGTGATGACTCCATAAAAATCATACTTGCTATCCAGCCACGTACTCGGCAACTTAAAAAATTGTCTTGGATGCAGCAGAAACAAGGCCTAATTCAAAATGGCAAACACACTAAAACAAAATGGCAACAATGCCAACATTAAAATGGCAGAAGCCCTCACGTGTTTAGTATTCTCGCAGCCTGTACTTTTTACGTTTAGTACATTGCATTTGCATATTAACATTCCCCCCTCTAGTTAATTAACTACATCCCGCTCTCATCTTGTCAAAAGGAGTTTTTGGTGCCCACGCTTTACTGACATCATGCAAATCGCCTGCACATTCATCAGGGCTTCATGGTAAAAACCAGTAATCCCCATCCCCTGTGCAATCAAAATAAGTTTCCATATAGTTTTCAGGGTCATTCGGGTGTTCGAATCGTGTTCCTAATGGACCAATTGGTAGTTCTATTCTAACCATGTGAGGTGGATCCTCGCCAGTCCATTGTTCCGTTTGTGTGTGAATATTTTTCAAAAGGGGAGTGTCATTAAGAGGTTCCAGCGTGAGTGACATCAAGGGCATTGTTTTGAACATCATCTTCTTGGAGCATCCCACAATCAGTTGACGAGCACAAAAAAGAACAAGCAGCAAAACAAGAACAGGAATCATCAGTTTGAAAATATTATTCATCCAAGAGGGCACCCATGAAAAATTCGACGTGAACCAGTAATTTTCTTTCACTGCACCCTCTTTCTCCATTGTGGTGTGTAAATTGTGTACTGCATGTGTTGCCTCTGTAAGAGTTCCATTGTCTGTGTTGTTGGAAGGTATACAAGTACAACAGGATGTTCAAACTCTGCCTTCCATTGCAGTTAGTAAATCTAAAACAGTGGTTCTGAAGAGTGGTCAGCCTAATCACTCAGTTCTTCCCATATGGCCTTCAGCCCATGTTTGGTTTCATTAACCATTTTTATCATTTCGCACCATGTAATTTGGAGCCACTTGGCATTGGCCACCGTTTGTATCCCAGGTGCAAAAAATGATGCAAAAAATGTTTCTGCTTTGCTAAATAATGTTATATTCCTTAGGTGTGTCATTAAGGTCATCAATGCAGTCCTGGAACAGGTAGTTGCTGTGGCGGCAAAAGTGCAGGTTCAAAGAGCGCCTGACGGGCTGATGATTAAGTACACAGGCTTGGTCATTGGGTGTTTGCGGATTGCTGTGAGATTAACATCTGGGATTATCAACATGGGGGCTTGTAGTCTGGCTACAGAACATGTTCCTCTACAGGATGGTAGTAAATACATATAAGCAAAAGGTCCACGGTCGCCACGGGCCTACAAAGTGCTCACGTAAACCAAGTTGAATCAAACCGTAAAAATCTGTGTATGTACAGTATTTAGTGTTGACCTAATATTCTCTCTCTAATGTAAATCATGATTTCTAAGAACAAAAAAGATTGACTCAGTATTTACTTCTTCATCCAATGAAGTGAAAAATAATATGAAAGCGATTGCATTTCGGACAGAGGTCCGTCCTCAGGGCTAAACACTGCATGTGCATAAAAAATACATGTGTAACTGAGTCTTTCCTGCATACCCTCCATTTGGTGGTTTTCTTGACTATTGAAGACCAGCACACTTAACACCAAACGGATGATTTCTATTAACAACTGACGAGATACTTGTAAAGGCTCAGTCGATTTGGCATCGGGGTGAACACAGTTACCTGCTTCAAGCCATATGGAGAATGAGCACAACAACAACAATTAGATAACGCACATTACTGCACCCGTTAACCCTGTCCACGTAGTCAATGTGCACGTGTTGAAAAGGCCCTGAGGGGTGAGACAATGTGGCGTTCAGGTTCCTGAGTGTGTGACCCACGGTATACACTGCACATGGTACAACTGGATATGAAATCATCAACATGTGCTTTAAGGTTTGGAATGGACCACTCTTCCAGTAAATCCGCTGCAATATACTGTTTGTATGTGTGTGCAGGGAAGTGCAACTGCTCTAGGGAAACTAAGTATTGCTAGGGGCATAACCGGTTTCCTTGACATATTTTGTCTCCATATTAGATGTGTAGGGAACAATGTACATCCTCTGTTTGTCCATAACCCTTTCTCCTGCTGGGGAGCTTGTGTCTGTAGTTCGATAATTTGGGCTAAAGAGATTGCATTGTAAGGAACCACGAGTTCTACTTGCTGTAACACTTCCTTGGGTGTACTGTGGATTGGCTTGGCATTGTCAGTGTGCTGCTGCTAGTTCTGCTGCACTGCTGCCATAAGCAATTGGGCCTTTGTTTATTGTGGGCAGCCTTCTCAACTACTGCCACTGCTGTAGGGTGTGCTAATGCATCAATTAACCGGGAGAGTAGAGCTGCATGCTGCATTGGTGTGCCGTCTGATTGTTTGATTACTCTCCTATGCCATCTTGATAGACTTGTATGTACTGTAGAGGTGACATATGCTAAATTTGATTAAATGGTATTAGGACACCCTTGGGATAGTTCTAATGCTCTTATGAGTGCTACAAGCTTTGCTGCCTGTGCAGAATATTGCGCGTGCAGTGGTTCTTTTGCAAACACCTAGTAGCTTCCTGATTCAAGGCTTACCAATGCTGCTCCAGTGTGTCTTTTTCCAGTGCCCTGATCGATCGTCGATGAACCATCAACAAAGAGTATCTTCCCTTCCATGAGTGTCTTTTCAAACGTGGATAGTGTCATCTGTAATCTCTTCATTTGTAGCACAATCATGCCCTATGTAATCTGGCTGTACAGGTTCTACCATGAATGTTGCGTGATTGACAGTGTGGCATCCAACAATGTGAATGGAGGAGTTGGACAAAATTACCTCATACCCTGATGCTTATTGTGCGGCGAGTGGATTTTGATTGTCCTAATATTGAAAAAACTTAGTGTTTATTATGTTTATTGAATTTATATAGCGCTTTAAGCCAAGGCGCAAGAAGCCAATGCTCCACACATATACAATGACCGGGCATTCCAGAACGATGGTGGAGGATTTCTGTATAGCAAAGGCAGTGGCTGCTACAACCTGCTCACATGGGAAATATCTCTGCATTACTGGGTCAAAAGAGCCCACTGTAATAAGCCAAAGGCTTATGTCCCATTGATGTTCGTGGATGAGGACAGCTGTCATCACTTGGCCATTAGAATGTGATAACAGGAAGAATTATGTTTTGTTATCTGGTGTTGCTAAAACGGGCGCATTACTGATCACATTTTAAAGTTCCTGAAATGAGTGGATCTTATCGTTCCAAACAATGGGTCCCTTAACTTTCTGTACTTCCTTCAAACCATGCAATTGGGGTTTGATGTAGGTATAATAGTCAAATAGCCACGCTGGTCAGTAGTTTTATAAGCCTAGGAACTGTTGCATCTGTTTGACTGTGGTTCGCTGTGGTGTGTGGTATACTGCTGTTGCCCTTTCTCGTGTTACTCTTTTCCCTGCTGATGATATGATCTGTCCAAGTTTTACAAGTTCTTGCTGGCAATACTGAAGTTACACTGAGTATCTTCTACATTGCTCTTCTGTTGGGCCGCAGATCAGAAGGCGATCTACATGCTGAATGGCTGTGCTCTGTACTAGTAAGTTTCATAAGGACATTTGTAATAATCTGTAAAAAAATACTAGGGGGTTCACAATACCCTTAAAGCAAACAGAGTGTTGGAATCTCGCGCCCCTATAAGTAAATGCTGTGATGGCCTGGCACTCGGGGTGCAATGGGATAGAGAAAAATGCATTCTTGAGATCTACTACAGTAAAATCAGTGGCTTCTGTGGGGATGTTGCATAGGATGGTAGCAAAGGTGGGGACCACTGGGAATTCTGCCTCTACAATGTTATTTAACGCGGAGGGGTCCTGAACCATCCTCCAAGATGACCCTTTCACTTTTTTGACAGTGTATATAGCTGTGTTACATGATGAATCTGATGGCCACATTATGAACTGTTCCATAAAGCTATAATAGTGTAATATATCCCCTCCTCTGCCTCTTTTGACATAGGATACTGCTTTACTCTGGGCAACACTGCACCTGGTTTCAATTTGATACAAACCGACCCTATGCCCTGCAACAGCTCTACATCGTGGGGGCTACTGGTCCATAACAATGGGCACCTTCTCTAAACCTCCCTCTATGTCCTGTGGTCTTGTCTTGGCAAGGAACATATGTGGGGTACTTCTCTGTGCTCTATAATTATCAGGCAATATATGGAAATTTCAAACAACACATCTCCCTCATCCTTGGTGTTTTCGAACAGTCACTCGTCATACACATCCCTCAATCACTGTTTTGGGACTATGCATAGCACTGTGCACCACTCACGATCTTCTTCGTCCAAACCATACAGTATTACAATGTCTGCCTTGATGATCACCGATTCCGAATATATCTTGATAATGGCGCCTGGTGCCCTTTCCTGGGGCACTGCTGGTCCGAATAGAAACACGGCAGGTATGCACCAAATCCAGTCCTTATTCCCTGCCACCCGATCTAACACAATTGTTACTCCTTCTTGGAACACATCTAGATGGAGCAGTACGCCTGACACAGTGCTGTGACTGCAGATTGCATGTGTTAGTTCTACGGCTCTTGCATGGTAGCTGCCTGGAATGGATCACACTATACCCTCCTCCATGCATGAGATGGTCATATTCAGCTAGCTCATGATGTCCTTGTCCAACATGTTCACTGGGGTGTCTTGTGAATACAATAAAGCTGGCAAAAGTGATGGGTAAATCTGGTGAAAGGAACCGATACAATAGCCCATTATTTTGTCCAACCAAAGGAACCTCACTTCCCTAATTAAGGACTTGGTAGCCCCTGTGTCAACCAAAAAAGAAAATGTTCAAATTCATATCTTCAATCCCACTATGATTTCTTCATCCAGGTGAGCAGTTACATATACCACTGGGCATGTAGGAGCTCTCTGTGGGCTGTCCTATTGCAACAAATTGATAAAAACATGCTTAAAACAGAAATTATGAAGCATTGTTGAAACCAACTCAAAGAAATAGCGATTTTGAAGGTATAGCCCGTGCAAACACCTGTTGTAATCTCTCTAATAAAATTAAAAGAATAATCATAAAACATTGGAAGATTATGGCGCAATGTCCTTCTAAATTACAAGAAAAACAGTTTGCATTTAAACAAAGCGCTAACCTTGTAGATCATTTTGTTCACACAGATGTAAGATTAGAAGGATTCAACAGATCACGCACCATTAAGGAAATGGGGGGAATGCCAAATCCCTATGGTCATTGCCCATGTGGCAATCGTGTTATGTACAAGCAGACATTAACAAGTAGAAAATTGGGTATAAGACTTCCAACCACCTGGAAACAAATCCATGTTATGAATTGTAACAGTGGACAAGATTTTTACATCATTGCAAATTATAAAAATGGGAAGACGGAAACCGGACAGCAAATTAATACATGCTATTTCAGGCACGTTCATGCATCATTTATTGGAATGTTACAAGGCTGATGACACTCGATACAAAAATGCCACTTTACGGAAGCTTATGACTCATGTTGCTCTATGGAGTGTACGGTTGGAGGTTACTATGACTTAGAGTCCAAACATTAAGAAGATCAAATGGCGGGTGTTTGAACAAAATGTGTTTGATCTAGCGACCAAATTGAACAGTGAAGAGTACATAGGCCTCGGGTGGTGCAATAACCTAATTACATTTATTAATATCTGCCTAAGGCTATTAGCTGTGATTATAAGCAGATTCATTTCAAAAGAAAGACCACGCTTGAGGTCAGAGGCTCCTGGGAAACACTAGATAAAATCTACAGGACTTGGCGATTCTGTAAAAATGAATAACTTGAGACTATAAGGCACAAGCTGTTTGATTGACCTTTTTTAAGCCTGGCGGGTAAAAACCTTTTTGGCCCTAAGACTAGCGATCAGGAGAATATGACAGAAGGATAGATGGTACGTTTATGATTGGGTTGTTATATTGATTTATCAGGTTACTCGTCTCCGCTGTACAATTGAGAAACTGTTGGAGGTAGTGATGTAGTGGTAATTATTTGTACATTTTATGCTTTTCTAATGATTGCAATGATTAAGATAAAGGGCATTGTATAAAGTGTTATGCATGGCATAGCTCAATTGTACGCACATAAATGAAAACAAAACATGCAGACTACAATAAATTCAGTATGAACATAAGGAAAATCAAAATACGAAATTGGAGAACAATGAAGATTCATTCAAAATAAGAAGTTAAATGCCCATTTGGTTAATCACTTTATTGAAGCAGGGGACACAGATTTGGATTTCACCTGGTCAGTTTTATCTACCATTAAAGGAGGCAAGAATATAGAACAAACATTGCTTACATTGCAACGACTCAAAAAACACATGAGGTTGGACTGATTGAACTTGAATGGTTATAAATTGAAAACTTGCTTTTCCATCACAAGTATAAATGTCATGATGGTTATCAAGGAACATTAGGTTATTGGATAGTCAACGCTGATAATGGAACTGTTCTAGAAAGGTCATATTTGATTCAATCCAATTAAGTGTAACCATCAGAATTGTTTATTTTTTTTATGTGTGGAGTACAAAACCATTTAAATATTGGTTGACATCTTGAATTAATGTTGTATGCTATTACCATGTAGCTAGTGAACTTCTTTTACCCATTATAAACCCTGACACTTCATGGTTCAAACATAAGGGCTCACCTTCAAAAGAGTACAAGCAATTCTTTCACATCATATTGCATACAATCACTACATTTCTTAAGAAGTACCCCTTTCTTAAAAGAAAAAAGTCTAAATGGCTGTGTGATTCATGGTTTTATGATAAAAGTCTTATCATTAAAAAATGTTTACTAGGATTGATGGTGCGATTTTTCACATAGACATTGTAGCCGAGTATATCTCTGTATCAAAGACGTTGCCACAAGCAAATTACCCTTAACAATGAGGAGCCGGATATTAAAAAGGCATTCATTATTTTCTGATGAAAGCTACAGTGAGCCACATGTTCAACACAGCGATACTTATATCTAGCGTAGTGGTCTAGCTTTCTACGAGCATAACAACTGTATAAGGCACACACTTTTTGTCCCTCAACTGTTATCTTCACATTTGGGGTTTATGTATTTAGTGTTTATGTAATGATTTAAAATGTGATGTTTATATTTTTGTAAATTAATTTTGTGTGATTGACAACATAATGGGCCTCATTGCAAGTTGTGAGGTGCGTCTCAAAATGGCACTAATGCAGCAATAACAGAGTTACTGCCACATTATTGGACCGCCCAACTATGGTTTTGAGGGTAGGGTGGAGGAAAAACCTCCAGCAAAATGGTTCCGGGAATTCCGCCAACTTAATGTCAAAAGACAACCATTTTGGCAGAATTACCACCAGTGACAATTTTCGCTGAAATCCCTATGGAGTCCTATAAACTCCATAAATGGGGACTAACACCATCAAACACCACTTGTAATCTGGCGGAAATTCCACCGGACTAAGTGGTGGTAACGACAAATTTGTTTGGTGGCATTTATTTATGTATTTATACATTTGTAGGAGCGCATTAAGCCCATGGGCATCAAGGCGCTTGCTGTGAGGTTCTAGATGGTGTTAAGAACACCATAATAATTTCAGGTGGCTTGGCTCAGACTGGAGTCGGGCCTTGAGAGAAGAGCAGTGTCTTGAGGTTTCTGTAAAATATCGAATAAGATTGCTCCGACCTTAGTGTAAGGGATGGCGAGTTACGTGACTTGCTGGCGATGACGCGGAAGCTCGACCCCTCCCGCTCTACATCGTCTAAATCTAGGAGTGACAAGCCAGAGTGTGGACCAGGTGGGTCTCATCGACTCGGCTTTTCTGAACTGGCCTGGGTTTTAAACAAAATGTGTTCTCAAATTGGTAGCCAGTGAGCATTTCTTCTGGCCTCAAATGTGTTCTCGTCTCAGGATGTTGAAGGCTGCTCTAAGTGCATTGTTTTGGATGAACTGTAGTTTCTTAATGTTGCGAGCAGAGGTGCCTGCAAAGAAGGCATTACAATAGTCCAGTCTCAATCCGGGGAGAGAACCGGGCATTGGTGAGGCAACTGCCAACAAGAAAAAAGGTGTCCCCTGTCCCATTTTACAAATTCTGTATATCCCTCCTTAGACTAGTGGGGGCATAAACTTGTTCCTGCCTTGTCTATGTCTGAATCGTCACTGAATGTTGGGCAAGGGGACTACTGAGGAACTACTTCACATTTCCCTTCATCGGTTGTGGTCTATGACTACTTCCATAGTTTGTGCATATGCCTTCTTATTTCGGGCCCTGTGGCGGCTGAACTAAAGAAGAATGACCGTATAAAACCAGAATATCTTGAAATGAAAACAATTTATATAGTAAGAAACAATTTATGTGATACAGGTGTGTAACAATCAGTTTACAGTGACACATATAGAAGTGTATAACCAAAGTGAAGCAAAATATATCCGTGTTGCACTTTAAATTCCTAGTGCCAAACACTTTTTTGTTGGAAAGGAATAAGCATGAATTCTGCCTAAACAGTTCCTACAACATATTTGTAGTGGCATACAGTCAGACAGAGCAATTACGGAACATAAATGAAATGGCACATGAGTTCTGAGGCGCGGTTTCCTCACAAGGTTGGTTTTTTGAGCAGAGTGTCATTTAACAATTCTTCCAACTTCGGTGCTCAAAATGAACTTTCTGAAATCTAGGTCATTGGACTCAAAGGGTATCTCTAGGTTTTTAGCCTGGTAGACCCGGTGTCAAAATCAGAAAAACAAGGGTGGGAAAAGAAGGGAGAAGAGAAATGTGGGCTTACCTCAGGTTAATAGAGCTGAGAGTGCAGCTTATGTTAAGTGATTTAGAGCTTGGGTACCGGCTTTGCTCATGGCGTCATGGTATCCTAATTCCAAGACTCCTGGGGAATCCGGGGAGGGGGTGGGGGTTTGGCGGGACACTCGCAGGGGACCTGTGGCAGACGGCTGCTGTGGCAGACTTTAGGGAGCTTAGGTGTAGTCCTCTGTGCCTCTGGAGATATGGTGCAGATCCGAGTGGTGAGGCAGCTGTCAGTGGAGAGAAAGGGTCTGCTGGCGTTGATTAGCTTTGTAGTGTGTGCAACTGAGTAGAATGGCATTGACTTGCCTAGTGGGGGGGATGTCAATGTGCACGCCCAAAGTTTTCACAGTGCTCGATATTTTGATGGATTTACAACCGAGATACCACCAAACTTGTAATGAGGCCACATTTATTTGTGTACATCAGTCGACCGAGCGGCACAGTTCACAAGCCCAACCGAGCGGCACAGTCAAGAAGCCCCCCCCCCCCTCCCAGAGCAACACAGTCAAGGAGCCCACCCCCGGATCAACACACAGTCAAGGAGCCCACTCCCCCGAGCAACACACAGTCAAGGAGCCCCCCTCGAGCAACACAAAGGAGCCCCCCCGAGCAACACAGTCAAGGAGCCCACCCCCCGATCAACACACAGTCAAGGAGCACCCCCCCCCCCGAGCAACACAGTCAAGGAGCCCCACCGAGCAACAGTCAAGAAGCCCACCGCCTCAGCAACACAGTCAAGGAACCCGCACCCCGAGCAACACAGTCAAGGAGCCCGCCCCCTCCGAGCAACACAGTCAACGAGCCCGGCCCCCTCGAGCAACAGTCAACAAGCCCGACCCCCCCCCCCGCGAGCACCACAGTCAAGGAGCCCACCCCCCAAGCAACACAGGCAATGAACCTACCCCCCTCTACACCCCCGAGCAACACAGTCAAGGAGCCCGCCCAAGCAACACTGTCAAGGGGCCCGCCCAAGCAACACAGTCAAGAAGCCCACCCCCCTCAAACACCCCCGAGCAACACAGTCAAGGAGCCCACCCCCGCCCGAGCAAAACAGACAAGGAGCCGGACCGAGCAACACAGTCAAGGAGGCTTAAAAATGTGTTGGTGCGGTATGGATCTGCGACAAATGCGCATTTGTAGGCTTTTGCATTTTGTTTAGGGCATTGCTGCTGGCTAATTGCATATATAGGAAATGTAATGTGATTATGTGGTGTTGTGTTTCAGTAACATGTGATCCTTTGTCTTAGATTTAGGGGATTCCTGCTAAAAAACGGCCCTTTTTGGAAGTCACATTTTGTTATGCAATGGTGTGTTTGGGTGAGGGCAGAGGGAGTAGTGTAACGAGTCCTGTGATGCTTAGGCTTGTGTTTTGATGAAATCTTCTTTAGCGTCTGCTGGCCCGAGGACCTATGGGCCAGATACAGAGTTTTCTAGGGATATGCCCATTCAGGTTTTGTCCACTTTTCCCTGTCTTTTCGGCTGCTGAAATTATATCGGCTACCACCAGACTAAAATCTAGCTCACCTACCGATCCGATCTCTCTTGCAATGTTGAAAGTCAATTTCATCGCTGTCCCCTCTGTTGACCCAAGCAGTTAATCACTCCTGCTCGTCAGATAGGAAACCTCCAGTTGTGAAACATACACTGGTATTACCACTGCTAAAGTAGCCTTCCTTAGACCCGAATATTGCAGCACATTTTCGCCCCATTTCCTTGCTCCCCTTCATGATGAAACTTTTGTAATCTTTTGTTGGGACCCCCCTCCTTAGTACTTTTTTGGAACAATGCTCTTTTTTCGATCCTTCCCAATCTGGCTTCAGTCAGGATGCGGCACAAGAGTGCGTGCTGGTCTCGGTTGTGGACAATCTGGCTCGACTGTATGACCATGGCGGCGTGGGAGCGTTTATGTTGCTCAACCTTTCTGCCACCTTCGATACAAGCGATCATCGTCTGACAGGGGCCGGCCTTTCTGGTGCCGTATTGGCATGGTTTCATTATTTTTTTGTCAGATTGCGCCTAGTCTCTTTTCCTTCATCCTTTTCATTCAGCTCCAACCTTCCACACGTGTGGGGTTCCCCAAAGGTCAGCCATCTCCCCTGTTTTATTCAATGTCTACATTCAGCCTTTGACCAAACTAATCCTATCACACAGATTCCTCTGTAATGCCTACGCAGACGACATGCAGATCATTGTTAGTCTTGATCTTTCCTTCCCCGACACTGCTGTCCGGTTGCATACCTGCCTTGAGGACGTGGGGTTTTGGATGTGTAACAACTACCTTTGGCTGAAAGGGAAGAGAGAGGTGCTCGTAGTCGGCACTCCTTGGCCTATGACCTTTCGACCCCTTCCTTTTTGACCTCTTCTCTGGGTCAGTTTCCCTTACCTGTTTCTGTTGTGAAGGATTTGGGGGTAAAAATATTGTCATCTTTATCTTCAGAGGCTCAGGTAAACACAGTGTGTCAGAAGCGGCACTTCCAGCTTAAAATCCTGCGGAATATCCTTCAGTTTATTGCTTCCCATTTACGGGCTCCTGTGGTTGCATCTTTGGTCCGAAGTTCAATTGATTATTGCAATTCTCTTCACCTCATCAGACGCCTCCGGGTCCTTCAGAACACGGCAGCCGGACTGGCCACCCATAAGCCTACCAGTCCTCACATTTCTCTGGTGCTTTGTAGCTTACAATGGCTTCCAGTGCAAAAATCACTTTTGTTTAGTATGGTGCTTTCTATAGAAAAGGGGCAGAATATTTACAGGACAAATTTCTCCCCTACATTCATTCAAGTGTTCTCCGGTCTGCGGATGCCGGTCTTATCTCCATTCTGCGTTTCCGGCGTTCCCGAATAGGTGGCCAAGCTTTTTCCATAGTTGCAGCCCATTCATGGAACTTCATCCGTTTAACTCTCTGTGCCTCTGAAAATCATGTACTATTCCAATTATCTTATTTGTTTCCGGACCATGTTCAAATAGATATCCCCGTTCAGGTCCTCCAGCGCCATGATGCCTAATGGAGTAGGCAGCGCTTTAGAAGTTTCTGTAACATCTTTCAATTCCACACAGTGCATATCAAATTTGGTTTTGTGATGAAGTGCTTGGTTGGAGTGTAAGGGAGCGCTGAAGTGTGGCTATTCCATGTTATTATGGGGTATAATGTTTCAGTGTGTATATTGATGCACTGTGAAGCAGACTTTTCACAAGCAATTTGTGTGCAAGGGAGTGGCTGTGTGATCGTGAAGGCTTGTATTTTGGTGACTGCATGCTTAATTGTGGTAGGGGGCTTTCAAACTGGTGCTTTGGTTTTTTTTAATTTTTTTTACACAAGGTTTGTTTGTGATTGGTATAGTGACTACTGTACTTCGTCATAGTCCCCTTTCCTCCATACAGATGGGGAGGCATTCCACAGGGATAGCAACAGAGCCTTTCATGGCACAAAAAGCCAACTTCCCCTTTAAATTTGATGTACGCACGAGCATGGCTGGGTATGCCCGCCCATGCTGATTCCTCCCACCAGCCTCGCCAGTCAGTCCTTGACAATTTAACTACTTTCTAATCAATTTACGGGGGACAGTGGGTGGATCACATGGAGGAACGGGGGCTATGGGCTAGGAGTACATTAGTTACTACTGTGAGTAACTGTTTCTTGCTCCTACGTCCCATCCCCTTTCAGCAAGAAATAGCTTTGGGGAGGAGGCAAGCCCTATTGGGTAGTGAAGCGGTTGCATAGGATAGCCTGTCTAAAATGGACATTGCCCTAGAGCTAGTGATCAGGCAGTAATGCTTACAGAAAGCAGAAGGTGAAGACCATATGGTGGCTCTGCTAATAACGTTCCAAGGAACATTGCGCTAAAAAGCTAAAGTCATGGCTTTAGACCTGATGGTGTGGAGCATGAATGCTTTTAAGAGGCTTGCGGTTCAGCATGAACTAACAGTGTCTGAAGCATGAGACTTGCCACCTGGTGATAGAGCGGTGCCGACAGCTGAATGTAATGAAACAGGCGTTGGATTTCCTGAACTGTTTAGTTTGATGGAGGTAAATCCCTAGGGCTCTCCTGACATCGAGAGTGAAGAGCAATCAGCCGGAGACAGGGGATTCAGAAAAAAAGTAGATAAGAGCACCTTGCCGTTGATATGGAATGAGGACAGTACTGTGATAGTATGATAGGATATGATGTGTTATCTATAATGCCCCTGTACACAAGTGTTTCTAGGCGCGATAAGACAAGGGAGGGAAGACAAGATTAGGCCTTGTGTCATTCAGATCGTGCATGTGCAACAATGCAAAGTGCAGGGTGAAGGGAGAGGAAGGGGTGAGGGGGAGTGCCAGGGAGAGGGAGGGAGAAGTGCAACTACGGCAGCACGGCTCTGGGTAAGTGCAAGGCGGGCAGGGCACTGTAGAGGATACAGTTACAGCTCTGAAGTGCACGGTATGCAGAGCATTTACCGTGCCAAATGGTGCAGATGGGAGCTGCACTTGGTCTGGCCATGGCCCCACCCATTCCACCCCGAACAACAGTGCATTGTCACTGTCCACTACCAATTGTCAATTCACGAACCCCTTTTTTTTTGTCTGTTGTTGCTTACTTTGTCTAATTGTGTTTTATACTGAAGTATATGAATCACCATAACAAACTATGTATTTTGATTGAGTTTGTATTACTTACACGACTGTTGTGTCAAACTATGTGACCCCATGTGTTTGTAAATATATCCTATAAGCCTGTACGGTTGGTTTCATTAAACCGTGTGATGTTATGTTGTTTGGAGAACTGTTCACTCTATGTTGATTTTTACAACTGCATAGATAAACAAACTATTATTTTCTCCAAACAACAAAAAAAGTGAGTTTCTTTCTTTTTCTCCTTTAATGCAGAGGGTAATAAGGGGTGAAACAGTGTGTTTTCATTAGAGCACTCTTCTTTGTACCTATTCAATTGTAATTTTTGTCTTAAAGTAACCCTCCTGGGTAGAATAGGTCCATAACCAGGAGCCCATTTTTTGAACCCACCCATTCCAAACCATGAACGAAAATACAAGCTGAGAACCAGTCTATGAACAGTCAAACACTAAAGATCACACAAGCCACCAGGAAGAGTAGATTAGGTTGTGCGACACAAGTATGGGGTCGAGAAGTAGTGTGCATTCACAGAAGCAAGGAAAGGTTGCAGAATACCCAGATAGGGTTACACAAGTAGTATAGGGATGGACCGGTAGGGAGCGGTTGCAGCATACACTGGGCAATGAATAATGAATGGCAGCATGAATGACATGAACACTAACATGGCGGAGAAAGAGCAGAAGTACCGCCATTACTTAGACCGACCCCGGCAAGTGCTCAGTTCTGAAATATTGCAGTTTAGCACAATGTTCCAGGCCTCACGATCAGACAGCAGTCCAAGCCCCAAAGTCAGTGTGCAAAAGGGAGTTTTGCTTAACAGTCTAAACCACAACAGATAACATTTCCCAGGGCACAGTGTACAATTATTAAGATCATTAGGTTCCATTGTTAGCAGTGAGAAAACCAACATGTTTTTGCTAGGTGCAAGTAACTGCCATGCCAAATGATCCCATAATGAATGAGCGTATAGTGCCCCAAGAGGCCATTGAAAAAAGGCACACACGTTAGGACAGTAGGAAATCCAATATATTCGAAAAATTGGTTTTAGCACAGCGTTCCCTAACAACATGGTTGGAACAGTCACCATTTATTCCATGCCCAATTACATAGCGCATCTGCTAGACTTATTGTGCATCTAGGGAGGGGGACGACACGCCAAGGCCATGAGAATGTTTGAAGGAGAGAACCTCGGCATGGGAATCAGTTGGGATTAACTTTCAAGGTCGGATCATAGCGGTTCCCCCATCTCTCCTTCCCCGCCACGTACCTAGGCACCACATAACAGAGCCCAAGGCTGGATGAAGGAATAATTGACCAATCAGACCATTCCTCACCTTATCAACTAGTGTAGTAGAACGCCAACGAACTGCATGTTAGACTGAAATGTATCATGTTTAGAAGGATGAACCAAGGAGGAGTTATTAGTTCTAAAAGAAACAATAGTAGAATTATATATATATATTTGATACATTACTCACCGTAATCGTATTTCTGATGCTTGTATCTGCTTAGATTCACATGCTGTGCATAGGCCGACATCTAGTGGAAGCTGCGGAGTATTACAGTTTGTTTTTTGAAACTCAAAAATGGGCGTCGACACAGGGCGTGCCAATAATACTATCCCTAGTGTGACGTCCACTGTACCCATGACCCTCACGCGTCTAGGACCCTCAGATTGTTTTTTTCCACCATGCTGGTCGGAAGCACCGAGCGGAGTTCCCGGACATCGACACTCGACGCCAGATCGGAGAAAATTTAACCGTCGGACTACAGCGACAGATTTGGGCCTCGGAAGGCCTCTGGCCTCGGCCCGGGCCTCGGAAGTCCCCTGGAATCGGCCCTGCAAGTAAGGAGAGTGGGGGGTGGCACATATCCTACACTCTGATTAATATAGGTACATTACTTATATTCCTACACTCCCAGCCCGCTGCCATAGGGTGCGTATGGAGGGTACCCCCTTTCAATTTTGCCCCAAGTGCAACCGCAAGTATCCTTGGGTTGACAGACACGCTACATGTAACCTCTGCTTGCCGAGGGACCACCCCGAGGCGAATTGCAGAGCGTGCAGTCGGTTTAAACCAAAGACCCTTAAGGACCGTTCAACAAAGCGTTGGGCCCCCCACGCCAGGCGACAAGAGGCCATGGCCGCGGAGGGTGCCTTCAGCGATGGCAGCGACGCCGTACTTTCGGACGGCGAGGGCAATGTGGCGTCGATGGACAGCCAAGCGCAAGTCCCCGACCGCGGAAGGTTGTCTGGCAGGGCAGCTATGGGGAAAACCCTGGCGACACGAGCGCTACCCACACCACTTCCAAACAAGAGTCCAACCCAGACTCGACACGCACGTCGAGTTCTCGGAAAGAGGCACGTAGAGAACGGTCCACCGAGTCGGTGTCCTCTGGGCGTTCGTGTTCGAGATCGCCTCATGTCACCAAGCAACCCTCCACTGTTGCTAAAAGTGCCTCGCTCCCCTTAGTGACTGAAGTTCGGTCGTCGGAGGCAGGACCTGGTTAGTTCTAGTGCCCCTGTTTCTTATGAAATAATACCGTCATAATAACCGGGTTACATCCCTTTGAGGAATAGAAGCGCGTCTGATCACGTGCTTGACTGAATCTCGTGGGGGCCCAGTCTCTCTCCAGATTTTTATTACCTTCACCTTACTTAGTGAAAAATAAGCTGGAATAGTGCAAGAGAGCAGTGATGTGCTGTTGGCAGCCTCAGCGAGGTGGGTCCGTTGGCTGGGCTTGGGGTGTTTTACGGTCGGTAGTCGTCGTGTGCTGTTGTGCAAGTCTATGTGTGGTTTGTTTTGTTGTTGCAGTGTTGTGAAGTTTGTGCGGATTACTCCGTTTAAAGTGGTTGTGTTTGGTTAGAGTTTGAGAGGTGTATGCAGAGGGATGAGATTGTTAGTAGGTTGGTTAGTTGGCATTGTTGTCCTTGCAATTACGGGATTCCATCTAGGTGTGGTACTTGCCGACATTCACATTTCTATCTAGATGCGGCGCAAGCCAAAGTTCAGAATTCCATACGAGTGTGGCACATGCCAACAATCATATTTCTATCTAGATGCGGCACAAGCTAAGAAGAAAGTAAAGGGAGGAGGGGAGGAGATAGGAAAAGGGAGAGGAGGAGAGAACAGAGAGTAAGCAGTCAAAAAGAGTGGAGAAGCAAGAGGGGAGAGCGCATACAACGGCAGAAGTCAGTACTAAAACATAATGTTGCAAGCCTGGATACAAGATGAAGATGGGAACAGGACAATTCAGTGCCAAAATGATGAAGGGTGACAATGAAGTCCATAAAAGTCAAATCCAGCATTGGCCACAAGACGATAATGGTGAAACCTGAATTTATCAGGACAGACTCCTGCAGAAGTAGGCTGGAGGGGGAGCAGGGTAGAAGAATCAAGCAAAACAGGCAACAACTGTTTGCGATAAGGGAGGGGCACGAGGGAACATCATGGGGGGGGACAAGAGGGGTGGGGATGGCCTGTGGGGCCTGAGGGAGTAAACACATGTTGGTGCATGCTTACCTGTTGTCTGAGCAGGGGTTTGGGTCCTGGTTCCTCTTGGTCCAAACAGGTCCAAACAGGAATTGTCCTTTTCTTTGCCTGCCCTTCACTTCACTTCCAATGCCCAGGCGACAGACACCCTTGATGTAAGAGTTAAGAGCAGGAAGGAAGAGGCAGGCTAAGAAGGTGAGTTGTGCTTAGGCCAGGTGACCTAGTTCCATTTGCACCTGTTGCCCATCTGCAAAGGAAAAGAGGCTGGAGGGCTCCTTAAGAAGGGCAAAAGAGTGGCATCCAGGAAGGCCTCAGGTGGGGGGTGCTTGCTAAGTGGGGAAAAAGAGCGGCAACCTGGAAGGTGCCAGGTGGCCGGGGATTGCTAAGTGGGGAAGCGGCAACCTGGAAGGCGCCACGTGGGTGGGGCTTAGGCCAGATGACCAAGATCCACTTGCACCAGCTCCCCATCTGCAAAGGAAAAGAGGCTGGAGGACTCCTTCAACTGTGCCTGCATTCAACAGTCCTGTTGCACCACCCATATCTGCACACTCACAGCATCCGCTTACAGGGCAAGTTCATCTACAAGTGATGTCTTCCACGCCAACTTCATGTACTCGCATACAAACTGTGCCTACATTCAACAGTCCTGTTGCACCACACATCTGCACACTCATAGCAAATGGATATCCGCTCACATTGCAAACCCGTCTCAAAGCGATGTCTTTCACACCAACTTCATGTACTTGCATATCAATTGTGCCTGCATTCAACAGTCAAGTCGCACCAACCGTATCTGCACGCTCATAGCAAGTGGATACCCGCTCACTTGGCAACCTCATCGCCAGGCGATCTTTCACACTAACTTCATGTACTCGCATTTTAACTGTGCCTGCACTCAACAGTCATGTCGCACCAACCATATCTTCAAACATACACACACTAAATACACATACACTAACAAGCTAACAATGTCTGCATTGATGGAAAAGCGCATTCACAGCAATCTTATCTGCATGGACAAATCAGCTTTGCCTAACTCTCACACCAATCACATCTCAGCAATTCTCAAACAAGACATTCCAGTCATACAAAACATGAATTTTACTAAATTAAAAAAAAAAGTAAAGAAATAGACATGGCAGGGTGGTTTGAGTTATACACGACAACACTGCCATATACATAGTGTCCAGTTCCCACTTTCCTTTCACTTAGCCCACATAGGGAGGGAGCGAAATTGCCGTTTCCATATTTTGAAAGACACACCCTGAGGGAAGGGAGCTGGAATGGTATTCCCTTCGTGTCCAAGGCATGCCTTGAGTGGAGGGAGCTGGACTGACGTTACTTTCTAAGGCACGCCTCAAGTGAAGGGAGCTGGACTACCATTGCTTGCTAAGGCACGTCTTGAGAGGAGGGAGCATGAATGGCGTCCCTTTCTAAGGTGTATACCCCCCAAACTAACTGTATAGGAGATGGACCCCACCCCCCTCAAACCGAATGCAGGTAACTTGTCGGGTTGATCAATGACTAATACTGAGAAAATCAGAAATGTAGTGCCTTTCAGAAAAGCGCTTTAAAGTTGATCTATTTTGTGGGGTCTGAATGTTGTGCACAGTAGAGAATATGTCAAGTAGTAGATGTTTATCATAAATTATCAAACCAACTAGATTTGAAACTGAGCAGGTACCAAGTTCTGAGTAAAAATAGGTTGGTCAGGCATTTCGTAATTTGGTCAGCCATTTTTGTTAAGACAAGTCAGCCAACTCCAAAATGGATGCTTGAGCATACAAAATGGTTGATTTGTACATAGTCATGATGTCGTCAGTGGATCATTTTTTCATAGAAGTTCATGGAAAGTCCACTGGTGTAGAATGAGCTAGGTGGAACCTGTTTACACTTGTTCTCATTGGCAGCTAAGGCAACCAACCAGGGATTGGAAAAGGGGTTGTCTTCAAGTACCAAAGCGAATCAGGATGTTTTATGTTGATCATTGCATTACTTCACTTTTTAAAATAGTAAATAAGGCTGAAATCTGAGGGAAGTTGCAGATTTTTCTTCATTATGCTGTATCCTGGTCTGCTGAAAAGAATAAACTGATGTCTCCTGAAAACCAGCCTGAGTGTCGTGATGTGTTTGAGAGTGCCTTTCCTGATCTCTCGGTGCCAAGGCCCGGGAGAAGGTGTTGGAAGAGGGAGAGGGTGTTGGGAGAGGCAGAGGGTGTTGTTAGAGGGCGAGGGTTTTGGGAGAGGGAGAGAGAGAGAGAGAACTGCAGATGCCCACACATTATGGAAAGGGGACTCCCAGTCCTGATAGCATGGGAGGGTGCCTTGGCACCTCTAAATTGGGGCTATTTTTTGGGAAGTCTTCCAGAATAATTATTTATTTATTTTTTGGGAGGTCTTCGAGACAAATTATTTTGGCTATTTTTGGGTGGTCTTCCAGAAAAATGATTTTTTTGGTGGGTTATGTTTTGAGGGTCTTTTAGAAAAAAAAAGACCATTTCTGGGGCGGGGGGGGGGGGGGGGGCTTTTAGAAAAATTATTTTATATATTTGTTGAGTTATTTTAGGGCAGTCATTAGAATTTCTTTTTTATTTTGGGTAATGAATAGGTTTAAAATGTAACATAGTAGCTTAGAAGAAGTAACGGGAGGTTGGGGTAAAGTACTTGAGAACTGACTTGAGGAGAGGCCAATCAATTTAGAAATATTGTGAAGAAAGGAGCCACACGACAACCTTCGAAAGTACCGCCTTCCATGACAGAAACTTCAGCTCAGTGGAAGCCAAAGAGTCGAAGGGTTGAAGCATTTATGATCAAAGGATAACATTCAAATCGCAAACCAGATGAGGTCTCTTCCTCAAGGTGTCTTTGCACCTCTGAGTTTGAGGTGGAAAAAGACATGTACTGGATGGTGAGATCGGCCCCAATAGCTGAGAGATTTGATCGACATGAGTCAACTGAGATTCCAGAGTCTGCAAGAAAGGATACAAAGGAGAGAATGTCATTCAGAAAGCAGGTAAAGGGATTTATGTGCTGGTCCACTTGCTTCTGTAATGGGCCCGGGTGTATGCCTTCCTGGGTGCCTGGATTATTTCCATATTTTCTGCTGATAAACCAAAATGGCCTTGTGTGAGCTGCTCTAGAACCATACTGCTAGGCTGAGCAATCAAGTTAAGGGTCAAAGGGGAGGAGGACCCTCCCCTGTTGATGATGGGGGAAGATTGTGTGTTGCTGGAAGTGGAATCAGACCTTCCCTCGGGCTTCCACTAGGTGGGAGACGCAGATGCAGGCTGGTCACTGAGGGGCTACCAAGATGCGAGTGGCGTCTCTGCTGTTGGAGAACCTCTCCAGGAACCTGGGGAGAAGAGGATTGGGTGGGAAAGCATACAGAAACACAAAGTCCCAATGAAATGATAGTGCATCTCCCAAGATGTTTCTGTGCACACCGCCCCTGGAAGCAAAGAGAGGGCACTTGCTGTTCTCGGCTGTGGCAAATAGGTTTACCTGTGGGTGACACTATTGCAAAAAAACAGCCTCAAAGACTGAGTGATGCTCTATTCATGATCCGGTAACATCATCCTGCTGAGGTCGGCCTCTGCATTGAGAACTCCCGGCAGATGAATGGCCTTCAGGGAGAAATGATGATCTGTGACCCACTCTGAAATCTTCACTGCCCGCAAGGCGCAAGGGAGGGGGGGGAGCTCTTGTCCCCCCAACATGTTCAAATAATAACTCTTGGTCTGTATAAGAACTCTTCTCTCTGAGTACTGTCAGAAAGGCTTTCAGGGCATTGACTATAGCTCAAAGCTAGAGTGTTGATATGGAGAAGGCTAACGGGTCATATGACCTGAAAGGCCCCAAAGTGGCTCCCCAGCCCTGAGCGAGAAATCCACAGCGACTCCCCTCTGGATCCGAATCCTAAAAGGGAACTCCCAGTCAGATTGGTGAGCTGACACCACCATGAAAAGTCAGAGTCTAAAAAGGCTAGGATGTGGTCCGATTACCTCCATGTAGATTGGTTCTAAGAGCTGGCTAAGTGCAAATGGAGACGTCATTTCTAGAAGGGTCAGTGGGACTCACAGTATGCAAGCCGCCACAATCCTAACAGCCTCTGAAACCACCAAATGTAAGTCACCTTTCGCTGCGGAAAATGGCTCAAGGCAGCAGAGATATCAAAGATACCCAGCTCAGTTGGTATTCTTACAGTCTGAGTCCCAGATAAATTCCACAACTGTCAGTCTATGTGAAGGAGCTAAAGTCAATTTCTGATGGTTGATGGAGAATCCCGTATTTAATAGATTGTCCATCAATGATTAACACAATGCAGCTGCTTGGTGCGCATACCAGTCAATCATCCAAGTATGGATGGACAGGTATCCCCACACAGAAGGTAGCTGGCTACAGTGTTCATCAGTTTGGTAAACACCCTAAGAGCCAAGTTCAATCCAAATGGGAGGAACCCTGTACTGAGAAAGAATGCCTCTCGATGATGGAATCTCCTCAGGAATCTCCAATGGGGTTCCGAGACGGGAACATGCAGGTATGCTTCCTTGAGGTCCACGGCGCAAAGATATTTGTCCGCTTGAACTGATCTGGGCAGGCCTTACCATCTTGAAGCGTTTGTTGGGCAGAAAAAGATTTAAAAAAAAGGTAGAAAGGTCTAGGATTGGCCTTTGGTTCAGGGTGAACGTTTTCTATGGGCTCCATGTAGAGGAGCCTGCTGACCTGTTTCAGATGAGGGGCGGACCCATCTGGAGGAGGAGAAGGGTGAAGGGGAACAAAGACAGTAGCCCTTGTAGACTATGTATAGAGCCACTGGTCCTGGGAAGCGGTCTGCTAGTGTGAAAAGTGACGGGGGTGCCTGCAGCCGACTGGTGATGTGTGGACCTTGATCGGCACGTGGCTTCTTTGGATCTGCTGGGGCTGTAGAGAAAGATCCAAGAAAGAAGCCTTTCGAAGACGAGCAAGGCTGCTTCCTTTTATGGCCACTTGGAGACACGTCAGCGATTCTGGCATTCCTATCAAGGTAGCCATGGAACCAACCAAATGACGTAGGTGTCCAATCCTTGGAGAAAGAGGACTGTTGAAAAGGCTTATGAGCCGGCGTGGTGAAGCCCACCAGAGACTTGCTGGTCTGGGTGGATGTCTTCCTTTTGTTTTGTTCTTCATCTGTCGATGAAAGAAATAGATCCTGACCAAAGGGCAAGTCCAGTATTCTGTCTTGAACCTGCCGAGTAAAATTGGTTGCATGCATCCATTCCACTATACGCATGTCAGCACCCAAGGTCATGTCTCTAATGGAGGTATCAATGTGGTGGAGCAATGGGCTTGGCCTCGATCATACCTTATTTAAAAGCTTGCTTATGGCTAGTGGGAAGGAAAGCCTGAAAATCACAGATTTCCCTTCAAAGATTTTGGTTAGCAGTGGCCAGAAGTGCATCAGCATTGGCATGTCTAAAGTGTAAGGAGGAGTTGGTGTAGATCTTGCGAATGTAGGCCTCCAGAAGCTTGTATCAATAAGGCTGATGAGGAGGATCAGCTGCCTCAAGTAGAAGGCTTAGTGTCAAGCTATGAAGAAGCTACCACTGTCTAGTGTAATTGTGGGTGTGGAGTGAGTCACCATTTTTCAGAAGCAAGGTGCCTGTAATGAGCCCAGAGCTTCCCGTTGGTAGCTTGCACAATATGGGGCTTTTGCCAGATCTCGTTAGCTTCCGCCTCCTGCAAATGTAATTTGGATCTACCGGAATGTCAGAGAGCCAGGACCTCGGCACGGACCCCACCTTGTTGCAGCACCTCCTTAAATAGGGGTGGACCTCATGAGCAGGAACCCCCCCCCCCCCCCGGGCCAAGGACGGCCACCTGGGTTATGGCCCAGTAAGCATTATTGCACCAACACATACTCTAGCTCCTCTTTCCTCTGTTAACCTCTTTTTAGACAATAGACCCATGTACTATTATAATTAAGGTTTCCGGTTTTATGGTATTTATTTTTCTGCCATTTTCGTCTGTATTTATTCATATATTTTTTTTGGGCCTTTTTGCTGTAGTTATTCACATTTATTTTTTGTCATATAAAAAGATAATTCGCAACCAATATTTTTTGGCATTTATTCTAATAAAACAATGCATTTATTAAAGCACACACGCAGCCATATAGGAAAGAAATGCTAGCTCCATATTTTCCATAACAAACGGTTGCTCCCGTCACTGCTGCCGCCTTAAGATATATGTTGTCAGCTATTTGAAGAACTTTAATGCTAATTTTATACAACCTTTACACATTCTATGCTGCCAATCTGCAATGACATCCATCTGAGTGACATCATAGAGAACCAGACAGAAACACTAGTTCTGTTTTTCCCATTTTTATAAATACATAAATACAGACAGAAAGCCGATTGAAAACTGGAAGCCTTCATTATAATACAGAAGACCTCAGTACCATGAGGTAGAAGAACATGGGAACTTGGAAGATCACCGATTATACAAGTACTGGTATGAGGTGGCCCCACGGGGGCATGAGGATTGGGAGTAAGTGGGAGAAAGAGGAATTACACAATGGGTTAAATGAGGCCTTGCTATATTATGCTCCGAACTTTCCTGCAATTGCGTGTTAGTGGGTTGTGGGTTTAGCACTTTACCCCCCCTCTATCTCAGAGCATGTAAAGCCCCTCCCATGAAAGGAACAAACTGTAAGCGTGTACTCTGATGTTTTCCGGCAGAACGGTTCACCTTTATGGACCCTTCCTTGGTAACCTATTTAGTAGCGAGTTAGACTCCTTTGTTGTTTTTTGGCTATTGTGCTACTTTTGTATATCATGTAGTTTGCCCTGTTGATAACGTTTCATGTTAAATATTGTTTGTGATTGTTATGTTGCGTCATCATGCCTATGGGTCCATTGAGCGCACTATAAATGTAATAAAGAAAAGTATATAAATGGACTATGTAACTTGTCAAGCCCAGCCGGGATAGGCTGGGAGTGCGGAGCTCGTTCAACGCGGGAGTTTCAAACTTATTTGGCAGACCCGAGGAAGAAGAGTATGGAGGACACCACCAGTCGGCCACGTGAGATTCCGGGCAGGATCGGAGGAGCAGGCTTGTGCAACCGGACAGAAGGAAGGTGAGCGGAGGAAAGCTGTTGATGGAATCGCCACCAGATAGCAGAAGGCAGCCTGAAGAACCTGCAGAATCAAGCTGGAGGACCGATGTCCCTGGAAGCTCTGGCGATGCACCTACACCCAAATCAAGGTAGCAGGTGGTGCACGAGACCCGGAAGGGATGCTGCAGTGCAATCAAGCAATAGATGTGTGAGGCCCCAGCGAAGGAAAGAATGGCAAACTCTATTGAATGACTTGACTGTGTAACATACCAGGTGGACCGTAGGGCATCAGAGGAAGAGAGCTATTCCATGTCCTTTTACGGGGCCAGAGGGAAGTGCATGGCCAATCCAGGAGAAGGGAGACATTCTCCAGGATCAGAATCTATTTACTTTGTGTAAACTTTTGTGGAATAAGATAACGATGTCAAGGAAAGGGAGTCCTCTGGCTTGAGAACTTTTTGGACAGTTTTCAAGAAGAACTCTTGGCATCCACCAGAAGAAGGTAGTAATTCCCATGGTGGGAGAACTTTTGTGTTATTAGATATCTTTATTTATAAAGTGTAAGGGCTCGAGGTAGGTTTGGACACAGGACGGTGACTGATGGACACTGAAAAACCTGAGGGTATTTCCCCAAGTAGATCTCAGAAATCCCTTATTCAGGTGGCCACAGAAAAACCTGCTCTCTCAAAGCCCAAACAAGGTGCTAGACAAACCATGGAGGATCACCTGGATAAGGGAACCCAGGGTATGCTCAAGGAAATGCCCCATGTGAGACGTAGTACTATACCGAGGGGAAAGAAGGGGTGGGGGGGCGGCGAAATTCCCGAGGCCTTTGTAGGCTGCAATACATCCACCTTGCCTCCTCATTAAATTTCTCCTACCCAGACCAAAAAAACCCTCCATCCAGAGCCAATCCTCTAAGATCTCCAACCAGCTTGCACCCGAACATTATCCATCTCAGACTCCGTTTCCCTACGCTCTACCCGAATACTCCCAGTCATTTTGTCGCCCGTACCTCTGGTTATTCTTTCCCGCACACCCAATCTATTATGATAGACAAATACTGTTCCCACAATCCCCCTAGTTTATTTCACGATCCAGGTTATTCCCGTTTGCTCCGCAAATCCTCCTCATATCACAAACCCTACAAATCCTACCCTTCTGACTTTACCAATACCCCTAGGACAAAGAATATAATTCCATGTAACACCCCTCTCCCTTCCGACCTTGTAGGTTATCTTGAAACTCTACCATCTTTTTTTCCAAACCAAACACTTCTCAATATTGGGACAGACAACGGACTAATCCTAGAGCGGTTTACCCGACCTGTCCAGACAAAAGGGTTAGGCAATTAATCAGGTGATTAATCAGAGTCACACAGCACTTTCCTTTGCCCACCGGGATAAAAGGTGGAGCAAGAGAGCACAGTACGAGCAAGGCAGACCCCACGGCTAGACAGCTATCCAGGTCCGGCAGTACAAGAGGAGGAGAAAGGCAACGAATATCGAGAGGCTGACATGGAGAGACACGATCTTGCCCTTTCTGACGCAAACCCGTGAACCCTCCGCAGAGGGAATCGTAAAACCGAGGACAATAGCCCAACCGTGCTGCAACAGATGTCAACGGTACATGGAGCACATTGACGCTGATAAGCGGGAGCGAGGGAAACTCGTGATACTGGCCTTGACTCCAGTTAAAAGGAAAGCCAAGCGGTACATCACAACCAGTGAATTGAGGGGAAACTCGATAAGAGCCGGGCTGTGGTGAATGAAAGACGCAAAATGACAAATTGAACAAGTTCAAAGAACTGTAAAATTGTGATGGGGAGACCAGCTGCAGAGGGAACCGGCACCACGTGGGTGCTTTCTCGAGAGACTCTGGTTGATCCCCATCTGAGTGAAACTACAGAAACCCAAAGTCCGTAGGAGAGCCGCCAAGTTAGGTCGAAGTGGTCATCCATGCGGTCAAGCAAAATCCCCGTACAGTCAAACGTCTTTGACCTAAGAACTGTGAGAAAACAAGGGAAGTGAATCCTGCAAACAATTGTGAATGTGAAGTTGGCAAGAGTGAACCCGGAAGAGGGATGCTGACGAGAAGGGGGCAAGTCTAAAGTCCCAAGAAACAGTGTGTTGACTAACGTGAACACGGCCGAGGGATGTCCAATATGAACGGTTTAAAAATACATTGAGAGGTCGGCCACCAGGGGGCGCACGGATGAGTCGCCTCTCCGTGTGAGCTCCGTACACAAGGTCCGAAAAGTGGCAGTGAGCCCCCACTTTGAGACCCCCCCCGATGCTGATTTTCGAGCGAGAGGTGCGGGAAGGTGTCCTCCCCACCTGGGAGAAAACCCGGTGAAAATCGGAGGCGGCATCATAGCGAAATTAACTTCGGCGCGCTGAGGCCTCCGGCGCGGCGTGCGAGCTGCGGATCCTCCGATGCAGGCCTGAGCACACGCGGGGAGAGCCGCTTCCTGTGATTGCCCCGACGCGGTTCCTGGAGCCGTACACTACTGCTCTGTCTGGCTGGGAGCCCCTCTTGGAGCTCGCCGACACTCCCACCGCTGCACGGTGAGTGGATCTCCCCTCTCCCCCTGTACCACGAGACGGCTGTCCCCTCCACTGCCGGTCTCTGCTGGCCTGTCCTCGGCCCTCGGCCCGGTGGCGTGGCGGGGCCTAGCCCTCCCTAGCAGCTACCCTCCAAAGGAGCCCGGCATTCGCTGCATGACCGGGGAGGAGGGTTGGAGGGGGAGCCACACATTGTGACCGTAGAGGAGGAGACGGTTTACGAAGACATGGAGCTCCGGAGTGCCTTATGTTGCCCCCCCCCCAGCGGACGTGGCTCTGTTTAGACACCCTGCACGTAGAACAACACCGCGGATGACGGTCCCTCGTCCTGAATGGTATCTCCTACCACCACTTCTCTTGTGATACGCGGTTCCGTGCAGAATCCACTTCTACTCCAGAGAATCACCGGAACTGAGGGTTGGGCCCCCAAAAGGTTGGGGCGTGTGCCTCCTCGAACACCCCCGCATACCAGGCAGCCACCGTTGTGAGGACGAAAACCGGCAGCACACCCCTGGGTCTTCGCGGATCTCCTCTGGCTGACGTGGGATTGGGAACTAGGCCCTCTGCAAGCCCTCTACACATGCCTCACCGTACTTGCTGGACACGCTGACACATACCTGTTTTTCTCCCTGGAACGATCTGCCTGAATGCGAATGGTCAGTCCAGACCCAACCTCCCCTGCTGCGCAATCTTACATGAATATCTCTTCAGGCAAGTAGTGGTACAATACTCGTGAGATTCTGGTGGCCCGTGTCCATATCAGAAGTACTGTGCGTGAAAGGCCCCACGACTGAACGGGTCCTAACGCTATATCCATTGAAGATCGCTAGAACCTTTTTTATCCTGCTGGGTGATTCGGGGTCCCACCCCCCATGGACCCTAGGACTAAATTGGCGAAGTATACGTTCTCACCAATTGCCAGATCCCCCTTTTCGATTTCTATGATGTCATCAGCAGGGTCCGAGGCTGCTGCGACCAAGGCAGACGTAGCTGACCTGCTTGCTGAAATGAAGGGCATGCGAGCAGACATTGGCAGTAGGATAGATAAGATCACACAAAGGATAGACAAAATGGACGACAGGCTCGAGCAGGTTGAGCACAATCAAACATCTCTGAGTGTATTAGAAGCGCAGATGGATCACCGCATTGCAGACATGTCAAACAGAGAAGACGAATTGCGTCTTAAGGTCGACGACCTTGAAAACAGGGAGCGTCGTAACAACATCCGAGTTTTTGGTGTTCCTGAGAAAGAGGGTGAAACCGAACTGGACCTGAAACACTCATTACACGCTATCTTGAAGCTCCTCTATAACGACGACTCGATTGATGCACCTAAAATTGACCGAATCCACAGGGCTGGAGGTAGACCGGGGGGCCCGAGATCGGTCCTGGCCCGATTTCATAATTATGCGGACAGAGCACGAGTTTTGGATAGGGCCAGAACCGCCCCACAATTGTCCTTGGAGAACTCCGTCATTTCTCTCTATCAGGACCTGTCATCCCTCACGCTAGCAATGAGGAAAAAGTGCTCTCCGATCACGAAAATGTTGAAGGACAAGGGTGCCAGGTACCGATGGGGGTACCCATTCTCCCTCACCTTCGAGTGGGAAGGCTCGACATTGAGACTTGTCTCGGAGAAAGATATTGCCGACTGCATATCGGATCTGATAGGCCCGCCGGAAGATGCCTCTTCTCATGAAGATCAAGGGAAATCTGGCGGCGAATGGAAAACCAAGGCTTCACGGCGGAGAAAGATACCAGGTTCTAGGAAATATAGAAAAATGAACACTTCCCAGGACATGGAGCACTGAAAGTGTGAGAACTGATCAAGTTATTCTGCTGAGGGGGTTATGGACTCGTGTACAGGAGTCAACCTCCTGCTTCGCGACTTCCATAGATGGCCTACAGGCCAAATTGTGAGTGGTCACTTTCTCCACGTGCTAGGTATCCATAGCTCTGTGTGCCTCAGAAGCTCGGACTGTGATATGGAGTAATATTCACATTGCGTTGGCTCCTGGAGGGAGGTTGATGACTCTGTTATTAGATTATTGTTAGCGTTAGATGCGCACAAAAGTTGGGGGTTCACTGATATATGTGATTTTATTATGGTAGGACCGCCTGTTTTGCGGTCTTCACTGGTGGTCCGAGTTCGGCTGGGTGATGTTAACCTGGGCGAATCGGGCGCCGAATACGTTGGGGATGGGGAGGGGGTTGGGGGAGGGGGTGTTTGGAAAACGCACAGTCTGCACTAATCTTGATCCAATAGATGCACAGATGCACCTTGGAAACACTGAGGTCTATTGTACGTGCCGAAAGACCTGGTCGTTGGCCTCTAAAGAGCTTTCTGGGATCCACTCTTATGACACTGACCCACACATTGCAATAGCCGACGGGATATGTGCCACGGCACAGACGAAATGGCCGCCCACGACCTCTGAATATATCTATGATGGCACCTACGCCCCGTAGTGACACATTACGCATTTGCACACTTAACGTCAAAGGCTTGAACTCCCCCACGAAACGATCAATGGTGGCCAGGGAATTCAGGCAATCAAACGTAGACATCCTGTTCCTTCAAGAAACGAGATACCGGAGGGGTGAGGAGAGGGCCATACCGTCACGGGAGATTGGACTTGCTTACTGGAGCTCGGGTATACTGAAGAAGGCAGGGGTGGGGATTCTGGTTCGCAAATGCCTGCGGATGACAGTTCTTGACATATGGACAGATACTGAAGGCAGGGCGATCACGGTTGTGGGCAACATAGGGGGCATAACAATTACTCTGGCTACGCTTTACGCACCCAATCAGGGACAAAATCGGTTCCTTCACAAAATCTCTGAAAAGGTCTTCAATATGGCTAAGGGGCACACTGTCCTGGGTGGGGACTTTAACACATGGATGGACAGTTCTATTGACAGACAGACTAGAGCCGACGCATTAGATCCGCCCGTTACCCGAATTGAGGCTGACATTAAGTTTACCCTTGATCTGTATGGCCTTGTTGATAGCTGGCGATACCTGCACCCGTTAGACAGAGGCTTTACCTTTCACTCCCTCCCCCACGACACACTCACACGCATCGACTATATTTTCCTTTCCAACGATCTTCTACGCGTGCTGCAAGCTGCCACTATATATCCCTCCGCATGGTCAGACCACGACATGGTTGCGATTGATATATCTTGGACTGAGCTTGCACCCCGGAATACTAAATGGAGGTGTAATGAATCCCTCTGGGCTGACCCGGTCTTTAAAGGGACCTTTGAAACCGAAATCGAGCAATTCTTTTCCACTAATGATACAGGAGAAGTGGGGAAGGTGTCTGTGTGGGAGGCAGCCAAGGCAACTTGGAGGGGAGTTCTTATAACGGAAGGGGCCCGAAAGAAAAGGGAACGCGCTTTAATGGAAAGGGGCATCAGGGAGAGGCTTAGTGTGGCTCAGAACCTGGCGCAGTCCTCCCCGTCTGATAGACCTAGGTACTTAGCTGAAGCCAAACAACTCAGAGAAGAATTGAGGATACTTACTGCTGGCAAAACAGCCCAGACCCTACAGTGCCTTAAGCAAAAGTATTACGAGAAGGGGGATAAAGCAGACGCCCTGTTAGCAGCCCGCCTTCGTGCACAGAAAGCGGAAAGATGGGTTGATAGAATTGAGAGGACTGACGGCACTCTTATAGATACGACTGTCACGTCCCCGGAGGACATACAAGAGGCATTTGCCTACTTCTATGAAGACCTATATATGTGTGACCCCCCTCCCCCTATGGGAAGCATAGACGCATATCTTGAGGACGCGCGTCTTCCTACTCTCACAGGTACGGAGGCCGAATCCTTAGATACACCGATCACTGAGGATGAAGTTGAGAGTGCCATTAAGAGGCTGAAAATAGGGAAAGCCCCAGGGGATGACGGATTCACACCGGGTTTCTATAAAGCATTCTCCACCCTTCTTGCCCCTTTCCTAGCATCCTTGTTTAACCATATCTTCGATACGGGTCAGGCCCCCCCATCCTTCTCTCAGGCCCTCCTGGCTGTAATTCCTAAGGAAGGTCGAGACCCCAAATACTGTAGTTCTTATCGACCCATCTCGCTTCTTAACATCGATGCAAAGGTGTATGCCAGAGTCATTGCGGCTCGGCTCGAAACATATCTCCCTAGACTGATACACTCTGACCAAGTTGGCTTTGTCCTGGGCAGGCAAGGCGCAGATACTATGAGGAAAACACTACACTTACTTCACAAGGCACAGGGAATGAAGGGGGACCCATCTCATTTGTCGTTGGATGCTGAGAAGGCTTTTGATAGGGTGTCATGGGACTTTCTGGAAAGAGTGTTAGTGTCTAATGGGTTGGGACCGAAACTCTGCCGCGCCATTAAAGCATTGTACACCTCCCCCACGACGTCTGTGGCGGTGAATGGAGGATACTCACGCTGGTTCCCCCTTGAAAGAGGAACGAGACAGGGTTGCCCACTGTCAGCAATATTGTTTGTGATGTCCCTCGAACCACTGGCGCAGAAATTAAGGAGTGACAGTAGAGTTAAGGGCATCACGGTAGGAGACAGGGAGTATAAACTGGGACTATACGCGGATGATATCCTGCTTCATCTGACGGACCCCTTAGACTCGATCCCAGCTGCGCTCAACATAATTGAGGAATACGGTGCACTGGCCGGCTTAAGAATCAACACAGGGAAGTCAGTCCTCCTCCCGATTGACAAAGATAGGGATTCTGAGATCGTGCGCTTTGCCCCGCTAGGAGTTCAAGTCAGCCTTACTACCCTCTGTTACTTGGGCATCAATGTCACCCGCGATCTTGACTCCTTATATGGAGCTAACTTTCCACCACTGTCACTCGCCCTACAGAAAGATAGCCAACGCTGGTCTAGGCTCACGATCTCCTGGATGGGCCGTTTAAATGCCATAAAGATGGTCTTTCTCCCTAAAATATTATATTTGTTTCAGATGCTCCCCATTAGGATCCCCCCAGAATACTTCACGGAAGTGAGAAAATTGTTTCTGACCTTCCTATGGCAGGGCCAGAGGCCAAGGATTCCGAGATCCTTACTCCAGCTCCGCAAAGACAACGCAGGAGTAGGCCTCCCGGATATGGAGACATATTACAGGGCGACACAATTTAGGGTTCTTGTCCCGCACTTTAGGCAACGTTCAGAGCCCCAGTGGATAGCGCTGGATAATTATCACCTCCGTCCCTTTATTGTGTCCGAATGGTTATGGGTCCCCAGATCTCAATTGCGTGAGGGAATCAGATCCCACCCTATCCTGGGCACATTGTGGGCAGTATGGAAACCCGGCGGGAAAATGATGGGCGTCACGACATGGCCATCTCCCCTAGGACACCTTTGGTCACCAGGAATCCGAGATGCAATCCCAGAACCAGGAGGCTATGAAACATGGTATCAAGCGGGGCTGGAAAGGGCGGGCCAATTATGGCGCAATGGAACCTTTATAACCATTCAGGAGCTCCAGGAGGCGCTCGGCATAGGCCCGCTCTCGGTCTTCCTATATTTGAGACTCAAAGGGGTAATGACAAGGTCAATCTGGAAGGACCAACTGCAGAGGGATCTTACCCCGTTTGAAATGATCCTTGATCGATGTACGGGCTCCAGTGGCCTGATAAGTGCTATGTACTCGGCTTTGATCGAGGCCGATATTTCCCCCTCCTTGGTGCTTAAAAGCAGATGGGAAGCAGATATGGGTAGGCAAATCTCGCAAAAATTGTGGCTACAAATCTGCAGACGTACTGCGAAATCCTCTATATCCTGCCAGTATAAACTGCATGCTATAAAGTTATTGTATAGGTGGCAGTATGACCCGATCAGGCTCGCCAAGATGTACCAAGGGGTTAGCCCATACTGTTGGAGGGGCTGTGGGATGCGAGCTGATTATTGGCACATGTGGTGGGGGTGTACAATGGTTCAGACCTACTGGTCGGAGGTTCTTAGCTGGATCAGGGAACTGGACAATGAAGGAAGGGTACAGCACCCAATGCTCATCTTGTTTGGTCTGATCGAAACAGGGGACAAAGTTGTAAAGGCACCTACGATGGTACACGGTCTACTGATGGCTGCACGAGCCTGTCTCACTATGGTATGGAAGAGGCCAAAGCTCCCTAGTAAAACCGAGTGGCTTGGGGTTGCCCAAACTCTCTATAGAATGGAATGCTTGACTGCCGCCCTACGCGGAGACCTTACGGATGTCGAAAGTGCCTGGTTGAGTTCAGAGCCAAACATGCCTTGTAAAGATAATGTGTGCAGAATACTGTTGTGATTTGTGCCAATACTGACAATGAACGATGATTCTCGTTGTGGCGGCTCCATGGGCCACGCTATGTGTCTTGGTCGGACACTATATTTGTACTCAAAGCTTTCTGATGTGGTTTCACTGTTTAATGTTGTTTTTCAATCCCGTACTTGGAAATGTTAGAGAAGGGAGGGGAGGGGGGAGGGGGGAAGCAAGATTGGGTATTACAGATTTTACTTGCAATATTGTTTAACTCTCAGGAACTATTGCGCATGCCATACGGAGACGGTATTCACCTTACATGCCATTTCTAATATCTTATTGACAAACTCTGTATGTAGATGACTGTTGACTTTGCATAAAATCAATAAATTTTGAATTTTAAAAAATACATTGACATTTGAGAAGGGTCAGAGCCCGAACAAGTGAGATCCAGGGGTGAAGCTATCACCCAAAGTTCATTGTAAAAAGACCAACAGTCGAGAGGGGTCCAAGCCCGAATGAGAGTGATCCAGGGGTGAATCCATCACCCGAGAAATGCATAGAACAGAAATTTGTTTTTGTTAGTTATTATTTCGTATGGTAAACCTATCAGGCCTCAGGACCAGGAAACCATCCACTGAGATATTGAAAGGAACTGTTTTAGGATCCAAGCCCGGAAGAGAGAGAGAGAGCAATTCAAGGGGTGAAAAGCAATCACTCACCACGAGGAACAAGGGTCAGCGCCCTGAAGAGGGGGACCCAGGGGCGAAGAGCCCTGACCCCAAGTAAAACCAGGAAACAAACTTTAATTTTGTTAAAGGAACATTTGATTAGTTATTTGAAGACATCAGGCCCTCGAAGGCGAGAGACTTTTGGTACAAGAGACTTGGACATTAAGGCTCCGGATAGACGAACAGAACTGTCAACTCGTGCTGGGGAAGCTCGAGTGTGTGCTGTTTTCCAAGATCCCACCTTGCCCAGTGCTAAAAAAAGGGAGAAGGGAGGAGGGAGGACCAAGCTACCGCATCCTGACATATTATTTGAGAACACTTCTTTCTATTCTTGAAAAACTATAACACAGCCTTTTCTATTAGTTGTAAGGTTTGGCAATTGGATTATGAATATAGGCCCTTTTTATTTTGACACAACACTACAAGGACTGCCTTATTCTCATTTGATGGTGGACGCTTGCTCCCATCTTCGTTTTAGGTTTAGATTAGGCGTTTTTCCAACCTGCATACAGTTTAATAAACACCCTTTAACTGTGATCACTTGTGTCTGTCTTTACTGCCACCACGGGTTCCTTACAACACTTTTACAGTGCCTTTAGTTTTGGTTGAGGCAGGGAAACCCCTCAGTGATGGGGCCAGATAAGTATTTCTTTAACATCACAAATATTTGTGAAAAATGTCATCCCTGTGTCAGCCTCTCTCTTCTGCACCCATACAGAAAGGGCTTAGAGAGAGACGAGAGATGGTACTCAAATGAGAAGAAAGAAGGGAGGGAAGGAGGAGGGGTGAAGTCAAAGAAGAATGATTGACTACCCCTGTAGTGCCATCGCAACTGGATGGGCAGGAGATATGATAAAAGTGGGTTATCGAAGTGTAAAGAAAAGCGGGTGTAGAGTTGTTATCAGGGATAATCCAGGTATCAGTAAGACAAAGAAATCGTAGGTAAAGGCAAAGAAACAGATCAAGGATAGAATAAGACTTGTAACAGATAGAACGATTATATAGAAGACCCATCATTAAAAGGAGAAAAATCAGGGGACACAAATGGGTAGGAGAGATTCAAAACATTGCGGGCGTTTTGGGTAGTGGGGAGGAAATCAGGGAGAAACTAGTTGGAATGGGAGAAGGCATAGTGGGCAAAATTAGGAATAGGGAAGAAAACCGAATAATGAATGTGAGTAGGGCGTATGATCAGGTGTGAACAGTGGCAAACAGGGAAGGATAGCACCCTTGAATGGTCACCCTTTGATTGGGACGGCCAGGACGAGGATGCCCACTTCAAGTGTAGAAGTAGGCACCAGGGGATCACGTGATCCCTCACGTGATCACAGATGGTGGGGGCTGGTGGGAAGATGCAGGGGAGGTCCCAGTTGCAGCTGCCGCGGTCTCAATGGGTCAATTGAGAGGCAGTCCTCTCTCTGGAAGGCAGGGACCAGCAGGTGAGGCTGCAGGCGGCAAGCCCTGGCAGAAGTACTTTGATGTTGGTGGTCACATGAACCCTCACGTGAAAGCAGATGGTGGGGCTGAGGGAAGGATGCAGAGGAGGTCCTGGCAGCGGCAACCGCTGTCTCAGTGGGGGTCTCGGGTGACAAAGCTTGCCCTGGAAGCAAAGGAACAGCAGGTTTCCTCTTTCGTCTGGCATGTCTAGGGTGCAGTATATAGTTTATTCTATGTTTAGTGTCACCTGGAATGGAACACACACAATCCCAATATATTCGGTTTGATACCTCAATTTCCTTCTTTATCAGCTGCAGTAGGGTGGGGGAGGGGGGAGTTATGTAATATATTCCTTACTTCATTTTGTCCTTCCCACCCTACTGCACATGCCTTTGATGCTTGATTTGATGTTTGCAGATGTTTATTGGCCAGTATATACTTTATTTGACCTGGCCCCGCATGTCTTAGGTTTTGCTTATCCAATTTCATTCGATATGTCAAATCTCAGCCCAAGGCCAAAATCTCGAAACGTGAAGCAGAGAATGTTGTGATACAGGCAGAGCCTGTGATTTATTTTGCATCTATGGAAATCGAATTTCAAAAATCATGTTTTTCAGCTATAATTTTGGGCATGGAAATACTAATGAAACTAAGTGCCACATTTTGCCATCCCACTTGTATGCCACATTTGCTAAAGTTTCATGGGTTAGAAAAACAGTTAAAGAGGAAAAAAAAGTATATTCAGATTTGCAATATATCCTTGTTCAAACCTGCAAACCCAATTTGCACCGAGGCTACAAGTTGACAAAAATGCTGAGGAAGGATGGCATGCCTCAAGTCAGGGGTGCAGAACTGGTTTAGCTGGAGGGCCGAATTTACCATGCAAGTCTCATACTGTGGCCAGACTGAATGTACATTGGTGAATGTGGGTGGGTAAGGGCTGGTGCCCCATTTTAAAAATATCAGGCATTTTGTGGGTTAAATTGTTTTCATTGCATTATTTTTTTCACTAGAATGTGTATTACATATGTTACATTTTAAAGCATTTCCTGAGAAAAAACGCTGAATGCTTTCAAAGAAACATAATGGAAACACGAACTTAGGTTACAGAAGTAAGACAGTAGGAAGCAAAACATTCCCAATGAGCATCATTCATTAAGACAAGTACAAGTAGTGTGGGGTGCATTCAAAGGCCCCAAACTGAAGTCCCTTTCACATAAAAAAACAGGATTTATACACACGGTCACAAAAACGGCTAGGCATGTGTATTGGCAGTTTAAATGTTAAAATGGTACTACTGCTAACAGGGAAAAAGACATGGTGCATGTTGACAAAAAGTAATGTATGTTATGTTTTGCGTACCAAATACTAGTGACATTTCAAAAGCCACTTTGTTCTCCATGGAAATAATTCTGTAAGCCAGAGGCAAACCCTTTTGCTTGCTGTTGGACACATTTAACAGGGAACTTCAACAATGGAAGACTGGCATCCTAGTGTTTACAAGTGCAATAAAATGTGGCTGACTCTGGTAGGTATGGAAAGCCAAGTGTTCTTTAGACTGGCTGTCTCTGCAGGACCATTTCGCCTGGCTGAAGCATGACCACAATGTAGACAGTAGGTGTGAAGAGGGGAGCTTTGAAGACAATTCAATGAAGCGAGCCTGAAATTCCAACTTCAAACATATAACCCACCTCAAAGTGACTAATAAAGAAAAAAACTCTGGTTACAGGCAAGCCCAGTGAGGCCATATGGCCCCTGAAGGCATTAGAATTGCCATTTGTCCCACATGAAGATTTACTATTACTTTAAAAGGACTATCATCAGTTAGGCCTTTTTCCCCAGGTGGATTAAGGTGGATTTTCTTCATTTATGTACCATTGTTTAGGCAATTTCCAGGCGATTTTGAAGATATAAAATTCATTCAACTGCGACTCAGGGAACTGTAATGGCCATCTAAAATGTGTTTCTGGCTGATCTGAAAATGATCCAAATGTGAGAGTTGGTGAACCGTTGGAGGGTAAAATTAGGAATATGGGTAATAAATGACATATTCATAACCATTATGCTTTTTTACAGAAACAGCAACAAATTGCCACATGGCCGTGCAACATAGTGCAGACCTGGCTTTCATTTTATTTAATTCCCCATGATTAGCTGAATCGGAAAACATATATTATGGTAATTTATTGTAAAATTATGTAGCTTTGCCACATAACTAGTTTTTGCCAAATAACTGGCATGGGAACAAACAGGGCTTGTACATTACGCTGCCATATGTCTGCTCCAGACTCAAACAAATCCATAGAGAGGGGCTGGAGTGGGGAGGAGAAAGGTAACTGTTCATGCTTAGTTGCAAAAAATCTGGCAGGGTACTTGCCCAATATTGTAAAATTGGTGGTGTCATTGCTGCTATATAAGTGGGACTGCACTAGGAGGAAGGGACAGGGCTGCTGAAATTTCCCATCAAAAGAGTGCTGCTGCAACTTACCATCTGACAGCTGCAAGGAAACAGAGGAGATTGCAGAGAGTGCATCTGGGTGGACCGGTCTATTTCTAGGAAGTATTAGAAGATAACTGGGTACTATGGTGGAGAGCAGAAAGGCCATCCTTGAGAGTGGAGTGACCAGACCGCTGCCCTATCTTTCCAGAGTGTTGTGAAATGCAGCTGGCATTCCTAAACTTTAAACAGGGGCTTTCTATGCAAGTAGAACTGAGATCTTGGAACCAAAAGGTGGGGGAGTCTTGCATGCCTTAAATTGATTTCTCTTTATAGGGATGGGGTTCTATAGGGGGGTATTGTGTAGTTCCTTAGCCTATTTAACTAAAAAGATTAATTTAATCAATTCCCCACTTGGTGGAACACTACAGGGTGGTTTTGTTAAAATTCGAAATTAACACAGCTGACTTCCCAGTGTGCACTGAAAAACTATAGCCAATAATTTAATTGGGTAATCCTTTTTGTCCTGTTGACCCGACTTCTTTAAGGAAAAGCTGTGTCTTTGTTCTTAAATCAGCCCAATCTTTAAATCCTAAATTCTCAAATCATCCCAATTTTTACCATCCAGCTTCCCCAACACAGGCATTTAAGTGGAGGGGGTCTAAAATTCGAAATCCTGACATCATTCCAATTTTTCTTTTAGACTTCCTCAACACAGGCCAAAGTAGAGGGGGGGTCTGAAATACAAACCGCTAAATCACCCTTTGTTTTTTTTTTTAAATGAAAGCCATCTTAATATTAGCAGCCTTACTGTCCAAATTTGTACTTTATTTACGTGTTTAGTGTACTTTGTTGAGATAGCTGCAGAAATTTGAAAAATACCTTTGCTGCTAGAAGCATATTTTTAGAACAGCAGTATTGAGCACTTTTAGTGAATTTTGCGTGGTAGTCTTAGTGACTTACTTTGTTTAATCCTTTTTTAAACAAGCACCGTCTATTTTAACATGTTCCTTCCTTGGGGACTCTTCCTGCACTAGACTTTACTGTTCCGCACCAATTTGGAACTACAAATACCATCTGTATTGTAGTTCTCGTGCCTTATTTCTTGACACGCCAGGCGCGTCAGCGCCGGCGTGTCTGGGACGGTTTGTGGCGCTTCGTGGCAGTGAGTATCCGTATCTGCTACTATCATTGTTATTTCTATATTTGTATTACTTCTTATTGTATATTGATTAAATATGACGTCCTGTTGTGATCTGGTTACAACCATCTTACGTAACCGTGGAAACAGGCCACTATCGGTAACACATGATTTTGCTGCTACTTGTTCTGCTCCTGCCTTAACACATATGATAACAGATTCCAGTCCCAGCCAACATGAACAGGTCTTTTCATCGGAACCTACTTCTATGGTGGTCCCAAATACACCTAGTAAAATTATATCGAAAGGGACTACAATTAAGTACCTGCTACTGAATACACCTTCTCTAGTTAAGCATTGCCATGAGGTAGCAGACCTCATTGTAGAAACACAAGTGGATATATGTGCTCTCACAGAAACTTGGGTTCATGATGCTGCCATTCACTCTCTTCTAATGGCCACCCCACCTGGTTATCTATTCTTTCACTCAGATAGACAAGAAAAAAGGGGTGGAGGTGTGGCACTAATATATAGAACTGCCCTAAAAATACATGAATCAGGGAAACCAGTTTTTGATCATTGTGAGGCACTTTTTCTTAAACTTAATCTTGCCCCAACATCTTCTCTTTACTTACTGTTGCTTTATAGACCTCCTATTCACACACCCCTTTTTGAAGAACAAATGTTGGCTTTTATTGGTAATTCTTGTAAGCCACATTCCCCTACTATTATAATCGGAAACAATAATTTATCGGCGATTAACCTATCGGATGGACCTTCTACTTCTTTAGCTCAATCTTTATCCTCATTATCTTTTACCCAGCATGTTAAGGTTCCTACTCATATAGGTGGTAATATACTTGACTGGGTTATATCAAAAAACATTTCTATTATTAACATCAAAGTAGATCAATGTATTTGGTCAGATCATTATTTGGTAGGTTTTCAGACAGCTCACAATCATACTATTTATACTGACAAACAGTTGGTTATACCTGGTATGACGAGGAATGTACAAATAAATAAATAAATAAATCACACAAGATGCTTTTCGTGCTACGGCTCTGCCTTTATTACCATCTTTGCAGGAGCCTATGCCGCTTGAAGCCTTCGTAGCAAATATAAGATCTGCGGGTGATGAAGCCTTTGAAATACTTGCTCCTCTTAAATCTTCCATAAAAAAAGGAAAAAAATACATCTTATACTCCTTTTTCAGCAGAGATAATTGAAGCTCGTACAAAAAAACGTCAATTGGAACGACTGTGGCGTAAACATCCATCTGAGACAAGTCTTACCTCAAATAGGCATGCTGTTCGACATTATAAATCTCTTATTCATTCTACTAAAGAATCACACCTTAACTCTCGGATATTCAAAGCAAAATCTAGCTCCAAGGAGCTCTTTATTATTCTTTAGGAATTAAAGGGCTGTACCACAACATCTATGCCACAGGCCGACAGTTTATGGTGTCAAAAAATTATAGTTTTGTAAATAAAACCTTAACCCACCAAAATAATATTAACGCCCAGGTCAAACTTATCTCTGATCATATGTCATCTACAATAGGTAACAAAAATGTTGCTGGAGAGTTCCCTGCATTCTCTTTTAAAACAGTTTCCACAGAAGAAATTATCGACATAATTTCTAAACTTAAACCTACTTCTTGCAATGGGCATGTTTTTCCGGCCACCCTATTTAAAGAACACATTCTAACCCTTGCTCCATGGATTACCACCTTTGTAAATCGATCTTTTCAGGAGTCATATGTCCCCGAGAATATAAAGGAGGCTTGGGTCACACCCCTGCTTAAGAAGGAAAATCTAGATCCCGTCTAGGCGGGAAATGATCGTCCTATTACAAATGTTCCTTTCATATTGAAAATTTTGGATAAAATTGCCTATTGTCAATATCAAACCTTCGGCGAGGAGCACGATACATTAGCTACCCAACAGTCCGGCTTCCGACCTTATCACGGGACCAAGACTGCGTTGTTGGATTTAAAATCTTGTATCGCAGGTCTTATCAATGAAGGAAATACAGCCTAGCTGCTGCTTTTAGACCTGTTCTCCGCGTTCAATCTAGTTGATCATCAACTTTTAGCAGATAGGTTGATTACAATTGGTAAATGCTCTCCAGAAGCATCATGTTGGCTATGGGCATTTATGTTGCCAATTATGCTGACGACGCGCAGATTGTTATTAAACTTGCTGGTGAGTATCAAAAAGACTTAGAGCATATTAATTACATCTTTGCTGAAATTCAAAAATGGATGGCGTTAAACTCTCTGGCCCTTAATAATGCTAAAACTGAGTTGTTGTTTCTGGGCACTCAGCAGAGGCTAAAGAAATGGGATATAAAATCTGACAATTATTTGATTGGTCAACATGTTATTCACATATCAAAATCTGTAAAAACCCTAGAGGTCTTTTTTGACCCTCAACTGTCTTTTACCCGACAGACTAATTATCTTAAATCTTGTCATTATTATATCCAGCTTTTATGGCAGATTCGTCCATATCCATCTAAAGAAAATCTTGCTTTGATCGCAGCTGCGATTGTAACTGCAAGCTGGACTACTGCAATAGTCTTCTGATTGGTACCTCCCAGGCCAATCTTAAGACCTTGCAGGTGATTCAGAATAGTGCAGTGCGAGCTGTAATTGGACTCAAGCGCAATATGCATGTTTCTGAGGCAAGGCGCAGCCTGCATTGGCTGCCGGTTCAACAGCGGTTACATCATAAAGGGCTGACCATTGTGTACAAATGCCTGTATGGTAAAGCCCATCATATCTTACTGCCAGGATAAAAAAGAAATTGGTTGGTCGCTCATTACGTTCCAGTAGCGGCACTACTTTAGTTCAACCTCTGTCTATCTCGAAAAAATTCGGGGGAACAAGCTTCAATTCCTGGGCTCCTTATGGAATTCCTTGCCTAAACATCTTGCTGACAGCAGCTCCTTAAGTATCTTTAAGAAACAATTAAAAACTTCCCTGTTCGATATAGGTGAAGGATAATTATTTTCCTTTTATGCTGCTGGAGTATTCAGTCTTGTATCCCACTGTATGTACCCTTACACCGGTCTTTGTATTGTGGATTACTAGATGAATACGGCTCTCATGTTTTATGCTTTTTTCCCTCTGAACTTTTTATGTTATCTGTCGTGTCTTTTCCTCTCCTGTGCTCGCCCTGAGGCCTATGGGTTAGTGGCGCAATACAAGAACATAGATAGATAGATAGATTAGATAGATAGGTGTTGGAGAAATTATAATTGCTATATGTATTGGTACCAATCTAGAAATCCTACTGCTAGCCATTTAAGCGCGCAGGAAAATCAAAATTGCACAGCACTACATTTACTATTGTTTTGGTTATTGATTATTTTAATCATTTCTTGAAGAGAAATGTGTAGAAAGTAAAGAGTTGTGACTTGTTTAAACCGTTACAGTAGTTTATGTCATTCTTGTGAGGCTACTTGGAATTGTAAAGTGCGATTGCTGCAACTTGCAAGGCCTCTTCTAATACTGAATTCACTACCAACCAGCAGGACCGAAACATGTTTGGAGGAAATAAAATTGCCATCTAAATTGTTGTAGGTAGGGGGGAGGAGGAAGGTAGGCGGGTTGGTAGGTCACACTTCCCACAGTATCGGCAATTTGTGGTGGCGCCATATACTGAACAGGGTAGTGTTAGCATCTCTCAGTAAGGCGACAACACCCTTTAAACAACATTTGAATGTACTTGCGAAGGACAGTAGAACATGAGGACAGTCAATTGGAAATGACTAGGACAACTGGCAATTGAGAAAGAATACCCATTTGTCCATCATAATATTGGACAGCTTGTAATGGCACTGTCACTTAGATGCGTGTGTATTATGGGGCCAAAATCATGTTTTTATACAGGTAAAACTGCATGTATCACACAATGCAAAGACAAAAACAGTACAAGAGAGGCTTCTTAAACTAGTTATGGCCCATTTTGAGAGGTCACATGATAACACAGTCCTCAGCTGGTGCCTCATCAGACTGCAGCAGGGAAAGGAAACTCAAGACTCATACATGATGCGCTGATGGGCCGCATCTGGAGCATGGTCTGTACCTAGTGCACCCGGGCCCTAAGCCTTGCAACAACATGCAGTCAGCCCCACGATGCAGAAATTACACCAGCCCTCACACTATTCCTTCCCCAGTTAAACTTGATTAATGTACATATTTGCATTGTTGTTTCGTTCTCACTACTTTTGACAAATCTACAAAGAAGCAGTATACATTCGAAATCAGTACACTTTGATTATCATACCTTCACAGAACGTGCCCAGCCAATTATCAGAGTTAGGTTATCCTTCCAGCAAAGGCTGCACGGGTACATGTCCGGGCGGAGACTCGTATCATCTCGGGGCACATTTGTAATTCTTTGCTTTGTGATCATATCAAGTATCTTCACACCCTGCAGAGAAGTAAACATGCTCTATTGAGGCTAAACTTCACAAGACATTCACGACAAACTGGAATTTCTGACTGCATGTTAATGCATATAAGAGAACCGAACACAAGAGCGCAACCCCCACAGTTCTCCTGTGCAGGAACCCAAAGCGCACATGCTTCTTGATGAAGTAGGTGTTACGGCTGTAAAAGGAATGTTAGATCACACAAGATGTGCCCCTGGTAATGTACCCACTGGAACAGCAAACACATCAACTCTCTACATGAGGTAATGCATTTCTCAATGCTTTTTCACACTCCTGAGCGGAAACCATGCTCTTCCGTAAGCAATCAATCCCAATTTAGCAGCAGCAAGCAACAATGATCACCCAACCTCTCACCACCAGCTTCTCTGGTCCTGCTGGGATCTGGGTGTGTTGAACCTACTATTGTCTTCTCTTTAGAATCTGCTTTGCATAAGCAGGAGGCCAATCGCCCCCAAAATAGGTGTTTCGTTGGCCCGAATGGGCGAGATGAACACCAAAGAGATGTCTACTGATTGAGAAAATGTAGAGGAGTGGCAAGCATGAAATGAAAGTTATGTGCTCAAAGTAGAACATCCCTAGTATCTGGTTACAAGTAGTGTGACTAGGATTGGGCTGCTATTTAACTTCCAAATGTATACACGCAGGGCCAATGCAAATGGCATACAGAAAAATGTAATTCACTACACAGTATAGTTACAGGGAACAGAGCCGACAGACAAAGGTTTCTTGGGAGATACATGAATAAAAAGCACGTACACTGAACATGGAAGAGTCGGCAGCCCTTCTCCTGACTTCTAACATGATAGGCTTTAATGCTGTATAAACCAACACGGGAAGTGATAAAAAACATATGGACCAATGTTGGATTGCACTATGTCAAAAACATTTACTTCTCGTCATGCCAAACAATCTTTACGCTTAATTCTCAATTTGTCTACTGCTTTAGACATACTGGATCATTTGATACTTTGCTCTTCTCCTTCTTTTAGTATATTGGATGCTCTGTCCTGGTTTTCTTCTGATCTTTCAGTCTCTTTTGTGGGCTGGTGAATTTTTCTGTTTCTCGGTTCTGAAATGCTCTGTCTTTGGCCCTTTACTTTTTTCTATTTATATCATTTTTCTCTTCTATTATTCAGTAATTTGGTTTTCACTGTCATTACTTTGGGCTACGGGGTGGCACTTACGACACTTGTAAACTGAAACTATTTTATTGATAGAGCAAAATGGCATATGCGATGGGGCACAAAGCTTGAAGGACTTTGGTTAGTTGCTCACCCATTGACTGCCTATGGCCATGCTAATCCCTATAGCCATTCCCACCCAGCTCTTGCCACTGCCTGCTCAAAACACCTCCTCTTGGGTACTCTGAGTTTGCTTTAATCAAGCCTCACCATCAAACATTTAATTTGAAGAGCCTACCAGTATTTTTTCAAAGCTGTCTTCCGAGAGTCAATGACTTAATTGGAGCCGAAACACACCGCTGGTGCAATACAAATGTCGAAACCAGGCCTGCTTTCAGCCATTATTTATAAGCACTATTCATGTCCTTCAATGAAGTCCTGTCAAAAAAAGAATTGTCAAAGCCAACAGTATTAGGCATTTGCCAGGCACTGCTATCCGATGCCCAGGTACTCGCAACTGCTACAATAAATGGGCAGTTAACACCACTACCGCAATGACTGGCATTGATGGTAACAGGTGCCTATCCCATGCCTAAACAAAAGACCAAACTGTTAGCATTGCCAATGCTTATTTTTATGCAGGGACTGATCTTTTCCCGTTTTTCACCAACCTCACTGGTACATTTCCGATTGTCTTGCAGCTGTTATGCTATGGATGCTTTTATCATTCTCTACATCTCAATCCTTCTAAAACAGATTTTCTTCTTCTATGCTACCTTGCCTCATGGTTTTCCACCTTCACCCATTTCATATTACATTGAGTTGCTTTGCCTTTCAACATATGCTGTCGTCCTCCTCATTCTCCATCATCCCACTACTTCTCATCATTCTCCGTCATCACGCACCTTATCCTCATTCTTGGTCATCCCACTCCTCATTCTCCCTCATCGTCCCACTCCTCCTCTGTTGTCCCCCGCCTCCACCATCTTCTCACTCCTTCTGTTCAGTCATCCCACTCCTTCTCCATTCCCCATTGTCTCACTCCTCATTCTCCTTTGTCCCAGTACCAGAATGCTGCTTTTTCCAGTCCCCTTGATTCACCACAGTCATTCACCTCCTTGTTCCTAGTCCTCCTCCTCCACCCCAGTCCTCCTCCTCCTTTATCCCAGCCCTACACCTCTTCTGCTTCATCCCAGTCCTATGCTTCGATCCCAGTCCTCCTCCATCATACCAATCCTCCTCCATCAGACCTATGCTTTTCTTTCATCCCAGTCCTCCTTCACCCTATGCTTCTCCTTCGTTCCAGTCCTGCACTTCATTTGTCCCATTCCGGCTCCTCTTTCCCAGTCCTATGCTTGTTCTCCTCTGACCCAGTCCCCTCATTCCCAGTCATATACTTATCCTCCTTTGGCCCAGTACTACGCATCCCTTCCTTTGCACCAGTCCTACACTTCTCCTCTGTCCCACTACTCCACCACCTCCTTCACCCAAGTCCTCCATGTCCATCCCAGTGCTACTCATCCTTCATCGCAGTGCTACTCCTCTGTCCCACGCCTACTCCTCCTTCGTCCCAGTCCGATGCCCCTTCTCCTTCGTCCCACACCTCCTTCATACAAGTCCAATGCTTCTTCGATCCCAGTCCTCCTACATCAAACCAATCCTCCTCCATCAGACCTATGCTTTTCTTTCATCCCAGTCCTCCTTCACCCTGTGCTTCTCCTTCGTTCCAATCCTGCCCTTCCTTTGTCGCATTCCTGATCCTCCTTCCCAGTCCTATGCTTCTTCTCCTCTGACCCAGTCCCTTGTTCCTCGTCATATACTTATCCTCCTTTGTCCCAGTACTATGCTTCTCTTTCTTTGTACCAGTCCTACGGGTCTCCTCTGTCCCACTACTCCACCACCTCCTTCACCCCAGTCAAACACTGCATCCTGTGCCCCAGTCCTCCATGTCCATTCCAGTGCTGCTCCTCCTCTGTCCCAGTCCTCCTCCTCCTGCTCCTCCTCCTCCTCCTCTCCCAGTCCTGCACCGCCTTCTACTTGGTTTCCAGTCGCATGCCTTCTCCTCCTCCATCCCAGTCCCACACTTTTTCCTCCTTTGTCCCAGTCCCACACCTTTTCCCTTCTTCGTCCCAGTCCCACACCTTTTCCTTTCTTCGTCCCAGTCCCACGCCCCTTCTCCTCCTTCGTCCCAGTCCCATGCCGTCTCCTCCATCATCCCAGTCCCACGTCGTCTCCTCCATCGTCCCAGTACCCAAGCTGTCTCCTCCATTGTCCCAGTACCCACGCCGTCTCATCCACCGTCCCCGTACCCATGCCGTCTCCTCCACCGTCCCAGTCCCCATGCCTGCTCCATCGTCCCAGTCCTTCTCCTTTGTCCCCAGTCCCACACCTTCTCCTCCTATGTCGCAGGCCTCCTCCTTCATCGTTGTCTCAGCCCCACACCTTCCCCTACTTCCTCCCAGCACCATGCCTTCTCCTTTGTCCAGTCTCATGCTTTTTCCTTTGTCCCAGTCCCATGCGTTCTCTGACATTCCAGTCCTACTCCATTTATTTCATCCAGGTACTATACCTCCATCAGTCCTACTCCTTCATTGAAATCCCATTCCTTCACCTTTTCCCAGTCCTAAGGCTACACCCAACCCTACAGATAAGAGGTGTATTGGCCACCTTTACTCCCTAGAAAATAGGCAAATGCTCCCAGAGAGTAAACATACTCCCAACAAAAATGGGACACGAGACACATTGGAGCATGGCCTCCTCCTTCCATCCACACAGCTCCATCAATATGTTTGGACCAGTAGTAAACATAAGGCAACAGAAAGAAGCTCTACTATTGTTACTGCCCGGTCTGAAGAAGTAAAAGGGCAGCTTTTAAAGTGCATGTATAACTGGGTGCTTCACAAATACTCCTATTGGGAATGGAACTTACTTTTTTACAACCTAAAAAGTAATATTACTCAACTTCAAAAATGGGTAGTAAAACACTCCCAGCCATACAGCTACTCCTTCACCACAGCCCTATGTATTCACCTTTCGTCTTTGCCCTAGCCCTAATTCTTCTCCGGTCCTATGCCCGTTCCTTCTTGTCCTATGCCTAGTCCGTCTTAGTCGCATTCCTACTCCTCCATCTCAGTCCTTCCCCCTTCAAACTCCTCCTCCTCTTCAGTCCTTTTCTTTTAAACCAGACTCTACCCTTCATCCTAGTCCTTCTCTTCAGTCATTGCAGGACTCCCAGTCGCAGACGCCCTTATTCTCTCCACCCGCAGTATTGGTTTGTCCATCTTCTTCATTTATTTATTTAATTGTATTTAATTGTTTTTTGTAATGTGCCTAATACCGAGTTCGGTTTCTAAGCACGGATCCAGGATTCGAACCTCTGTTGCTCTGTGTGTTCTTTCTTCCAAGACGAGCGTGTTGCCCATCTGCTATCCTCGTTTCACATTCATTGCCCTCTTCATATTCGTCTCTGTCTCTCTCTTGCTTCCTCTCTCATTCTCTTTCTCTTCCGCTCACTAAAAAGTGTGGGTTCTATCGGGGTCCAAATAACACAGGAGAAGGCAAAACAAATTAATGGCTGCATGGAGAGTCTGTACGGGGGGTTGGATGCTGAAAACATAAAATGTCATGTAACCTAATAACGTTCCTCTTATGCTGAAACAACACCCTCTAAGCCAGCATATGTATTTGAGTGTGGCATTTGTTACTTTCACACAGGTGGCCTTGTTTGGTGGCAGGGTTTGAGGCTGTATGAAAACTGAACTCTATTATAGTGCGAGACTTGCAAACAAGAGCCGCTGATTCAGTTGTCCCAGCAGCAAATGGAAGGCATGAATGTTGCTCAAATGTTTCACAGGCAGAAATGGACCTATGGAGTTCCCACCTTCTGATTTTCCTTATTTCAGTGATTGTATCTTTGCTTTGCACAAATGTTGATCCTCTTTGCATGAGCATTGCTGGTAAACCAGTGCTGGGTCTTGGTGCAGAACAATATTCCCACCTTGCTGCAAATGAGTTATCAAGCAGTACATGCCCTCTCCATGGTCTCATATGCCCAGCATGTCTATTATATTTTGAAGTGGTACAATCCTGATTTTTGGCCTTGTAGTAAACTGATTTTGAGCAGTAAAACGGGTGTGTTGGAAATCCTTTGCATCCCAGAGTAACTGGGCCTTGCGGATGTGTTTTGCCATTATTATTGATCCTGTGCTGGATGGTAACAGTGATCAGAAGCACTTTATGGGCCACCATAGCAGGCTTTGTAAGATACAAACTTCATTCCTCAACTGCTGATTTAACATTTTTAAGTATTTAGTCAGCCAGCACAAGCGTATAGTTCACGTGATAACAGCTTTGTTATAACTAGTACTCGAGTCTGCAGGTTCTTTAAGCTGAGCTCAACACAAATTGATGCCAATAAATGTCAAATTTAATGAACAAGTGAAAAAACTTTAAATATTGCTTTGCTGTATAATGCGTTCAGAGTGGTCATATCCCAAAAACATATCCTAGGCCCCCTTCCATGGAAGACATCCAATTTCCAAGAGTCCCCATCAATTCTGCTGCTCTAACAGACCAACACGATCATCTGTGGCTCGAAATACACCCTATTAGCCATGTTTGTTTATTTATTCACTTTTTATGCACAGCAGACCCGCAGGTAACAGGGCGCAGCAATAAGAAGATGCAAAGCTTACATGGTTACAAAATAAAACAATATACACATAAATCTTGCATAGATACATAATATACAAGTTACCAGATGTTACACTAAGAATTTACGCAAAGTCAGTATTACACTGAGTCACAGAATAGAGTAGGTTACACAGTCTTCTAAGCAGTGACACAGAGGGCAAGTGGGAGTATGCCGAGTCAGGTGATGGGAGACTAAACATCTGATCTCTACTGACCCATTAATTACATTTTTTCTGAAATGTAGGTAAGGTTGGTCTCTCAGGTCTTGTGGCAGTAGGTTCCAAATTCTGGCTGCCTTCGCTGGGAAGCTATTCCCACCGATCGTGGTAAGCCTGTATCTAGGTATTGCCAGGCAATTCGCGTTGCTAGCTCTAGTTGGTCAGAGAGATTCTCCTATGAAGTTTTATCTATAAGGTAACTAGGGGCAGCGTTATTTAGGGATTTGTGGGTCAGTGATAGTGTCTTTAGCTGTATTTTGTTATTAGTAGACAGGCATTTATGTTGGCGTCTGATGGAGGAGATATGGGTTCTTTTGTTTATGCCAAGTGCTGCTCTCAAGGCGTTATTTTGTAATGTTTGTAGCCTCCGGATGGTGGTTTTATTAGCTCCATTGTATAGGGCATTACAGTAGTCAATTCTGGAGAGTATTAAGGCTCTGGCCAGGATCATGCAGCCGTCATTGGAGAGGAATGGCTTACCAGCTCTTATCAGCTTGCAAGTGTAGGCTGTGGTGGAGGCCAGGGTTTTACCTGTTTATCAAATGACAAAGTGGAATCAAGGTAGAAACCAAGGGTTTTTACTTCTTTGGAGACTTTGATGATATTCCTGTCAATATTAAATGAGGAGAAAATCTTTGGCCTAGTTTTTTTAATGTTGGTATGTGTGCCCATGATTATCAACTCAGTCTTATCATCGTTCAGGTAGAGGCCATGAGTGGCCATCCATGCCTGGATGATAAGATATACCCTATTCACCAATTCAGTGTCCTTGCTATGATCCCCAGAAAGCGGAAGGAGAATCGGTGTATCATCTGCATAGTTAGTGTAGGTGATACCCAGATGGTCCAGATCATCGAACAGGGGCTTGGTGAAGATGTTGTATAGAGTTGGGGAGACACAAGAGCCTTGAGGAAGACTGCACAGAATGGGGGTAGGGTCTGCGGCTGCCGAGAGGGAGAATACTCTCATGGTTCCCTCACTCAGGAATGACTCAATCCATCTGATGGCCTCAGGGGAGAAGTGAGCGGAAGAATCCAAGTGTCTACAGAGGAACTTGTGGTATGTCAACAGGTATTGCAATTGTTTATTTGTACAGCGCTTATACACAATTGAAGTGCTTCAAAACGCTTCAGGCAGGAAGGGAGCAAGGGAAAACAGTAATTCTTAGGACTTGAAGTTTCCGAATGATCGAACAAAAAGTAAATAGTGTACTAGGCCTGACGGCATTTCACATAGTGCAAGTGCATGATTTGTAACAGGCTCAACCAGATTAGGGAGGGGAGACAAAGGGGAACAAGACAGAACTTACTAGGCCAAAAAAAAATCTGTTCATGCAGAGGTACAGATGGGGGTGCAAGGGAGGGGGGAGGAGGAAACAAATGCGCCCATTCTAGCAGGGCCCTGGGTTAAGTGCAGAGATGTTACTTCTCTCATGGAACACATGATGAAGTGCTGAAAGGGCAGTAATGCTGCGCATAGTGCAGAGGCCCGGAGGCAAGTGCACAAACTGGCGGTGGAGCGTGGGACCTGGGAGGCTCTGGAGGAGAGCCAGGCGACCAGTCAGCAAAAACTGAGCAGAGTTAGGGGAGAGATGGAGGAGTGAGGCTGGAGCGAAAGAGAGTGGAGTATGTTAGGGAGAGGGGGAGAGAAAAGGAAGGTCTTGAGGAGTTTCCAGAAATTCTTAAGTTCCGGCTCAAAGCGGAGAGAGGCAGGGAGGCTGTTCCAGAGGGAGGCACCTGCAGAGGATGAAGATCAACTCCAAAATCTCTGCTTGGAAAAACAGCTCACAGGCAGAGAGTTGGAGGAGGCTGAGCAGAGGGCTCTAGAAGGAGAGTATTTAGGAAGAGAGCATTGTAGATAGTGCGGGACCCAGCACAAGAAAGCATTGCAGACTCTGCATATGGTTTTGCACTTGATACTAGCAGTTACGGGGAGCCAGTGGAGGGATTCCAGCACTGGAGAGATGTGGTCCAAAGTCTAGAGGCCAACGGTAAGTGTTACAGGTCGGTTCCGGATTAGTTGTAGTGGGCGGAGAGTAGAAGTAGGCAGAATTAGGCTGTTGCAGTAGTCCAGCCTAGAGAGAACCAGGGCTCTGGAGATGGTGAGCCTTTGGGGGAAGGTGAGAAAAGGTAGAATACCTCTGAGGAGGTGCAGCTAGTAGTGGGACTTTTTAGCGATGTCTGAGATGTGAGAAGAGAAGGCGAGCGTGTAGTCAAAAATGACCCCATGTTTTTGGCCTCATTAGCAGGTGAGGGCGCAGGGCCAAGTGAGGCTGGCCAGTGGCAAATTGGGAAAGCGGGGCAGGGGTCCCAATGAGGACGATCTCTCTTACTAGCATTGAGGCAGTAAGACAGATTTACTGGCAAGGCAGTTCGAAGTGTTACTTTTAAAAAAATATATATATTTATTAGTGTGCTATAGTTAAACAAGTTAACTTTTCAAACGCCTCTTGACACAAACAAATAAAATATCAATATGAGCTTAACAACCATATTTCGCTCATTCCATCCCGTCATAATACAAGATGAAGAAAATGTGAGAAAGGCAAGAAAATTCCCCATCCAATAAAACTTCCACTGATCAACATTAAAAATGACTTAACAAATAATCTTAAAAACATCACATCTTCAAATCTTAACCTCCCCAGTAAATTAGAATAGTTCTTTAAACATATAATAGTTCTTTAAACACTTCAAACATCTACTTCATATTTCCAATATATTTTTTTCACATGTAGCTACACTCTTATAACAGCTACTGTATATGATACTTATCTCATGCAAGACATGTCAACCAGAACAGCTCTTGGGATATTTTGTTCATATTGGTCACCAGTGTCCCATAATTAACCACATAAAAGAATGAAGGGATATACAATCAGTTTGTTAATGCCATATTGTTTCAACCTTACCAGGCTCTTTACATACTTCACAAATTCTTTTCCCAATCGGTGTCCCTTCTCCAGGCCCGTTACAGCTATTTATGTTGGTGAAATTGCATTTGCATAAATATTCGCCTGCACCTAGGGCTCAGGAACTGAAAGATAGCTTTGCAGGGGCAGCTAAGTGGATGGGAGCCTAGTATAGGTCACATAAGCCTTTAGTTTGGCCGTATGTTCGTAACCTTTGGACCAATCCCATAGATTCACCTGCTTTCTAAACTCAGGACTGGCTTAGCCTTTTTTCCATATCGGTGTCCAGACAATCTCTCCAAAGAACTCCTTGTTAATTGATCTGAAATAAGGACTTCCTTTCATCTAACATAGCTCGCTGAAGAATCTTTAAAATAGAATTGCCCGCACCCGTCATGATTTTGCCAAATAGCTTACGTCTATTTAGTTTAACTCTAAAGGACAATGATGACAATCTTAGTCCAATTCGAATTGCCTCGATTAGAGTCCCCATAGTCACACCCAATACATTTCTCCAAATTTCTCCTATTTTCTTTAACCATGGCTCATGTATTTTATTAATGGCTTCAAGGCCATATATTATACTGGCCTACCGTTTCAGTTTATATACTTGTCTGACTCCGGAAAAGCTAAGCCCGGCTGTATTTCTCGAAATGTTTCTAATTAGAGTCATGATAGACAGAGCTGTGTTTCTTTTTTTCTTCATTAGTTCCAATCCGCTGGCTTTTGCCATGAAAGTAACCCCTAGATACATGTATGAGTCAACCCTATCTACCTGCACTTGTTTGAATAAAATTACAGTTCCCCTTTTTCACACAATAGTTCATATATTTAGTAATTTTCCTTTGCGCATGCCAATAAAGCTTCAAAACTCAGTTTTAGAGTATACCAACCACAGGATGCGTGTGCCTCTGACATTAGGGGCTTTTATTTTTATTTATTTATTATTTTTTTACTTTTTCCAAAGCACCTCCCAGATCTTTCAAGTAAAGTTTGAAAAGCATGGGCGCTAACATCCCAACCTCCGGTTTACGCCTTTGCATAGTACAGTACGTCGAGAAAAAGCACCCATGCTATTCAGCCTAACCCTCGCACTAGTTTCTGTATGCAGATGCAGCAGAATATGCAGCAACGCTGTGGGGATAAATATTAAAAGCTAATTCTCGTTCGTTCTGGCACATTCAATTATTCAAGTTAGTGTCAGGATATTATACACTGTTGAAACGCCAGGCCTAAACTCAGTTTGAAATGGGCTTAAAATATCAACTTGTTTTACCCATTTCATTATATCCCTGAGTAGCAACGTTGCAAAGACCTTACTAGCCACATCCAATAATGAAATTAGTCTATAGTTATCTGGGTTTTCCTCATCTCCTCTCATGTATCAGAATTAGATGCAACTCTTTCCAAGAGTCTGGGACAACCCCTGACCTCATTATAAAATTAAACATTATGTTCATAATATCCGCCTATTTTTCAGGTTGCTGTTTCAACACTATATTGGCTATCCCATATGGTCAGGAGCTCTCTTATATTTCAGATTCTTTATAACCCCCCAAAATGTCTTTGTATTCATCAAGGTCAAAAGGCCTCACCTCGGGTTTCTCCCTATTGTAAGCACCAAATGTTGCCTTTATGTGTCTGTGCCAGCCATTTTCCCCCACCTTATTTACCAATGCATTTTGCCCGCTACCATTTCCACTAGCAAAAATACAGCATAAAGTTTTGTTACCACCTTTCTTAATGATATGGTACATATTTAACTACTCTTACTTTATGCAAGCCTTCATGTGTTTTTATCAAGTTTCTGTATGCATTTTTGCTTTTCCTAATATTTTCGTTCAGTAAACCCTGATCAGTGCACGTCACTCTGAATCTATGGATCTCTTGTCTCAACTCTCTTTTCCAAATAACTCTCTTTATCATATGTTCCTGCTTGCTTCATATTTACCATCTCTTCTAATTTTAAAATTCCCTATTGGCAAAAAATGGGCCGAAAGATCTTTCAACCATCTTATAATATCATTCAGAGAGGTGTACTATTGTAGTTAATTTGTTTCCTTATCTTCCACACTTAATACAATAAGTAATGGCTTCAAGATTTCTATACGTACACACAATGCGATTTACAACCGCATTAGTATCTACTTCCCCCAGCATATTACTGTCACCATCTAATAATCCTACTCGCCTTCTCAATGTTAATAGGGCATGGTCGCTAGAAGGATTAAATACCAGCTTCAGTTCTGTACTAAGTTCTCTTGCTTCTTCATTCAAAAAGAAATCTATCATTGATGGCTTCCAGTCCGACTTCCACGTATGTGAGGCAGGTGAATCACCCAGGATCTTCCCATTTGACATTTCCAGATCCACTCTTCATAATCGGTAAACCATATATTACCTTGCTTATTGGAAGTCGACCTCAGAGAGACTTTCACCTTTGGATCTCTGTCAATTCTATTTGTACAACATGCATTCAAATCCCCTCACAGTACGACCAAAAGTCGTGGCGCAACATCCTGGCATTGCACAATTACCGCATAAATATACAATTGTATGTGCTCTGTAACCAGATCCACTGGGGAGGGTCATATACGTTTTAAGCACGGTATTGTTTTATCAGCATTTACCACTGCTGCAATTATTAAAACATTTGCATCTCCTTCCCCACATTTGACATCATTCGCTAGGTATGTATTATAGTAGGCCATGCTCAAACCTGCCAAAGGCAGCCCCCGCTCTCCTTTAGTTGCTCTATTTGAGAAACTCACATAGCCATCCATCTCAATAGGTGACATCAGCCACGCCTCCTGCAGCACAATTATGTATGCTTCTATTTGCAGACCACTTGACCCTTTATCAGCTCTAGCGAGATGGGTGTGGCCAAGTGTATTTCACGTTATCATTTCCAGCCTTCTAGTCTTTTATTTGGAAACGTTGTGAGAAATAAGGATAACCATGTCCATTTGTTTCCTTTATCCATCAATTGTATGTTTTTCAGTATCTTATTTATAGGGTCTGCCACAATCACTAATCTTACACCATCTTTGAGTTGCATCTTCATTTTGTCATCTCTGGTGTCTTTCTATTCTTTGTCTGTTTATGTTTCTCCCAGTATTGGTCAATATCATATCCCAATTTTAACAACAGGGGTGTTTGTGCTTTATCGCTGCTACCGCCTCATTAGCGTAGCAGTGCACACTTGTCGTTGGATACCATGACGTGTCCAGCTGTTCTACATAGTCAATCGCTCTCTGTCAAAACTCAGAGAAGGAATATGTCTCAATATATGGAGGAACCATCAGCGGTTTAATGGGTGTCTCTCTTCCTCCGAAAGATGGTGCTAACAGTGAACATAGAATCCCGGTCACAATCCAGACTCTGTACTCCACCAGAGACTTTTATACAACCTTGATTAGTTAAAGGCTACACTCCCCTGTTTGAGGTACAAAACAGCAAGAACTTGGTTCTCCTCCGTTTCCTCCAATACCATTGTATCATTTTCTCCTGTAGCATCTAGCATCGACATTGATAATTGCTCTTCATCTTTCCCAATTCTGATCTCATCCCTTTTCAATACCTAACTTGTTAACACCCATGATCGATTATGATCTTCGTTTGTCTTGTGCTTGGCTTTTTTGAGTGCCTTTTTAATGTTTTTTTCATTTTAACCAACATGGGTTGAACGTGCCCCAGAGTAGCCGCCACCATGCCAACTGAATTATCTTCTTATTTTGTGTCCTAGCTCTCACACTTACGTCTTTCCCTCCTTAACAAGATAAAAACTATTGCCCAAGTTTCTATATTCTGAAACTTTATTGCGTTATCTACTGTAAATGTGTCATCTTGGTGTACCCCAATGTAGTACCATAACTTTATGACCACAGGACACTCCTCTAGAATCTGTATATACAAGAGTGGCCTTCACATTACCTCAAAGATCAGCCTGAACCCGTCCTGAGACCTTGGCGTTGGGGGTCTTGTACATACCGCTTCGTAGCTTGCATAGTATCAACTTACCAATGCATCTCTTGCACCCTTTCTCCAGCTGCTCAATACCTTAGATATGTGATGAAATAGAAGTGAATTATCCCCGTTGGAAAGAGAGCTCAGACAGACGCATACTACATTTGGAGGAAAACAAAGGACATACCACATTACAATTATCCTCTAGATGCAAGTCTTGCTTCGGAAATGTTTACATTACCAAGGAGCATTTTGAGGGGGCTTTGCTCAGAGACCTCTGTGCCCACAATGCTGCATGTGCTGCCACTGGTTGTATTACGGAGCCAGCTGTGCCCCATGAGCCCATTTCAATCCACAAGTGCAGATGTCAGTGAGAGAATACCCCTCTTCTCTGTCCCGGCACACGACCCACCTGCTGCTGGGCTGAGTTTGCACTAACTTGTTGTAAAAGAAAACTTAAAGCAATATTGCTTGCAGGAGTGTGCGAGTGGCCTTACAGCACTCCATACTGCCACACGGTTACTAGGCAACATATCCACGAATCCCAATTGTACACTCCTTCTGCTGCCTGCTTCAAGTGATGTGAATCCTGCTGCTACCCCACCCAGAGAGAATACTAAAGCAGGCCTGCTTACATGTTACGTCAAAAAGGGCATGTGTGATATACAGTTGCAATGTTGCCATATGTTGTGTGTACAGCAACATGAAAGTCATGAACAGTAAGAATGTTACAAATATTGTGAGCACAGCATGAACGTGATTGACTATGGGAATGCGGACATATACTGCATACGTTGAAATAATTTGAAGTGTTTATGTAATGTCGGGGGTCTTGAAATGCGTCTGGTAAAAGTATGACTATGGGAGCAGGCTGGGTGCAACAGTTGTATAAACACAAGCAACAGACAGAGGTGTTCAATTAAGTACTTTCAACAAGGCATAAATAGGCTTGAGAAAGCACGTGCAAATTACTCCCATATTGGCGTGGCCACACTGGTGTGAAATCAAAAAGAAGATATCGAGGCTGAGTACACAAAAAGGAAATACACCAAACACTGGTTACAAAGGAACATACAAAGATCTTTATTTTATACTGAACAGTTTCAAAGGACAAAGCAACAGATAGCTATCGGCCATCAGGACAATACAGCGAACTCCAGCGTGGTTCGGTGTGCTCAGTGAGTGGGACTGTACATTAGAATAGTCGCACTCTTCATACCCTCGAAAAAACTTTGTTCAACCCATTTCCCAGTTAATATTGGTTAATACATTACAGATCTAGGGTTCGTGCCGAGTTTGTACATTAGGGTTTACCTTTAATATATTCACTAACAAGCCTTAATAGTAATAGTATATCTTAAGTCTCAGTTCATGACCCCAACATGTAGCCTGCAGGCAAGTTATACATTAGTTTATACACAGAGGTCAAGACGGCCATGTTGCATTCGAAATTACATTGTCACCATTTTTAGAACACAGGGTGACTTTAGAGGGGGAATCTAAAATGGCGGATAGACCTAAAATGGCAGCTTACACTGATCTAAGGTCAAGACCTTGTAACGCGGATTTCCCCGCAAGTGGCTTATAAGCAGCTTGGCGTAGGCCAATATACATATATTCATACAGTATAGGAGGCACTATATAAGTTTCGGTTCGACACTGGGTGTGGACCTTGTCCACACTGCAACTTTTTGCACATCAATAATCGGCAAAGGCAGTGAATCAAGTAAGGTATTTGTCCTCCCAACACCACTTTCTCTTATGCAGGGCATCAACAGTCCACATTTAGTAGCATAATGCAATTTTTCAGGACTTGGAATTAAGAATAGATAATCAGGAGCTACAAGTTGTTCCTGGGCATTCAGCATTAACCAGTAATCAGGAGCTGCCGCCAAGAAAGGAGGAGCTAGTACATAGCGTTACGCAAATCTAACTTCCACATAAAATGCAAACATAATTATATACATTATTTATGACCCCGGATGCTTTAAATATCATAAATGTGTCCTAATGTGTATTTATAGATTGTCCCAAATGAACAGAGTTAAATTCACAGTTTTGTTTGTTCGACATCAGATTTGCCCTGTGGAGCTAATTGTAGCCCCTGGTGTGTTGGTTTTAAGCTACCCAGGCTCTTCTAGGCGACAAGCAGGTGCTAAATAGCTCGCAGCTCCCCTTATTTTCGAAGCCTGTTTTTCAATGGTTTTCAACATTCCGCAGGCATTTACTGATCTGAGATTCATGTTTTGGTAGAAAAATCTGTGAACTTAAACATAGGGTGTTATTTACTACTAATACGTTTAGATCTATGTATTCCCTTCTCAGGTGGAGAACAAGGATCAACCAGGTTTGCCAACACAGCACCTTCAGTGTTATGAGGCGATTAAAGGATAACAAGTTAAGGGCTCTGGCGCGAGTGCATGGTGAGATTTCCATAATTTAGTGCAGATCACAATGGGAGTTTTGATTTAAAGATGCACATAAGCGTGGTCGAGCAAAAAGGTTATTTCAAGGTTGTCCCCAATCTCTCTGCATTCAGGAACAAAGAGTACATCAACAAGGGCTCATTATCAACTTTTTACATTTCCATCTCTATCAATCTGAACTGTGCTGTGCTCCATGCCCTTTACTAATTGTGAAACGAAATGCTCATCTGCTTGACAGCTTAAAAGGAAACAGTAACCAATGTTGCAGCGGCTCTTTCTAGCTGGCTGGCTAATTTGAAAGGTATTTGTTTTCATGGCTCTGAAAATGCTCATTTGAGGATCTTTACATGAAAGCTAGTCATGTAGAGCTGAGTAAATGGCATTACCTCACAACCACCCCCAGACTTTATGACACACAAATCACTGCAGTCCATCTAGTTTGCATAAACATCTCTCTCTGTACAGCAAAGACACACAAATTTGAGTCAAAGTCTGTGTGTCAATGGTACATTGCAAGGGAAAAGGCCACATAAAACTAATTCTAAACAGATTTCTGACAATCAACTGTGATAAACATGCCTGAATCATTAAATTGGTGTTTTAAAAGTAGTAAGGCTCACAAGTCACAGTATTTATGAATCATTTCAAGGACTGTTTAGGGATTACATCTGCTATCTACTAGACGCCCATTTTTAGTTTTGAATGTGACGTTGCCTACAAGCTGAAACCACTGTCATGGGAAGCAAAGAGAGATGGGATTTTAAGATGGACACAAAGCCTATGGAAAGAGTTGGAACAAGTTACTTACCTGTAACTGTTGTTCTCCAGCATGGGTCTGGCATGGATTCACATGCTCATGAATATTCCCCGTTGTCAGGCCGGGAATCCTCGGTATAGAAAAAAATCAGTATCAGTTTCGTTTCTGATCTGTCTTTCTTAGTAGTAACCAATCACTGGTCTCTGGGTCATACTGCCCCCAGCCAATGACTGCCCTCTCCCTAAGCCCCGCCTCCGTCAGCCATCCTCAGATTTGGTAGCACGTAAAGTGGCAGTATGACCAAGTGAAGAGCCGCAGAGGGGTAGGCGGGAGGGTACGCATGTGAATCCAGGCCAGACCCATGCTGGAGAACAACAGTTACAGGTAAGTAACTTGTTCCTTCTCCAGCATGGGGTCTGGCATGGATTCACATGCTCATGAATAAGAGAATACATAGCAGTACACACATGCACAATCACGGGAGGTGGCAACAGGCTCAACATTAAGCAATACAACAACTCAACATTAAGCAACTCTTACCTCCTCACCAGGCTCACCTTAGGCGAACAGGTTGCGCAGCACTGCTTGGCCGACCCTGGACTCCTCCCTGGAGTCCCGATCGACGCAGTAGAATCTTGTGAAGGTGTGCGTCGACCTCCACGTCGCAGCCCTGCAGATGTCCAACAGGGGCACACCAGACAGGAACGCTGTGGTAGCAGCGATCGCTCTGGTCGAATGGGCTCTCGGACGGCCGGGCAGCTGTCGGTTTGCCAACCGGTGACAGTGCATGATGCAGCCGGAGAGCCATCTGGAAATGGAAGCCTTCGAGAGAGCCTTCCCTTGATTCACAGTCCCAAAGTTCACAAACAGCTGTGACGTCTTCCGAAAACTCTTCGTGCGGTCCACGTAGAACTTCAGCGCTCTATCTACATCCAGCGAGTGCAAAGTCCTCTCAGCCGGCGACGAAGGCGACGGGAAGGAAACTGGCAACAGCAAGGGCTCGTTGAGGTGGAAGTCCGACGGCACCTTGGGCATAAAGGAGGGGTGTGTCCTCAGCACCACCCTCGTGTCATGAAACGTCAAGTATGGGGGCTTGCAAGATATGGCCTGGATCTCTCTCACTCGTCGTGCGGAGGTGATGGCCACGAGGAAAGCCGTCTTCCATGACAGGAACTTCAAAGGAGCCAAATGCATAGGCTCGAATGGGGCCTCCATGAGCTTGGTCAGCACCACATTAAGCTCCCACGCCGGGGCAGGAGCCTTCACTGGCGGGAATGATCGGAATAGTCCCTTCATGAATTCTTTCACCAGGCGATGAGACCACAAGGACGCCAGTCCCATCGTCCTGGTATATCGGGAGATCGAAGCCAGATGTATTTTGATGGAGGCGTGAGCCAGTCCAGCTTTGGTCAGCGACAGTAGGTACGGCAGTACTTGAGGGGACGTAATACGCAGCGGGTTAATCGTCTGTGCACGGCACCAGACAGAGAACCTCTTCCATTTATGTCCGTAGCACTTGAGAGTTGAGGACGCCCTGGCCTTTGCAAGAACCTCTCTGCAGTCGGCCGGGATGTTGTACCCTCCAAACTCTAGTGCTGCAGGAGCCAGGCCTTCAAGTTCAGGGAATCCGGGTCGTGATGAAGTATGGCGCCTCCTTCTCTGGAGGGAAGATCTGCATCCGCCGGCAGCTTAACCGATGGGGACGCTGACAAGTCCAGAAGGTCCGTGAACCAGATATGCCTCGGCCACGCCAGTGCGACCAGGATCATCCTGCACCGGGACCTCTTGAGCTGGTTGACGAGTCGGAGAAGCAACGGCAACGGAGGGAACGCATAAAGGAACAGGCCTTCCCAGGGGAACGAGAAAGCATCCCCCATGCTCCTCGGCTGGGGGAACCTGCTGGCGAACCTCTGGCACTTGGAATTCGTCGCTGTCGCGAACAGGTCGGTCTGGGGTTTTCCCCATCGTCGGAAGAGTCGATCCACTTGATCCTGACATAGTTCCCACTCATGGCACGAGCGCAGCTCCCTGCTGAGTGAGTCGGCGAGGGTGTTTTTTATCCCTGCCAGATGAAAGGGCACCAGAAACATCCCTTGGCCGACGGCCCAATGCCACAGATCCTGGGCTTCCTTGGAGAGGGCTGGGGATCTTGTTCCTCCCTGCTTCCGGATGTAGAACATTGTGGTGGTGTTGTCGGTGAGGATTCTCACCACCTTGGACCTGAGGGCCCAGAACACTGCACAGAGCTCCAGGATGTTGATGAGAGAGGCTTCTCCTCCGGGAGCCAAAGGCCTCTCGCGTGAAGATCTCTGGAGTGTGCTCCCCAACCTTCCAGGGAGGCGTCCGTCGTCACCTGTTGAGCTGGGGTCTGAAAATCCATGCCTGCCGACAGATGGGACCGGGTACCCCACCACCGGATCACCTGACGGAACGTCTCGTTGGGGGATCCTTTCCTCGAAGCTGCCCGTCGACTGGATCCAGCGGGCGTCGAAGAACTCCTGTAAGGGTCTCATCCGAAGCCTGCAAAGGCGCACCAGATAAATGCAGGAGGACATCATCCCGAGGAGGGACTCGATAGATCTTACCCTGGCCATGTCCGTGGCCAGCAGACGCTGCACCTGGCCCAAAATGGTCCTGGTCCTTTCCTCCGACGGCAAGGCCAGCCGCGCCACTGTGTCGAGCTTGGCTCCCAGAAACAGGGCGACTTGCGACAGAACTAGGTGGGATTTTGGAAAGTTGATGGAGAACCCCAGGTCCGTGAGCAGCTGGACGGTCTTCGCAGTGTGCTCCACGGCGAGCTCCCTTATCCTTGCCCGGATGAGCCAGTCGTCCAGGTAGGGGTAGACGTGGATCCCCTGTAGGCGCAGCCACGACGCCACCGGTGCAAAGCACTTGGTGAACACCCTGGGTGCCGACTTCAATCCGAACAGGAGGGCTTTGAACTGGTAGCGCCGCCCTTGGACCACGAACCTGAGGAACTTTCGGTGTCTTTTTAGAATGGGGATGTGGAAGTACGCATCCTCCAAGTCCAACGACAACAGGAAATCGCCCTCCTCCAGCTGTCCCAGCACGTGCTGGAGGGTGACCATACGGAACTTCTGTGCCTTGATGTACTTGTTCAGTCGTCGTAGGTCCAGGATGGGGCGCCATCCTCCTGTCTTCTTTTTTACGAGGAAGTACCTTGAGTAAACTCCAGAGCCCCGAAGCCTCTTTGGGACGAGCTCGATGGCACCCTTCTTGAGCATCGCCCTTACTTCCAACTTCCTGGGACTAAGATCTTGCCGCTTGGCGGTAAGTGGAGGAGCCACTGCCGGATCCCTTGGAGGCACCTCGGTCTGCCTCCGGAGCTCCGAACGGACGGCCGTTGTTTTTCGGAGCACTCCCAGAGCCCGGGCAGTCTCTGTCTGTCTTGATGGCCTGAAGGGACTCATCAACCGCCTTCCCAAACAGGTTGTTCCCGACGAAGGGTGTGTGCAAAACCTTGGTTTGTACGTCCTGGCGGAAATCCGTGGCCTTGAGCCACCCTCGTCGTCTCAAGCAAACGGAAACCGGTGTCGGCGATGTCCGTTGCCACCGTGATGGCGTGGTCCGAAGCAATCTCCCCCTCCTGTAGGATTTCAAGGGCCTCAGCCCTTTTGGCATCCGGAAAGAAGTCTAAAAGAGGGGCGATTTTGAACCACAACTCTCTGTCGTAGCGGGCTACGATAGCCAGGGCGCTGGCCGCCTTGATAGTCGTCGCTGCGGATGAGATGATCCGTCGTCCCATCGTGTCCAACTTTCTGCCCTCGCCGTCCGGCGGGGAAGTCGATGTCGAGGCCGTTGCCCCCACAGCTTTCTTCTTTGACGCCGCCGAGACGACCGAATCCGGGGTAGGTTGTGCCCGAAGGCACAAGGGGGCAGCGTCGGGGACCCGGTACTACTTCTCGTACCGGTCCCTCTTTGCCGGCGCTGTGGCAGGGTTCTTGAGGAGGGCGAGCCCCTCATCCCAGATGTCATCAAGAAGCGGTTCGGCGATGACCGTCTTCCGTTTTAGCCTTGCGCCGTTGGTAAAGGAACCCTTCTTTCTTCTTTTCTTCTGGGCAGAGCTGAAAAAGCTCAGAGGCCCTGGAAATCATGGCATGAAAGGATCCAATCTCGTCGAGCGGGGACGCCCGAGCAAGGGGTGACGGGGGACACGTCCCGTCGTCGCCTCCGTCGTCATCTGTACCTGTCGTAGCCGTGTCCGAGCCTGTATCATCCCCATGGGTAGTAGACCGTGGGGAAGGCAGAGCAGGCCGCAGAGGTGGGAGGGGTGGCGTAGGATGCGTCGTCCTCCTCTTATGCGGTGGACTCTCCGAAGGTCCTGGCTCCGGTTCCCCCGTCGGGTCTGGCTCAGGTACCTCCGTCGGGGGAAGGGACAACCTTGTCCTTATCTCCGAGCATAAGGACTGAATCGCTGACAAAATGGGCGCCGAGGAGTCCTGCGGCGCCGGAAACGACGGGCGCGAGGGCTCTTGAGGAGCCTTGTCGGCGACACAGTCGCTCTCGTCGTCGCCCTCATCGGGGTCCCTCCCGATGGGCTAGGCCTCTTCCACGACTTCGATGAGCTCTTCTTCAGAGGTCATGTCCGTATCCACGATGGCCACCAGCCCCTCCCCCACCTTTTCCAACAAGGACTTCGTGGGGGGTCTTCTCAATGGGCCTGAAAGACTACTCCCTCTGCGGTGGCGGGGAGACTCTGGGTCCTGAGGGCGCCTCCACTGGTGTAGCCTCCACAGGCTGAGACAGGGCCGCGACGACATCCTCAATCGAGGTTTTAGCAGGGTGAATTAAGGCCACCGTCACCTTCTGGACGCCTGGGGACTTCACCTTGGGGGGAGGGTCAGAGCCTCGCTCCCCCTCTGCCGGAATCTTCGAGATCGACCGGGGCCTCTCCAGAAGCTTCGCCGGGTTCTCCGCCTTCCTCTTACCCGAGCCAGAGCTTTGGCTCGTGGTTGATGGCGCCGGGGAGGATGCGCCCTGCCTGGCAGCCAAGGAGCCCGACCGTTCGGCGCTCCCGGTACCCGCGGACTCGCGGTGCTTAGCCTTTTGTTGGGCCCCTGTCGCCGGGGCACCCTCAGAGGACTTAGAAGACCGCTCAGACTTCTTTTTCTCCTTCTCGCCTGACGGGCTCTTCCCTTGCAGCCAGTTGGCGAGACGGAGGTGGCGATCCTTCATGGTCCGCTCCGACATGTTCCCACAAAACGCACAGACCTTCTCCTTGTGAGTCTTGTCCTCATGGAGACAGAGGCATAACAAATGCTCGTCCTCCTTGAAAACATTCTGAAGCTGGCATCCAGGGCAGGTCCTGAACAGCTACCCGGGCGTCGAGCTTCCTTTCTCCTGGGCCATGTCTGGGATAGGCCTCAGAACTTCTGGAATCCTCCAAAAGCGTAACTCGACGAAATCTTCACCCTTGAGGGGCGTAGAAAACTCTGAAACGGATCCCCGTTGATCGTATGTAGAAACGGTGGAGCTTGAGGCTCTATTTAACTGAAAAATCTCCTAAAAAAGCGCGAAAACGCAGCAAAAGCTCGAGAGCTACAGCACGAGGACTCCCAACACTTGAACGTGCGGTAAAAATCTGAGGATGGCTGCCGGAGGCGGGGCTTAGGGAGAGGGCAGTCATTGGCTGGGGGCAGTATGGCCCAGAGACCAGTGATTGGTTACTCCTAAGAAAGACAGATCAGAAACAAAACTGATACTGATTTTTTTCTATACCGAGGATTCCCGGCCTGACGACGGGGAATAATCATGAGCATGTGAATCCATGCCAGACCCCATGCTGGAGAATGACTTTTTACCATCTCATTGCCCCTCCATACCCATCCTCCTTCCGATGGCCATTCCAATCCACCACCTGCCCCTCCCTGCACAAAACGCATCCGCCGGAATCTCTGCCAGAGCAGTCTTCTGTAAGGTAAGGCTTACTTCCAGCTATAAACCAACAACAATGTTAATCCAAATGTCTTAACCATGTGTGCCTTCAGTCGCTTCATTTATAAGCAGTATGTGTGTGTCCTTGCATCTGTTCCTTTACTGAAGTCCTGTTAAAACACGGAGGCTTGGACACAATAGTGGCATGTTTTTGGGTAAAGACTTAAAGGGTTGGAAAAAGGTCCCCCATCCCTACAGCTACAAGGGTTTCCCTTCCTCAAAGAAAACGAGTGAAATTGTCAGGAAGCCCGAAACTAGTCACCGTCATGTCCCAAAACATACTTCTGTCCTTCACACTAATAATCTAAGATAACTGCAGTGTTCTTGTTGTTTTCAATCAACAGAAAGGTTCCAGGTTTTGCTGTTATTAAAGTGATGCAAAATAACGTTCCAAAATACAGGTTTCCAATGCTAGTGTGCTGTAGCACTTTTGATGATTAATCTATGCGCTAGATGGAATTACAAACAAAACATCGTAGGCCAAATAACCGGACAAACTCAAAGAAGATGGTAAAATAGTGCTTTAATCATAATGGAAGAAAGCAGGGTAATATAACAGCTATCAAAGATTGACTGCTCGCTCACACCGTTTTTGGTTACACAAAGCTTTTATATTGTTACATAAGTCATTGATGTCATCCTACGTGACATTCTACAAAAACCTATTGTCGGGAGGGATTGGATAAAGGGAACATCACTACCTATAGAACCATAAGTATCATCATCTCATTGGTGGCCCCTTGTCTTTAGGACTCGCCCTGAGCTACTTCTACACACGTCATTTTACTGATTAAAGCAGAGAATATGGCAGCAGATTAATAAAAGCAACATTGTTTGTAAAGGTGCGTGGCAGGTTTTTCTGATTGGTTGGCAATCCCACCCAACCTTGGACTTTCAGCTCCTTAGCAGCACGCACATAGAAACGAAACCTGGATGCTTAGAATGTGTTAGCTCATTCTCTGTTTTCCGAATTAGTTCATCACCTTTCACCAGCCTGGTCTTTAGCGAAGGTCTGCTGTTTGTAGTTTGACCTCGTAGACTACCCACTGTCCTACAACATTCAAGGGAGTATCGGCACACCATTATCTCTGTCTGGCCCTAATGAGTAGTCCTTGTTCTGAGCCTCTCCATCACGTGTCGAGGGACCACAAATTTGTCAATTTCAGCCTTTTCATTACGGGTATTTAATTACATTTTACTTGGTGTCATTGTGTCTTTTGGCCTCTGGAGACTTGCTCACTCCATTTTATATGTATTTTATACACTTTTAATTGTCCAATACTTGGCCATTGCAAATCTTTTCTTCGCTCTTCTTTGTAACTTGCACTTATTTCTTAGAATAGCCTCCTTGGCACTAAGACAGAGTACTCCTTTATTTTGCACAGGGAAAACAGTTTCTTCAACATTTATTCATGTTGCAATACCATGCCCATCCTTGAGGTAATAGGGTTGAATTAACATGGGCTGTCAGCCATCTTCTTTCAATGGTTGTCCTAAACGTTAGATATATACCTCTTTAAGCAAGCTTCTATAGGTCTTTTCTACCTGGCGTTACAGTGTATTTACAGTTACTGATCAGTAAGTTACTTCATCTTCTTTATATTCATGATTACTTTATCTTAGAGGACCCGTTTTTCTCAGGATTCTAGTTACATCATCATAAGTATGTTCATATCGTTTCATCATAGGTTCATACTTCTTTGTTGTTACACCACTTTGACGTCATCAGATTTTAATTATGGTACATCCTCGTTATTGACAGCTGTGCTACGACAGCTAGCCAGATGACAACCTTCTTGGTAGCATCCTTCTATAGTTTTGAATGAGGATACATTCTGAATGGTTGCTCGAATGCATATCGTCTCCCATACACGCAGCGTGGTATAGGGACATTGCATGGATTCATACATGGGTTTCCAATTGTAGCTCTTCTACTATTCGAATAGGATGGTGGTAAGGGGGCACGGATCAGGGAAAAGGTGTCCACCTGCTCCGCTACACTACACTAGGGTTGTGCTCCTTTCCCATAGACTTCTTTTTGATTCTTAATTCACCATCAAGTCAGTATTTACTGTCGAGCCAGTATTCTCTAATGGACAGTATTTATTTTACTGACAGGGTCCCAGACCCTTTTTCACTTTAAACTTTGGTTTCTCATATGGGTGCGGGTCCCAGACTCGCACTGCAGAGAAGTGTCTGCTTGGTTTACTTCCTGCTCAGGCATACACCTCTTCCTTTACTTTTATCCAAAGGATCGCAGACCCTCTTGTTCTTGCTCTCATTTGGGAGCGGGTCCCAGACTTGCACTGTTACATTATATCTGCTTAGTTCACTCTACTTCCAAGTACACAACTCTCATTTTCTTCAGGGTCCCAGACCATCTATTTCATCATGGCCCCAGACCCTGTTACTTGTGGGTGCGGGTCCCAGACTTGCACTCCTTCCATTGAATTTGCTTTCTTCACTCTGCTGCCAAGTATACAACTCTCTCTCACTTGTTTCAGAGTCCCAGACCCTCTCATACCAGTTCCTGAGCTCACTCTGTTGCTCCACCGGACCTCTACCAGCTCCAGGGCAAGCCACGTACCCGTTTGCATCCTTCTCGGATGTACCAGCGGTTTCTGGGCAGTTTTGTCACTCCTGGAAGATCTGATAGCATTTGGGTGGCCAGCATTGTCTGCAGCAGCTCTGCAGTCTGATGCATTTTTCTGGCTGCGTGTTCTGTCTCTTACGCGCTTCGCTGGGCCCCGAGAGGGAGATGATTCACTTCACAGCAACCCGAGTAGTCCTCTTGCAACAGATCATGATCAGGTTCTCCCTTTCCTACACTTCGGGATTCGCTTGCAGCTCCCGTCCATGGCTCCCGCTTTTCCTCTTCGGGGGACGTCCGTCTCTCTCACGTCTCTGCTGCACACAAGTTTGAGCTTCTTCGAAAAACTCCTGCGTGGTCTTAATAAACTGTTTTGTGCCAATCACTGGCATGAGAAAGCGAGACCGCACGCACTGCTTCTCACAAGTGACCCTTGGACTCGCGCCCATCTTCTTTGTCCCACTACCAACCTTAAAGCTACATACATGATACTTTGTATTTTCTGGCTTCTCAGTGTTATGTTAGTTAGGTGGCCTTAGTTGACAACAAAATATATCAGCTCTATCCGGGGAGAGGGAAGGAGGATTTAGAGTTGGGGAAGGGGTTGGAGGTAGTAAAGCTGGGTAATTGCATGTTTTCTGGTGATCGATGTCCCCAATCCCATAAGGGGTTTCCTCCCCCATGTGATCCTCCCCTGGTGCACCACCCCCAGGGTTACTATTGTACTGTGAACCCACCACCCTGGTCTCATGGGGAATTTCTGCCCCTACGGGAGAAGGGATGACACCCACAGATTCCTCAAAAACGCATTTGGGCAAGCCAATAGTTTGTTGCCTCTTACATAGACAATTGCCAGGCCTTGCCAAAATATGCCCATTTACCAACACCATTTGCCAGTTATTCCAGCCTTATGGTAACACACAAGGAGGTAAGAGTCCTCTTTATCCTCATACTTTCCGAAAGTGCACTGTCTGCTGGTTCAGAAAAGAGTGCAGTTCAAGATTATTTTACTCAACCACCAGTCCTTTGTCTCCTAGAAACAAAATCAAGAGATTTGTGCCAATTAAATTCTAGTGGCTTGTAAATATAGCCAACCACAATCTGCCTGGCTTTAATTGAAATTACTGACTGCAGAACATTTACACCCATGAAGCACACCAGCTAAACTTCAATTTATAGAGGTCTTACTGGATCAGATATCCTAAGACCTCTGTTTCAGAGGTTAGCAGCGTTGGGTACTATATCCAATCAACAAATGGCAGACCTGAACACAGAAGACCACTCATTCCTTGGAGTCAAAACCATAAAAAACAGAGCCAAAGATCAGACAATGTAAGACCATAGTGTTGGTGATGGGTGGAGTATAAATATCAGTTAACATAACATAACATTTGAAACACAAGAGCAGCCTCTCTTTACGAAATGGAGGGCAATAATTACATTCACTACAGTTGCGTGCTATGCAGAAATACAAGTCATCTCATCAGGAAGCCACGAGAGGCTACTGAATAATTTGTCAAGGGCACTTTCTGCTTTTTATTATTTGGGCATCTTTACGTACAACCTTAATGATTTTCATTCCGGTATAAGGATTAGGGTCACAGGGAACCAATTAAATAGCAACACAGTAAAAGCTGGATTATACAGCTAAATTGGCAACCAAATCGTACTGGATAATCAGAAATGCTAGCTAACCAGAATGTCGTGGTCTGAGCAAGATAGCAAAGCAAATAGGCTGAAAACTCAAGCTTCCTGGCCTGTTTGCATGATTATCCGGTTGCAAAACTTTGCTTTCTGGTATTTTCTTACCTGAAATCGTTACTATTGCTGGCAATGGAGGTGCTGATTAACAGTGTCCCGATTAATAGGGTGCCTCAATAACAATGCTTTTACTGTATTTCACAATATGAATGGAGACTACAGATCAGAAACTTTGAAAATGTCCTGGGGACACAGAGGCCCCTTTCACAGCAGAACAACAAATTCCTTACGTTTGGTATTGTTTTTTCTGATGGATGTTCCCTCCCATGGGTTCCTGATCTTTGATCTATCAGATATCCTGCTTGCAGCTTTGGAAACATTGACAGCAGAGGGTACCATGAGTCGCCAACTCGTGGTCCCTCTGCGGCTTCCATGCTGCTCTCAGCATTGACTGACGCTGGTATAAGTATCACACATTGCGCTCGTTACCTCAGTTCGTTTTTCCCCTCTTCATGCACTGCCGTCTCAAAGGTTACAGAAACCCAGACCTTGAAAGAGAGGAATATACAAACCATGGAAATTCTCCCAAAGAAGCAAGGGTAGGCAAACAGGAATCCACCCTCGGAAAGAAAATTACCACAGGTAATTCATTTGTTCTTCTAATGGATCGTGTCCTCCCACTGATTCCTCATCTTTGGTAGACTCCCATAGCAGTATGCAGTAGGAGGTGGGAAAAGAGAATTTACTTTTGATTTATGCTGTGGTGAACAGCTTTACCAAATGTAGCCTCCTGACCAGATACAGAATCAAGGCAGTAATGATTTTTAAAGGTGTGCAGCGAAGACCAGGTTGCAGCACTGCAAATGTCCTGCACTGGTACCCCTCTTTGACGAGCTGAAGAATTAGCCACTCCTCTTGTGGAATGTGCTCTTAGGCCCTCAGGAACCTCTTTGCCAGCCAAGGTGTATCATGACATAAAACACAAAATGATCCACCGAGACAGGGTCTGCTTAGTATAGCCTGTCCCAACCAATGACCAGCATTTCCCACAAAGAGGTGATCCTCCTGTCTGACTTTAGCGAGCCTGCTAATGTAAAAGCTCAACGCTCTCTTGGGATCCAAACGATGAAGCCACTCTTCATCCTTGGAAGGACGAGGAGTTTGATAGAAGTATGGCAAGACAATTCTTTGTGCTAGGTGAAACTGACACCACCTTAGGCAGATTTTGTTTACTACCCTTCTCCTTAAAAAGGGAAGTAAACAGTGGTTTGCAACTCAAAGCATGAAGCTTGCTCACCCTGAGAAACAAAGTGATCGCTGTCACAGAAAGACCATCCTCAAAGTCAACGTCCTAAGAGGACACTACTGCAGAGTCTCAAAAGGAGCCTCCATCAAGAATTTCAATACTAAATAAAGGTCCGAAACCGGAACTATAAACGGTACCGGTGGGAAGATGTTAGTCAGTCCCTTCAGGAACTGAATCACAATCGGTATTTTGAAATACGAGTGTTGCTCAGGCAAGCGCTTGAAAATGGATAGTGCCGCCAGATATAACAAGAAAGAGAGCACTGATGGTGTGTTAAAAGTAAAAGGGTCTACATTCTTAGCTCTGCACTAGCTGCAAAATGTGTTCCAACGGCAGCAGTATATAACCTTTGTTGCTGTCTTCCTGACTGAAATCAACTACTTCATTACCCCCTCTGGGAAATCCCAATCTCCGTATCTTAACCTCCCAGGCATGATGGTTCAGGGTGCTGATTTTTGGGTGGAGAAGGCGACCTCCCTCCCTGAGTGAGCAGGTCAGCTCTTTGAAGGATGGCAGATTGACATGTCCATATGTTCCCAGGTGCCAGGTCCTCCTGGCCCAATCCGGAGCAATCAGATTAATTGATTTTTTCGAACATCCTCAACCTCCTGATGACATGAGGATTGGCGGGGACAGGTGGGAATGCGTAAAGGAGTGGAAATTCCCAGTCCACCATGAACGCGTCCCCCAGAGCTCCCCTCTGGGAAAATTCCCTGGAGCACAAAAGGTTGCACTTTGTTGATACTGGACACAAACTGATCCACCCGAGATCCACCGAATGGGTGAAGATCTCTAGAAGGACCTCCTGTCCCAACTCCCACTTGTGAGTAACTGCTTTTCCAGCTCAGAGTGCCTGCTGCCTTGTTCTCTACTCCAGCTAGGTGAACAGCCAACAGAGACTCCTTCATGAAGGGCCCAAAAACAGAGCTGCATCGCCTCTCTGCACAGTGGTAGTGCACACCTCCTCTCTTTTTGAGGTATTGCATAGCCACTGTGTTGTCAGTCATTATCAGGACATACCTCCCCTGCACAGAGGGTAGAAAGGCCATCAGCGCCAGTCTGATTGCCCTCAGCTCTTAAAGGTTTATGTGTAGTCTAGACTCTGATGAACACCAATGATCGCCGATGGTCAGATCGTTTGCATGACCTCCCCAACCTGTAAGGGAGGTGTGCGTACTACTGTAGTCTCCGGCCATTTTTTTCAAAAAAAGTTCATCACATTTTCCTTGCAGGCCCACCAGAGGAGATCCTGTGCGACCTTGCTCGGAACCTGAAGAAGGTCCAGCATCCTGCTGGGGAACTGTAACCGTTGGGATCTGAGGATCCACTGTAGTCTCATCCTTAAACGGGCCTCTGGCACCAGGAAAATGCAGGATACCATGAGAATGAACAACCTCAGAAAGTCAAAGGCCGGTAGACGTTAGGCATCTTGAAATGTAATTACCATCTGCAGAATATGCAGTGCCCTCAACTCAAGGAGCGAAGCTTTCCCAGAGGAAGAGTCCAAGACTGCCCCAATAAAGTGAAGCTTTTGGGAAGGTGTCGCGGGAATTCTCAAAATGAGGGGAGAAGACCAGTCTGTGGAGAGAGTGGCAGGTGCTGCTGAGCTGTTCCAGAGCCTGTTCGGTAGAACAAGCCCTGATCAACCAATTGTCCAGGTAGGAATAGATGTGAATCCCTCCTTTGATTTGCTGCCACCACTGCCATTCACTTGGTGAAGACCCTAAGGGCGGAGGTGAGCCCAAACGTCAGTACTTGAAACTGGTAGAGAACTGCCAATGGCGAACCTCCGGTACTTCCTGTGCCTGTGAGCTATGGGCACATGGAAGTAAGTATTCTGGAAATCGAGTGACACTATTCAGTCCTGGAGCTGGTGTGCCTGGAGAATCTGGGAAAGAGTTACCATCTTGAACTTATCCTTCCTGAGGAGCTTGTTCAGGCGTCTCAAGTCCAAGATGGCTCGCAGTCCTCTGTGCTTTTGGAGAATTAGAAAGTAAGAGGAGTATCATACCAGATTCCTCTGTGCTACAGGTACAGATTCAATTACACCTTTCTCTAACCGAGTGATAATCCACTGTAAGAGGAGCGGATCTGTCAAGGATTGGTTGCTGGGCAGACAACTCCGAGGCCTATCTAGAAATGGAAGACAGTAGACCATGGGCTACGGTTTGCAGTGCCCAGGCATCTGAAGTAATGCTTCACTATTCTTGCAAATGCTGTGTCAGTCTGCCTCCCACCACAGTCCTGTGGACTAAAGCCTCAAAGTTTTTGGTGCTGTGGCTGTTGCGGATGGCGAAGAGGCAGGTGTTGTGTGGTTAGCTTTACCCTCTCCCTGCCCGCCCTCACGAACTACGAGGTGGTCTCCTCTAGCCTCTTTCAGAAGATTGTCTCCTCGTTCTTCCAATCGATTAATAAAATCGAAAGGAACGATCCCCTCCAATTCTGAGAGGCCGGATGTGTCTGCTGCGGTTGGTGAATCGCCGCTCCCAGCAATTTTGCAGCTGCCTTAGAAGGCTGTAGCTTTTCCAAGCTTTCGTCGGCCTTGGAGCCGAACAGTTGTGAGCCATCAAAAGGCATATCCAACAGCATCCCCTACGCGTCCAGGGCAAAACCTGATCTGCACAGCCACACAAACCTTCTGGTTACATCAATTGCTGCCATAACGTGACAAACACAGTCTGAAGAGCCTAGACCTGATTGCAGAGATTGGCACATAGCATCCTTGTTATCTTGCACAATATTGAGAAACCCTTCCCTTTCTTCTCCCTCAGTAATATGTTCCACATCCATATCCACAACCTCCCACAGAGTGTTGGAATACTTGGCTAGGGCACATGAAGCATTCATGGCATTAAGTGCCATGCTACTCGCCAAAAACACTTTTGCACAGGGCGTCAAATCTCAATATCGTCCATCTCTGGGAGGATTGTGGGATAGACCGCTGCCTTTGAGGTGGACCTGGCATCCTGAACAACCAGACTTTCTGGAGTTGGATGTCTAGACAGAAAACCTGGATCTATAACGGAAGATCTATATTTTTTTGTCAATTCCTTATTTATAGTCTGGGTAGTGCTCGGCTTTTTCCACTTTTGAAAAAAAGACTCAAGCTCAAAGAAACGGCAATACCAGATCTTTTGGAGGAGCCTTAGCAAGAATGTCTGTAAGATCATCCTTCTCATATTCAGCAACAGGTCTACTCCAACCTAAATTCTCAATCACCTTGCCGATAACAGATCTATACGAGGCATCAGCATACCCAGTCGCATCTGGTGAGGCAAAACTCCACTTCTGGCACAGTATCTAGAACACTGGCATCCTTGCCCACCAGGTCTTTTAACTTTGACTTCTCAGAGATCAACTCTTCTGGAGCACCTGGAATACCATACGCCAATCCAAACAGAAGCCTTCTCTCCTCCTCCTCTTCATAAATGGAGCTCATTGACCTGAAAAAGTCCTTTTTAGATCTGGGTTTAAAAGTGATTGATGAATCAGTCAAAGTCGTCGATGGCTTTGACGTCCATTGCTTCGAGGATGAAAAGCTCAACGCCAATTCCTTCGATGGAGCAGCTCTTATCCCTTAAGGATATAAAGGAGGCCCTCCGATCCGATAAAGTAGGGAAGGTACCCGGGTCCAGATATGGTCCCAATTGATTGGTACCGACAAGAAGTAGATATTTGGATCTACTATTTGTTTAAGTTTTTTTAATGCCCTATTATCTGCCAAGTGGCTCACTACTACAACAAGGCTTCTTTTGATTTGCCCCTCCCCCCCACCATTAGATATATTTAGATTGGTCAGTGTAATGGAGGCAGCTCCTCAGGGTGCACATTGGTACACCTGTACTGCGACCACTACGCCTGGAGACCCGACAGTCAGAACGCAAATGGGGAAAGAATTACGATACCCAAATGCACGAAATCTTTAAACAACAATTAGCGTATCATAGCGCCTTGAAAGATGTTAAATCTTTGTATTTTGCTGATACCATTCAATCAGCAGTGAATGTCCCAAAGAAACTCTTCGAGATAATAAAAAACTTAACCAAACCTGATGTCGCTACTGGTAGGCTTAACTCGCAGATTATGTGTGACAATCTTTTCAGCTTTTTTATTAACAAAACTGAATCCATCAGAAAGGAGATTAAGGACGGTCTAGAAACTTATCAACGCACAATTAAGAACTATTGAGGTTCTATTATCCCCCACTGTAAATGATACAGCGGCCTGCTTTTCTTGTTTTTAGTTAAACAACCAAAGAAGAAGTAAGCAAGATGGTGGCGCTTCTTAAATCCGCTTCTCCACTTGATGCCACTCCTTTATACTTGCTCCCCTTCCTTATGAAGGTGTTGGAGGCAGTTGTCACTCCTCAATTGAGGGACGTTTTGGAAGAACAAACGATATTAGACAGCTGCCAGATGGGATTTTGGCTTATGATGGTACAGAATCGGTTCTCGTATCAGTGCTAGATAACCTTACCACGATCAGAGACTAGGGTGGCATGGCAGGTCTTATTTTAATGGACCTGTCGGCCGCCTTCGATACGATAGATCATGGGATTATGGTATCTAGACTGAAGCAAGCAGGGTTCTTTGGGGCGGTTTTGGATTGGTTTCAGGAGTTTTTGGCTTTCTGTTCTCCAATAGTCTCACTTCCCCCCCCCTATCGTTCGTCCTCAGTGGCGGCAACTTGTGGGGTGCCTCAGAGGTCAGCATTGTCTCCATTGCTTGTTAATCTTTATATTCATAATTTATTGACACGTATCCGGCTATTTCGCTTTAAGTTGTTTTCCTATGCGGATGACACCCACATTTTGTTCAGGTTGCAGCCAGACCAGCCAGAAATTGCTGAAAGCCTTAGAAATTGTCTGGAAGCTATTCGGGGCTGGTTGGAGGCAAACTGGTTTAAACTAAATGGCGGGAAGATAGAGGTTTTAATTATCAGCTCATCGGAGACAGCTGGTGACTGGAGCTCAGAGTTTTGGCCAGACTCATTGGGATCACTCCTTGAGCCAGTAAAAATAGTGTGAAATGTAGGCATTAAAATATTGCAATCTTTATCTTTGGAGTCTCAAGTGAATGCAGTATGTGGCCAGGGATTCCCCAAACATAAGCAATTGAAGAAAGTTCTTCCTTAAAGCCTGAAAAATGTCATGCTCCGATTGTGGCAGAAGGTATCAACGGCAGCGTTGAGTACTGCAATGCGATCTATTTAGCTCAGACGTCCTATCTTATGCATCTGTTGCAGGTGCTACAAAATGCAGCAGTGCGCCTGGTGAAACATGTCCCCTTTGGAAGTGGAGTAACCAGAGCACGGCAAGCTCTACACTGACTTAAACTTGACCCTCGCTTCAATAGGAAACCACTGTGTTTAATTCACTGTGCTTGAAATGTCAAAGGATGCCTAGCCATTCAAGAGAAACTTTGTAGTTATAACCCAAGCCGAACTCTAAGATCTACCAATACCCCACTCTTGTGTGTGCCTAGCAGTGGCGGCTGGTGAGTCTGAAAACTGGTGGGGCATACATTTCCCAGGGGGAATTTGGGAGCGAGGGGGCGCAGCATGCAAGCCCATACCACACAAGGGGGGGGTACAAGGATTGTTCTCCCCTCGCGAAAATATTAGAAAAATGGCCTCCAAAAGGTACAATTTACTGTCCAAACACACCGAAATATGACATAAAAAGCATTAGGTTTTACATACTAATGGTGGTACATTATTCTTACGTGTGCAAGTGTGATGGTGCATTTTACAGCAGCTTGTATTGCGAATAGTTGGTACTATGGTGTGTGCATTAAGAAATTAAATAGATAGTAATGATGGAAAAACAATTTTGAATAAATATCATGCTGAATAAATATTCTTTAAAAATCGGCTGACCAAGTCGCTTCACACTTTATTAAAAATCTATCAAGTGTTGCAAAATGAGCCGGAGCGAAGGCAGTGTCTGGGCTGCTTGGAGGGAGTCGGGGCTACAAGTTAGCCCCGAGTCCTGACATTAGCATAGCCCCAGATATTTTCCAGACATAGCAACACCCCTGAAGTAACTTATCAAACTGGTCCACATTGGCAAGGCATTTCCATTTGCTGATGTATGGCTTCATAGGCAGAGGTGCACATGATACAGGTCTCTGCGTCACCTCCCATGGGAAAGCATGGATTATGGAGTGATGAAGTGTAGGAGGCCACCTTTCCAACACAGTGTCCTGGTGGCACATTATAATTTTTGCTTAGAAAGCACACAATTTTTGTCTCCAGATGAGAGCAGAAAAGACGAACTTCAGCCACGACATCTCACAGAAGATGTTTGCACCAGACAAGACATCAGCATGCATGATGTCACCATAGTAAAGAAGGCTTCATGTTAGCATAACGGACAGGATAAGATAAACACTGCATATATGAAAGATGCCAAACAACAACCTGCTGCGGTGACCATGTAAGCACTTGTGATGCATGCAGTAAACACTCTTGTCTTCAAGGTGGTCACAGTCGTCCCTGCCCTCAAGTACTTACACACGATTCCACGGGAGCGCAGTACCATGCTTCGTTACGTTCAGGAAGGATGTTGTCCACTAACGTATGCGGAGGATGATTGCGTGGCATTTCAAATGCTTTTTGTACATCAATGCAATAAATCTTAAGAATCACACATGGGCACTTTAGGCAGCACAAGTGTGTGTCTAAGCAAGTTCTAAATGTGACACATGTAACGTTCACGTAACATTACAAAGTATATGTGTGATACGTATACTTTGTAATGTTACATGAACCTTTATGCAAGACCACCATTCAATTGCCGTACGCACGCTGTGCCTAATGTGTTCTTATATTTCCAATAAAATCGTGAGAACCAGTCCTGTGTCTGACTCTGGAGTCCAGAGTCAGACACAGGAGGACTGATTCTCACGATTTTGTCATTTGGACTGAGGAGGACCAAGGCAGCCAAGCTCAAACTCCAGTCCTGGGTTCGGATGGCCTTGTCGTCCTCCTCAGTAGGCCGCTGTGCACAGCACAGACAGTGCTCCAAGTCCTGCCCGTCCGCAGCCCGGCCTTCACCAAGAATCCTGGTGAAGGCAAGGCGGCGAGCGGCAGGCAATAACAACATGGTCCGTGCACAAGCCGTGACACTGGCACTGCATATCGCAGTGAGATGTAGTCATAGTGCCGCGGCCATCCACCATAAGTTAAGTAAACTCGTAGTCTTCCCCATGCAGCGTGATTCATGCCGCATGGTGAAGACGAAGAGTTTACTTAACTGTAGTGAATTAACACGTCCACAAGCCCAAGACAACACTTGACTTACCTTTGGAGATGGACCGTCACTCAGGTAGGGCTGCACACGTGGATGGGCCTGGTTCTGGCCTGGGCACGAGTTAGAAGTCTACCAGCAGCTAAGCTTCAACGAACGAGGTGAGGCAGTGGCACACTGGCTCCACCCACACACGGATTGTCATTAGCTGGCAAACAGCCAATGACAATCCACAACCTGGCTGTTGCTATGCTGCATGGCCTGGAGTCCAGGAGGACTGGTGCGTTGTTTGCGCACAATAGCAATAGTGCGGGGCCACCCCTCCAGTGCCCTGCCAGCCTCCTGAATGAGAGTATGGTTACGTAGAGTGCGTGGATCTACAAGCTCCATGCACTCTACATGGCAGAACAGAACGTAAATCAGGGCGCGCCCCGCTGCTGGGCAGGCCTGGCCGAGGCCAGCAGCACATCATTGCAGAGCGGCAGATTAATAAATAAATAATTGATCTGCCGCTCTGCACAACATTGATTTGCATTTGTCGGCACAAGCACAGCATGAAGAGTTGTCTCTTCTCTCTCCTCTTTCTGTGGGAGGGGGCGGCGCCCCCCGCCCTATGTAAGTGGCCGCCACTGGTGCCTAGATATAGAAGGGAACGGCTGGGCGTTAGAGCTTTCTTGCTGGCTGGGCCGAAGCTGTGGAACTCTTTGCCCTTGTTCCCGCAGCTCAAGGCCATTAACATCGCCTCCTCTGCTCCTCCTCAACTCTGCCGTTCACCCGGGAGGGTCGCAGGCCGTTTCCTGGCACCATGAAGGTTTCTTTGCTTGGCTCGCTCGGCTCTGCTTTTCGAAACACTCACTGCTTCCTGAAAGCTTGGACAACTTGCCTGGCTTTCTCTCGATCGTCTCAACTTCTGATCAGCCTGTTGGCCTTCCAACTCACACAGCCTGGTTCGCCTCAGCCTTGGAAGAGCTGTTCCTTCTCGTACCCAGCCTCGCTCCAAGTGTGCCTGTGCCTGACGCCTTTTATTTTCACAGGGAGTCTTATAAGTGGCAGGGTTACATCATTAGAGCTACGTGCCAGACTCTGCCTGGTCTCATTACAGGGACAGGCCAATGCAAATCAAGGGAGGTAATCCTTCTGACCTCCTCTTCCTCGGTGCAGTACTTTTGTCAAGACAAAGTAGGAGTGATTGGGGGAGTTGTAGTTTCCCCATTTAAAATAAAGATGGTGCACGCAGTATATGGGCCGGTCTCAAATACGTTCCGAGCTGAGTTCCAGTCTGCCCCAGAGCTCTGCTGTGTGAGGACGTGACTTTGAAGCAGTGACCCACTTCCACTGTGTACGCGGTGTACACCTTTAAGAAAAGAAAAAGCCCAACTGGCCTTTAAAAAGCTTGTGGCCGCGCGGAGCGCGCGCGGAGTTCCGAGCTGAGTTCCAGTCTGCCCCAGTCCGCCCCGGGAGCTGGGGGCTGACGGCTCCACCAAGGACTTCAAGGACTTTAAGGGCATCCCGTGCACCAAGGACCAAGAGGTAGGATCCCTTGTGCTTTCTTGTGCCTATTGGCACCTTTGGTGAACTTGCGAACTGCAGACAGTTTCAACTCTGCGCCCCCTTCTCTCCCCCCTGGCTCAAGCCTCCCGGATTCTTGTTTCTCTGAGTCGGCGGAACACAGCCTACCCGGCGGCAAGCTACTGACTTTGTTTTTCCCCTTCCTTCCCTTCGTTTCGCCTTCCCTCGTCCCCTTCCTACCTCCGGCAAGCTTTCTCCCCCCTCCCCCCTGTTTTTTTTTTTTTCCTCTTATTTCTCACCCCTTTCTCCCTTCCCATCGTTGACCCTCTTCTCGCCTCCTTCCCACCCACCCACCCCCCTTTTCCTTTTTTTTTTTCTCGTTCCTCCCCCCCTTCCCCTCCTTTCTTCCAGACGCAAGGCAAAAGGAAACTGTCCAATGACTCAGAACTTTCGGATGCGGAAATCCTTGAAGCTTTGGATGAGACGCCACTGGCTTCTAAGTCCAGGAAAACTACCATTCTCGCCAACCCCCAGGACACGCCAGCCGGGCAAGTCCCGGCCCCAGCCCCATTGTCCCTTGGACTTCTATCAAATTCCTCCCCCCGGTCTGACCTGGGACTCGATCATCTGGACACCACAACCCCAATAGTCCCAGCAGTCGTCCAGCCGAACGCACTGTTGCTAGCCACGCCAAGGCGGGAGGTTTCTTCCTTAATTCTACCAGAGCACTTTCAGGCGAAGGCTCTGTCGCCACCGATTCTAAGGCCGGCGGTTACCACAAGGATCGATCCATTAAGTAACACAAGGGCCTCATACCAGCCCCTTTCGGACATCTTTGACTTGTTGCAGCCCAAAGTGGGCCCACAAAGAGAAATGTCTCCTCAACTCTGGGCAAAGAACCACTTAACAACTTCGTTTCCTGCTGCGAGGCACCAAGATGCCTTGGTTCATCCATTACACCTCGATGATTCTAAGGCCCAAACAAGGGACCCAACTCCAAGGCCCTCCAGCACGCTTGGCCCTGGAGACGGTAATTACAGGCGTAAGCATTCACTGGCGAACCCTGCAGCTCTAGGAGCAAGGGACATGACAGCGAGTGGAAGATCGGACTTCTCCTCACCATCTCAGAAAGACTCTCCCAACACCAGAAAAGATCTGACAACAATCATGTTGGCAATCACTATCTCCATGGCCCCCTTCTGTAAGCTGTACGAAACGCTAAGTGACGTCTCTAAAGACAACACGGCCATCTTAGCGAGCATACAGTCGAAGCTAACCTTCCTGGAAGGCTATATAACAGCCATCGACCTGAAGTACGAAACCCTGCACTTAACAAAAGAGGTGGTAGCTCTAGCTCCGGACATGTCCGTGGCCTCTTCGAAAACAAATGTCTCTCTACCACTGCCGACAGTGCATAAATCTACACAGACGACTCAGGTAAAGCAGCTAAATGAAATTGCTCCAGTATTCTTGCATAAAGCAAAATTATCCCAAACGTCTAACCTGTCTACACCGACTTTAAATCTGGCCTTGGCAAGCAGCCCAGGTCCGATCCAACATCCGATTAATAGAAAGAAAGTCTTGAAATTAGCTGGGATCGATCAATCAATGCCACCAGCCTATAAACCAAATCAACGTAGCCCCCCACGGGAGGGCTTGACCTCCAACTCCAGAGTTCCCGGAAGTACGGCTCAAAATTTCACGCGATCAGGCTCTGTGACGGACCTTACCCAGTCCCCTAGATCGACAGAAGAATTCCTGAATTCAGGCCTACTATCGGCGATGTCACCTGGCAAGGTGCAATCCGCTCCCGAGAAAGGACCAATCTCTCGTGAGACCTTGACAACTTCTCCCTCTGGCCGTAACCCGAACTCCAGAGCGGACCCTCTCTCATGTCCGAGGGAGGCCCCTGAGCTGACTAAACCGGCTCGGATCCGACACACTGATGAGCCATCAAGATACTCGCCGGATTTCCAAAGCAGACCCAGGGCGAGAAATCAATCAGCCAGGTCGCCGCAGCAAGGGATGCGAACAGCCAGAAACGTAACAGACAAACTTACTGTCTGTATGAGGGGAAATTCTATGCGCCTTTTTAAAATAGAGCAAATTTCCAGCAAAGATAAGTACATCATCTTGAATAGAAGAACTGTGCTAAAAATTACATCGGCTACACCCTCGCTAAGCAAACTAAATTCGGAAGACTTTAAAAGGGTTGAGCCTTATCATAGAGACAATAAAGCCAAAGCATACCTGCACATTTATTCTTCTGCAATTCAAGACATATGCCGCCTAGCCAGCAACGAACTTAAAGAGCAAGGCCTGCTGCTGTCTGAAATAAAGATTCTGGACTTTAAGAACAGTACCCAGGAACGACAATCTAAAAAAGGAAGAACTGGTGTCCACAGTCCTTCCCAACGTCAAACCAATCGAAGAGACGTACTGAAGGCTCACTTTACCTATCCATCAAGAACCCGGAAGCTGCGGCAAGATTCACCTGAACGTCCCATAAGCTCCGCCGGGGGCTCTCCTGATCCACCTCGAGTAGTATCGCAAACTTACCATCGGTCGAAAGATATGCAATAAACAGCCAGGCACTGCCCGCGGTATTCCCCAAACCAGCGATCCCGTGCGGCTCAAAGAAAGCTAAGCTGGAGAGACCAATCCCCACGAAGAGACCACGCAACTCACAGATCTGGTGTGCAATTCAAATTACCACCGTCGCCAGTTCTTAAAAAACCGCTCCTCAAGCCGGCCCCTTGGGACTGGATAAAGGGGGCTCTATCTTCACACCGCCTTAGATAGCAATTACCAAAAGAAGCCGACATCCAACTGTGTCAAAAACCCTGGTCGTTGGCCTCATGGAACACCAGAGGTCATGCTCATCTGACTGACCACAACACTTTCGACCTGGGTCATTTTGATATTTTCTGTTTGCAAGAAACATGGCTCCAGGACACACCCTCAATGGATGGGTATGACATCGTGATCTCGCCAGCTGTAAAAGGGCTGTTAGGCCGTCCCTCAGCAGGCCTTCTCATCGGAGTACGGTCAGATCAAAATCTAAAACTGATCAGGACCACAGCCAGATCATACGGGATACTGGCGGTCCTAATTGAATGGAACCCCGCCTCTGAACCTTTAAATCTACGGTCAAAGCAATCCTCACCTCTGCCACTCGCTTTGATCACTACATACTGGAACCCGCAAAGAACAACAACGCCACTCTTTTGTCAAACCATGGCGGAGGTCATTGACGAGATCCTTATCGAATGGAACACTCCCTTCGTACTCGTATGTGGTGATCTCAACGCGAAGTGTGTCCAGCAGAAGAAAGACTCTAAAAATTCAACCGAGGTAACAGATGCGGAGCATAGAGGACAAGCATGGATGACCCTCATGGCATCCAGGAATCTACACAACGCTGTCTGGATCCGTGAAGGACAGTCCCATCTCTCGACCTGGGAGAGGGGCCGGTCGACAGCTACTTTGGACTATATTTTTGCGTCACAAGCTCTATGTGCAGCAATTCAAGACTTCCAAGTGGTCAAAACGGCTTCCAGCGACCACAATATGCTCACTATTTCATGGAGCTCTTCTGCGAGTAATTCAACTTATTATTTACCATCGGTTGAAACAAATCCCCAACAATCGTGCCTTCGACTGACTTTGGCCAATATTAGATCTATTACCGACCAGTACGTGGCGGAATTTTGGACTGATCAACCTCTTGTTCCACCTATCAGGCCGGACTACCTCCCCATGCTCCTAAAATATAGGCATCACTCGGCAGCGGGCCCGCCTATCCCCAAATCGTGCAACCACCAGTACGACAAGCAAACAGCTGGGAAGAAAAACGTCTTGAGAATTCTCAGAAGACGTGCCAAGGCAGACAGCACCGCTGCTGCATGGGATCACTGGAGAACTGAAAAGAAAGCCTACAAATCATGGATCAGAGCACGTCGAGCTGTTCTATACCAACAAGACGCTGAATCAATGATGAAAGTCCTAACTGCAAAAAAAAACGGCTGATTTTTGGTCCTTGGTAAATGCTTCAGAAGGATCCACAACTTATAGCATGAGCAACTCAGTTCCGGAACAAGTCTGGGTCACGTTTTTCACTGACCTGTTTGCTAGCCCGAGCCAGGATACAAACTCGTGCCTTGATTCCTCCGCTGCGCCTTGGATCGATCTCTCTGCAATATCAGACATAAGCACAGCCATCCAAAAGTTAAAATCATCAAGAGCCCCAGGCCCGGATGGCTTGTCGAATATAGATCTAAAGAAGCACCGTGATGAATGGGCTGCCTTCATGAGCATTCTGTTTGACCACTGCAGAACTACCAGACAGATCCCATTATCGTGGTGCAAAGCAACCATCATACCAATTTTCAAACAAGGAAGCAGAGAAGCCCCGGAAAATTATCGCCCGATTGCCCTACTGGACATTATGGGCAAACTGTTTGCCACTCTTCTTTTGGATCACTTCCACCGCTGGGAGAAAGCAGCCCCCTGCAGTGATCCCTACCAACTAGGCTTCAAGAAAAATGGCAGCACCGCATTGAACATTCTCATACTCACAATCCTAAAAGCCAAAATAAAGCAGGGTGCCCCTACGGTGTACGCGGCTTTCATCGACCTTTCTCAGGCTTTCGACAAAGTTGATCGACCAAGATTGTGGAGAAAGCTGGAAAACTGGAAGTGTCCACCCGCTGTACTACAGCCAATAATAGCCCTGCACACCAATACCTCGCTTAACGCCCGACTGAATAAACAGGGGTCCCTGTCCAGAAATATCCAAGCGCATAGAGGTGTTAAACAAGGCTGTCCCCTGGCTCCGGCACTCTTCGTGGCTTTTTTGGGGGACTATAAAGACTCGGAAGTTCTGGTGCGTAGCTTCCCTCCGAAGTTTGGCAATTCCCCCTTGTCCCGCCTGCTTTACGCCGACGATATGATCCTGTTCGATCAAACTCCGATCGGCCTTCAACGGCAGCTGGACAATTTGGCAACCTACATGACCACCAACAATCTCCAAATAAATCAGTCTAAAACCAAAATTATGGTGCTGTCCTCTTCTCGCCACCCTCCGAAAACCACCCGGTCTTGGTCAGTGTGCGAAACTAGAATCGAAGTGGTCCAACAATTTAAATATCTAGGTGTGTTCATAGATGGGTCGTCCCAAGAACTCAAAAGGCAGCAACATCTCTGGGCGAAAACTAAACAACTGACTTCCCAACTACGAGCACTTGATAGGAAGTATGGCAAATTCTCATTAATGCCAGCCATTAATTTCTACAAGGGAAAAATGGTCCCCACACTGACCTATGGCATGGATGCCATGTTTACCGTACCTCCCCAACTATGGCAAAAACTAGAGGCCTATATATGGAAGTCTCTTTTAGGCCTTCCGAATGCAATTCCTATTGAAGCGATCAGACGAGAGTTGGGCCTTCTGTCGCTAAGCGCCACCGTCAGTGGGGCCGCACTTGCCCTATTTAGGAAAACCTTAATTAAAGACAGCTTGCCAATCTTTAAAATTATTGGGCAGGAATTGGAATCAACTAACACCAAGACGGTCCAAAAATGGGTTCACCTTCAAAAAACCAAACTGGAAGACCTGCAATGTTCACTCAATGACTTGATAACGAACCCGCAAAGAGTAAGTGAAAAACTGAAACTGCAGGACTGGATTACCACCATTGACAAAGCAGCTTCCATCAAGTGCCTAAACCACCTTCCACCAACCTATAATAAATTGAAACTTCCTATGGCGTACTGTCTGAGATTCCCAGACAAAAAACTGCGCTCAACATTTTTAAGGGCACGTTTAAACTTGCTCCATACTCGAGAAATCCTAGGGAGAAGACGGCTGGCCAGTTCAATTACATGCAGACTGTGTGAAGACCCTGATTCTGTGGAGAACATCCGCCATCTTCTCCTAAACTGTCCGGCTTTGAAGCAAATTCGCACTCCGTTTTTGACTCTGTTATGGCTTGACTCGGTCCTGATCGATGAGCACACGTGGTGGTGCCGTTTGATATCTGGCGAAAAGTCCCGATGGGCGGTAGTCACGGCCAAAATATTGGAAGCAGCCTTCATCAAACTCGGCGTCGTAACTTAAAGCGACCGGCCGGTCTTGGATTTTCAATGGACATTTTTCTAATCACAGAGGATTTTCTCTCTGTCCAATTTTGAGAACATCTTTGAATTTAATACCTTGAGACTTACCTTTGCGCACTTTTCTTTTGACGTATATCAACTGTAATTAACAACTTCTTGTAAAAATCATTTTTCCCTTGATTACATACAAGTAATAAAAAAAATAAAATAAATAAATAAAGATGGATAGGAGTTAGATGGGCTGTGGGACAAAGGGGGATACCATGTCTCACGATTGGTTGCTTCTCCCCCACTCCCGTGGACTCCATACCCAGGTGATCCTCTCTCGCTTGTCCACGCCCAGGGTCGGGATCCAAAAGTGATGGCCTTTCCTAACCATGTGAGTATGGGATCCCCGGGGAATGGGTTGTGAAACACCCTCTGGTTTTTCACAGTGTGAAGGGGTGTGTGTGTGTGTGTGTGTGAAGGTGTGTGCGAAGGGGTGTAAATGTGCAGGTGTGCCAGATTTGTAGGTGTGAAGGTGTGCAAATGTGCAGGTGCGTAAATGCGCAGGTGCACAGGTGCGCAGATGTGCAGATGTCATTAGTGGTGACTGTGCTAAAACTCAGTACTGACAGAATTTTCTTGGAAGGCAGGTTACTTATTTACCTGCTGGAGGAGTATCGCTGTTGCTGCATTTTAAGGACAATAATGACGGGAGCAAAGGTGAACTGGTCTCCTCTTCAGTTGGAATTTTAGGCTGATGGTGATTTTTACTGGGCCTCCTCAGTCATCCGGCTGCCTCTCTTCATGTGCTGGACCAGGCCTTCATTTGTGGGACTGCCTCCAGGATATTGTATCGCCAGCATCCTGCTTTACTGCTGTGGTTGTGCCCAGCCTCAGTGCTAATCGCTGTCATTGTCTGGAAAGGTGCTGAAAACCCACCTCATTCGCTCTTCAAGACTGTCCTGGGTGGCCCCCACTATAATCTTTGTTGTCGAAGCATTGTCTGTGGATGGGTCGCCTCTTTGATTGTCGAGCTGTTTGGACCTGCTTTGCCTGGATCTCTCACCTTTTCTTCGCTGTCGATTTTGCTTTTCACTTCAGGTTCCCACTCAAGTCATGCTCTTATCCTGTTAATTGCACCTGAAAAGAAGAGTTGCACACAATGTCTTTTTTGGCCTTTCGGAATTGACTTTTCTGGAACTGACACTATGGGAACTTACCTCTGGCCCTGGGGTGGTGGGTTATTCATGATTTGTTCTCTGAGGGGTCCTTATGGCCAAGGCTTTTTACGCAGACAGGTTTCAAATGCATTTTCCCCATTGGTTTCCACTGGGGCGCATTCTACTGGGCAGCATTTTCTTCTAGGGCTGCTGGGTTTCAAAACCGTGCCTGGAGCTCATCGTAAGAGTCTCCTATGCCGACCGCTGGGGTTGTTTGCAGTCAAATCTGCACTAGTGGGTAAAACTGATTTACCAGCCCTTTCCCCATACACGAAGATTGCCTTCTGACTTTGTCCCATTTATTCCTATGGGGCATATTCACTCTTCTAAAGTGACTTTTGGGGTACTTACCTGCCCCCAAACCCTAGGCAATGTTTCCTGTATCCAGTGAGTTTAAGGATAAGTACTAGATTGTTAGCTTACACCTGTGATTTTATATGCATTTTTAAAGTCTTGTCTTCAGGTTCTGCAAAAGTGAATGCCTGATGTCAAAGCAACTTTTACAAGTGACATGTCTCTATTTTTCCCTGAAGTGTAATGACTTAGTGCTCTCATGATAAAAGTATCTTGTCTTTTTGTGGCCTTGTCTGGGTTTTTAGCGATGCCTTCTCCTCTCTAGGCCCTATACAACTGTGCACATTTATTTTTCTCCAAAATGCTACAAATACTTCTAGAAATCATGTGACTGCGTTGATATTGACACCTGGGGTACTGTAGTGTCTATTAATCGAGTGGCTTAATGCCAGGCTCCCCAGTCCGCCCAACACCGGTCTCTATATGTAATGTACCTAACACTAGCAGACTTACAATGCAATATAGTGGTGTGTTGGGTCAATGACAATTTACTTTTATGTGCATACCCGAAGTAATATTTACTGAAAGCTACTGAAAGTTATGTTGACTTATAGTGCTTATGAGGCATATTTGTAACTTAATAAAGGTGCATATTTTTCAGAATACTAGTGTGAGGAGGCCCCAAAATCCCAGATAGGTCCAGAGGTATCTAACTCAGTCCAAACAAGACTGAATGATGAGTAGATAAAGTGCACAGCAAAAGAACAAGTTACTTACCAACTGGTAACGTTCTTTCGACTGGATGTTCCTCCAACGTATTCCATATCTTTGACATGTAATGTCTACCGCTGTGCACTTCAGAAACTATTTCAGCAGAGGATGTCCTGCTTCGATGGCGTTGGGTCGATGTCCCTCGAAGACCTCCGTCGAGGATGACGTGTTGCAGAGGTTACAGCGGTTTGGTTCCCACATCATCCTCATTGCTCCAGATTGAGCCAGGAGAACATGGTACCAGGACCTTCTAGAAATGTCCATCTGCCCTCCATGCCGTCTTCCCTTCCGAGAGGATCTGATCTTGCGTGCGCGAGGGGAGGTGCGGGGGGAAGAAAGAGTCAGGTTCTCCATGCAGAGGTCAAGACACTCAACCTTCACGCTTGGTATCTGAAAAGTTGAGGTATAAGGATTGGGACCTCCCGAATGACGTGATGGAGGTGATGCTTTCGGCCAGGCGGCCTGCAACAAAATCCCAGTACTGTTGCCGTAAGTTCTGCGACTGGTGCAGAAATCACAATGTAGATCCTTTTCAGTGCTCCATTCCTACGCTCGTCCGAAGAATGTTCTTACTTTAAGATTCCTTTTAATTTCCCAGTTTCTTAAAGGACTGACTAATGTATTCCCGCCGTTCCCTTTCCAGGTGCCGGTTTGGGATTTGAATTTGGTTTTGAAATGTCTCATGGGTGCTCCGTTTGAAACTTTGCACTCTTGTCCTGTGAGATTACTGTCCTTCAAGACTGTGTTCTTGGTTGCAGTTACTTCCGCTCGCAGAGTGAGTGAATTGCAGGCACTTTCATCTAAGTCACCCTTTACTGTGTTTCACAAGGACAGGGTTGTACTGCGAGTACCTCCCTCTTTTCTACCTAATGTAGTATCCGAATATCATTTGAGTCAAAGGTAGTTCTTCAATCTTTCTACCCTCCTCCTCATCCTGGTAAGAAAGAGGAGCGACTCCATCGGTTGGATCCCAGGAAAAAACAAGTTACTTAACGTTCTTTCAACTGGCTGTTTCTCCAACGTATTCCACATCACACTCCCAGCCTGCCCCTCAGGAGAATTTCCTATGCGATTGCAGCTTCCGTTTCCGTAAGGTTAAGTGCAGTCCAGCAGGCATAAAACTGGTGCCACACGTTCGGAGGGAAAAAACTTAAACTGAGGCTAGGGCGCCGTACGTCCTATGTATAACATCCGGTGACGTCGCGCACGACAGAGGCCTTCGAAGGACATCGACCCGACGCCATCGACGCAGGACGCCCTCTGCCGAAAAAGTTCCCGAAGTGCACAGCTGTGGACATTACATGTCAAAGATGTGGAATACGTTGGAGGACACAATCCATTCGAAACCTGCTTTATTCACATCAAGACAAAGCCAGGACAGCAAACAAGTATTCAAATCTCGCTGGTCCCAATATGTTAATCAAAAACAATTGCTTAAGTATTAAAAACGTCCCATAAACGACATCACAACATGAGATCAGTTCACAAAACGTACGGGGAATAGTGATGGGTTAGTGGGTTTGGCTACATATAGAATCCATAGGGGTTACATATTTCATTGGGTTACAAGCATCTGATGGCTCCACCTGGAACCACTTCTATATAAAGGTTAAAATACATCATCACTACGACAAGTGGTTGGTTGGCATACTTTTCATGGCAGCTCGACACTAAGGATTTTGATAGATTGGCTCCTTACCAACCAACTTCACTTGACCGGTTGTCAAGATATGAGCCAGATGTAGAGTGGGGGAGAGCGGGACATGGACTGCTTCTTCCAATTAAAAGTTACCATCCCTCCTTCTCAGGCCATGAGATCGGGCAATCCCTTTATACTTGGCTTTATCTGGCGACTCGTGTCAATGTGTGCATTTAGGGAGTACTGCAGGTGTCCCATCTATGTTTGCTTCTAATGAATGGCCAGTGTTCTCTGTGTATGGGTCACATGCTAAGGGACAGTGTATGAAATTGAATTACCTTCTATGTACTGAAGCTTTAGCTAATAGTAATGTGCGTGTGTTGTGTTTTCTCTTGCCACCAGAAACACTCCAGTAATTCTTCATGAAGACTTTTGGCTTATTGTTTTACTGCACCAAGCTAATAAAGACTGGTTGTGCTCTTATAAAACCGTGATCTGGGAGTATGCTGCTTGCATCATGGGAATTGCTACCCCGTGCCCTTGTTGTGCCGTACCAATCCTCCATTATTTCACTCAAACCTTGGCAATAGCTGCTAGCCACTGTCTAAGCTCTGCACAGATATGTGTTTTGAGGATTCAGCCTTTTGAGCTTTTTTGAGCAAGTCTTGAGGCCTTTGCTATTTCGGAGACATGTTGTGGCTTCCATCTTTAAGAAGATTGCTGCCCAATTACAAATTTGTTTCCCTGTTAGTGAGCTATATTTGCATGTAGTTCATGTTGCATTTATCTTATACATTGATCATGTTGGTGTTCTTCATGTCTATGGATGCTTATGTTAATATTCTTCATGTCTAAACACTTATTTTACATATTACACATGTTCTTCATGGAGTGCATGTTTGCCTTGTGTCTAATGAATGTGATTTTACTGTTACGTTAGTTTAAATGCTTTTGTCATTTTCAGCTCACATGGTCCCCAAGCCCAGCTGTACCAGTGGGGGATAAGGGAGGAAAGGCTGTCTAAGGGAGTAACGTTTCCCACCTTTGCGGTATTGGTGCATGGGGGCGAGGGAGAAGCTATGGATGATGTATTCATCGGCCTCCCAACACCTGTGTGGCGTTTTCTCTAGAGACAAGTATGTGGATTAACTACCTTTTAGCCAGCCTACTTTTGTACCCTTGTGTTAAGTCTGAATGCGCACTTGTGTTAAGCCTGACTGTTCCATCACACTATCCTAATTAAAAAAGGCCTGGCTTTCAATTACGGGTTGAGTGCACTATCTCACCTAAAGGTTAGCGGTTGTACAGCCCTCAAAGAGTAGTTTAAAAAAAAAAACTTAACACTGTACATCCGCCATGCAGGACTGCAGTCTAGACTAAAGAATTGTGTGAAGACATGTCTGGTCCCCATCAGAGCCACCATAAACTTAACTCTATCCTACCCTTTCATCATAAATCCATTTAAACTTGGTGACACACTACAAAACTACTGCCGAATGGGACACCCTGTCAAACTGGATATTAAATGTATGCCTCCTATTGTAATGATTGTATGTATATTGGCCTACGCCAAGTTGCTTAAAACTGTACGCGAATAATTCTCTATGGCAAGGTCTTGACCTTAGAAATTGATGTAAGCCGCCATCTTGAATCAAGCCGCCATTTTAGGTTCTCTTGCTGTGTAAAAGTCACCCTGTACGTCAGAATGGTGGACGATACCATTCCGAACAGAATCTGGTCATCATGACCTCAGTGCAGCTAATGTATAACTTGCCTGCAGGCCACTTGTTAGGGTCGCAAACTGAGACCTTGTCCTTCTGTTGACCTGTGTGTAAATGGATTACCTGTATCAATGGAACTGATCTATGCACATACTGATGAATATATTAAAGTTGACCTGGCAGAGACCCTAGACCAGTAATACATTCATGGAATGGTTAACCCGCGAAGGGGTTGGACAAAAGGCTGGAGAAATGTATATAAACCTGATTGTCCCAATGTACAGTCTCTCACTGAATACATCGAACCCTGTTGAAGTTCGTTGTGTTGTACTGAGGGCCGATAACTATCCGATCTGTCATTGGCTTTGTCACTGCTTGACCTTAAAATAAAGTACTTTGTATGTTCCATTGTAACCGGTGTTTGGTGTGTTTACTTTGGGCTTCCCGGCCTCATATTATTTTTCTGTTTTCACAACCCCAGCCCGCTTCCCAAGCATTTTCTTCATCGGCAAGTCATTTCATGCTTGAGCGCATATCTAGCACCCACATATATACCTACCAGGCACTTTGCAATTGGTCGATCAGCTACTGCCTGCTTTACATGCTTCATGGGCACCACTGTCTGCCATCTCCATCCCCCGCCCCTAAACCCTTCTTTTTCCTAAATGCAAACTTCTTTGATCCATCAGCTTGCATATTTAAACTAACATGCATCAATTTGTCTGTTTACTCTCCCAGAGTAAAAGAAAGAATCCTGTGCACCATCTCCATACCGCTGTATTTTGCCTCCTGCCCAGGAAGACCATTTGTCAGACACGCCATCAGGCCTTCTCACATCACATTCGTAACAAGAGTTGTTGTGAATCTTCACACTCTATATAGGATTCATAACCAGCATCATAAACTTCAATCATTGCGTGTCTCATTTCCCTTTCCATGTTTCATTATAGGTCTCGTCTCACTTTCTCCTGTGCCCTTTCGCAAGTATTATTTATTCCCAAACCCATGCGTCTAATGAATCTTGTTTCAGTCCCCATCTTGGATTTCGCTGCTGCTTATGCACTTGTTGCTTATTTGTATTGGCTTATCTTGTTTTCATTGCTCATAAAACCCTGTAAAGCACCTGTTCTATTAAACTTATTTTGTTTATTATTTTATCCATCCAATAATGTATTTAGTGTCAATGTGCTAATATGGGGAAAGGGGATATTGCATTAGGCGGATAGACAGCACAGATATGGTCTTTTTTTTAAAAAGCAAAAAAAAAAAGAAATTGAGATCTAGCAGAAAGGATATTTTTATTGGGCTAGTTAACATTTTAGTTGCTAGCTTTCAAGACAACATAGGTTCCTTCCTCAGGAACCTCTTGGCAGGGTGGGGGGTGGGGCCTGGGTACGGGGCACTGAAAGAGCCACAAAACATCTGGATGAGCAAGCATAATAAGGATATCCTCCTCGCTCGACCACGTGCCTGCTGTTGTTCCATCTTTATAAAAATAATTAAAAACCATACCTAATGTGTATGTCCCATACCTACAGCCGCTCGTTGTTGGTCAACATTTTAGTTGCGACAGCCACTAAGGCAGCTCCCATTCCCAAACCTTTGGTATCCATACCATTACCACGCATTCTTGCTTCACTCTACCTTTCCCATTAGTGTTCTGATGCACCCAAACCATTTATTCTCTCCCACTGATTGTTACCTTTACTAAATCAGCCGATTTCATAGCACGTGCTGGTAGATGCAGGTTAGACGATTCCCATTAGTAAAAACTCTGGGGTTTTGGAAGTTATGCTGCTTGACAGCAAACACATGGATTTTTATATAAAGAACTGGACAAAAGCTGAAACAGTGTTATTTTTTAGAAGACAACAAAAAGTAATGCAAGTGACGATTCACTGTCAAAATCACGTTTCTATACAATGTATAAACGAAGCTGCACATCGTATCTTACCATGTTATTGGCCCAGGCAATAAGGTTTCCCCTCCATTTTACATTTGTTATGCTTCCTTCTCCTTCATGTAATACAGAGGTCTTCCATCTATTTAGCCAGGTTCTGTCATATAACATTAACTGCAGAGATAAAAACCAGACATGGGTTTAATTATTACATTTCTCGTGTAATGTATATGCTCCTATGTCACTTTTAGCACACGCTATCCAGGATATCAGTCTTTCATATTGACTACTGAGCCCCAGCTTCCAAGAAACAGTTTCTTGTCGAATTCTGAGGTGCGCATCAGCGTCCATGGAGTATGTGTATATGAGGGGAGGGGAGGTATCAAATTACACAAGCAAATCCTTTAGATTATGAATTTCATCATCACAGATATGCTTGGCTATCAATTCCGAGCCTAACTGCGACTGGACAAGTGTCACATTATAAAAGAATGCCATGTGTCTGCAGATGCCGACAGCCATGACAGTATGAGCACAATAGGAAAGAATTCATCATCTTCAATGTAATGAATGGTCAAGTTGTTTACACGAGAAGGAGTTCCACTGTCAGAGCAGCAAAACAATACAGGGCCAAGTAAATGCTCATCTTGTTTTTAATAGAGAAGCCATCATCGAGTAGAATGCTGAAAGTGAAGCTCCTTGGTGAGCGGAATACTCAGTGCTTTGGCAGTCGGGGTGCTCCCCCTTTCCCTTTCAATAGGACAAAAGCAAACCAGGGCATTCCCGGCTCCAGGATTCTACATCATCTACCTCCTGATTACTAATCTTGAACTTGTCCACAGCTGGTAAAGAAAGCACTGGGTGAAAGCAGGAAAGAGGATAAGCTATCCACTTTGAGGGGTAGGTTGGGAGTGGGATGAGGAATCTCTAAAGGAGAAAAGACTATGTCCGAAAGAACATTACCAAGGCAAATTAATGTGTTATTCTAATAGATTCCTTCCTCCCAATGCATAACAGTACCTGGAAGGAGACGAGTGAGGAAGCATCACCTGTAACAGAAAACTCTGAAAAGCTGCACAATCAAAGCAGGCCTCTTAACTTAATGAGGAATCCAGGCAGTAATGCTTAGCAAACGTGTGCATAGAAACCCACATAGGTAGCCACCAGGCCTATGGCAGAATGGGTAACAATACACCCCCACCCTCCCAGTCAATTTGTTGCGCAGCTTGGAGCATTCAGAAAGGACAATCAATCTATGCTGGGGTCGCTTTCTAAAAGCCCTGCCAGACCATGCTCTAGCAAAAGCCACCAAACATCTGGTAATCTGTCCTAATGTCCCTTCCTACAAGAGAAATAGTAGTGGCAAGCCTTCTTTGGGTCCAGACGATGAAACCTCTCCTCCATCTTAGATGGCTGATGTGGAGGTTAGTAAACAGAAGATGGATCTTCTGTGCTAGGTTAAAGTCTAACACAATCTTGGGAAGCAAGAACAGCCTCAATATCTGGGTCACTTTCTCCTTTTAAGTCAATGGGTTAAGGAGGCTTCACAGACCGGGCCTAGCGTGCACACCCCGGGCTAGTAGAAGCAATGACAAGCAGGAAAATAAGCGTGAGCTGCATCCAAGGGCACACAAACTAAGCTATTGAACAGGAGAAGCATCTTCTTAGAAAGCTCCTGCTCTACGATGTCTGAACTCATACTGGACCTTTGCCATTGAAGGAGTGGACAACTAAAGTACCTCTACAGCTTTGGCAATGGTCCTCTGAAATGACATACTGGGGTTTGCATAGGGCAAAGTAAACTCCATAGAGGTGTCCGTGTTAAGTAGCATTGAGGTGCCTACTGCCCGGGTCATGGGCACCAGTAGGTGGAGCCAATCGGGGCTAGAGGGGATCAAGTCTCCAAGTTTAGGGTCAAATAGGAGGTCATAGGCATGAAGTTTTAGGCCAAAAATGTGTCTCTGCTGTACTCCGAAGGCACAGTGTGCACTGGCTTCAGCATTGGCACAGAGGGGAAAGCCATCGACACCTGGGCCTTGGCCAAAATATTCAGGATTTAGCACCAGAGATCCTCCCACTGCTGAGTGTAGAAGCTGGCGGGTCAGGTAGCGTGTGGTCATTTCAGTAAGTGAGAATTCCTCCGAAGAATCAGTGTCGCTATAGCAGGAATGACTGAGGCTAAATGATTCAGAGAAAAAAAGGTTTGTTACTTGGAAGAATTGCTGTGGGAGCTGGACCTGCGCAGTGCTTTTTGTTCTTTTTTCCCCTTTTTTCACAATCACGAGAGCGAGACTCCTTCGGTTCCTGGGACTTCTGCAAAGAAGTGGATTGGTGATGAGCATGGTGACCCATTTATAGAGTGTCTGGAGGTGCAAGGACTAACGGGGCACCTGCAGTGCTCCATGTCATGATAGTCTGACAAGCACTTGTGGGGATAAAACAAATATAACTGGGGATTTCTGCAAAGGTTATGACTCGGATAAGGAAGGTTTAGGACATGGGAGCACAGCTACTCTGACAGTGAATTATTTTTAAATGCATGTTCTTAGTACACAAATCCCAGCATCATAAAAGAAAACCTGTTTCTGCCATATACAAGCTGCCGGCATCCTACCCTAAGAGCCATTGGATCACAATCATCCTGCTTATTGAAGCAACAGGCACCCAGGAAAGAGTCGGAGGCCTTTCGTTTGCTGGCCGAGCCTCTAAAATCTGGGGCAACGTCCTTATGCCTCTACGTAGTGAACGAGGTCGTAGTTTTCTGTGAAAATCTCAAAACCCTCCGCTTTAGGTCCTTCAATTATTCCATTGCGATTGCTTAATGTCATTCTGCTGAACACCTTTTTATTTGTCTTCCACAGTGCCAAGTTGCCCTAGTGGTCAAGGTTTGTGCTCAAGAAAACCTGCACACACTACATTACATAACTTTGGTTTCATTGATTCTTTGCATGGCTTAAATCCAGAGTCCTTTGGAGGCAGACAGAGGGTCAGGGTCATCACCATGACATAGGGTGGTGGGAACAGGGACCACTCCCACCCTCTGGTGTGAGGCCTACCAAGGTGCATGCCAGAGCCTGTCCTACCCCAGTAGTGGGGTGAGGGAGTTGGAAAGTCCTCAGTCCCTGATCCTCTTGGATGCGTCTAGAATGTAATGATCAGCACAACATTCGAACTATCCGGGCCTGCATGCACTGCCAAACAAAGAAAATTCCGCAGGAGGAAACCAACGACTTCCATGCAGGTTCCAACAGTGCTACAAAAGAAGAAAAGCAGTACAAACCACGGCCAGAAGCTAAATGTCAACTCGACATCCATCGGAGACCATAATTGAAACGGTTTGAATTACTGTGAACCAGAAGAAAATGGGGCTTAGAGGGTTTTATGACATTTCACTGCAGTGGCCCACCCGGGGGCTAAAAACAGCCTCGGATTGGACCATAGAGTCAGGTGGAACACGCAACCAATGGGGGGTGGAGGAAAGGTTGAAGGAAGGGGGGCATGGGTTTAAAAAGCATGTGGAAGCGACAGGTTGGGGTGTTTCGGGGGAGAAGAGAGGTGGTCTGAGTGATCAGAAGGACGACGGGAGGCAGACCAGATCGCTGAAGTGTCTGTGGAGAAGTTGGATAGGACTAGTGCAAGTGAGGTACCTTGTGTGAGAGAGAATGGTACAGATTGGAAAGAGTACAGCTGTGATTGTGATATAAGTGAGTGAGCGGTAGTGGAGTGCGGTGCGAGAGGTAGGTGAGGGAAGGGAGAGTGTGGAGGGTGAGAGTAGATGAGACGGAAAAAGAGTAGGGAGAGGAAGAGAATAGGCAGAGGGAAGAGAGTAGGGAGAGGTGTGACAGGTGGAGGTAGAGTGGGGAGTAAGAGGAGAGGAGTGTGAGAAGATCGGAGGGAAAGAGGAGGAGAGGTGTGGGAGAAAAGAAGGGTGAGAAGGTAGGAGCGAGTGGAAGGTATGAGTAGAAGGTGGGAGAGTAGGAGGGAGGAAGTCTAGAGGGGAAGTAGGAAGGGGAGCAGAGTGAAGAGGTGCAAGATCGAGCGAGAGACCGAGAGAGAGCGAGAGAGAGAGCGAGAGACCCAAAGTTACAGTCCTAAAAAACGTAATTTGTTGCATAATTACTATCCATTAGGCGTTAGTAACTTGGTTATTACGAAAAACGAATTGTATGTGTACAGTGTTAATATGATGCCCGGACCGTTAATTGGATTCCTGAACCTGGATATTCACATAGGATTTCGTATCTAAAGCATAGGTCCCTCTAGAACACCCGTCTCAGCATTTAGTCATTTTGAATACCTAGTGTACTCCTATAGCTGGCGCTGCATTCATTCACCTCCCCAGTCTGCTTACATCAAGCACAGCTAAGGTGTTGTGCTTTCCCCTTCACACTAATATATGCTTGACGTTTCCAGGTCCTTTCCTCGAAGTCAGAGCATCTACTGGGCAGCATTTATTTACAAATTCGTCAGCCGACTTGGTTCCATCACGGGACCTGGCTACTATGATTCATGGTCTAACAGTAGACATTGTTCCGTTGGCGGCATCTCAATCAGTTTCTATTTCAGCCCTTGACTCGGTCCCTGAACTAAACGGTGGGCAAGAAGAAACATTGGGCAACAATACTCCCATAGCCTCAGGTTGTTATACTCAAGTTAGTGGACCCAAAACAAAAACGCCTAAAAATGGCTTTAGTGTTAAGAACACAGACTATTGCTGGGACAAGTGCAGAAGCACGACATTCATCTACAGGAAGAACGTTATCCCTTGGAGAGCAACTTTATTAATGATGTTAGTCTTCTAGATCTGGCCCTTATACTTGCCACAGAAGAGCAGGATGTTTATAGTGTGAGGAAGGTTGGCTCAAATAGGAATGACAGCTCAGGAGCCATAGGCTAGTGGTTATGGAGGATATGCCCTCCTTTCTGACTGAACACTACTCCGGCTTGGAGGAAGACATGTGTTCTTCCGTGAGCTCAGTGTGTACTACCAATTTGCATCACATACTGTGGGAGCTGGATAACAATGTAAAACTGTCTTTCCGTCTGTCTCTGCTCTTAACATGGTGTTGAGCTCATTTGGGTCATTAATATCAAGTATGAAGTAAGATCCCATACCCTGTCACCAAGTGAAATAATATTGAAGCTGGAACTGATCGCCGCCCCTTTGAGGTCCCCCAAGAATAATTTAGACCAGAGACCTATTGATGACCCTAAGGCTTTGCAAGGGTCTCAATCAGAGCAAGGCCCTAAACCCGTTGATGCAAGCACAGTAAATGGAACTGTATCAATTGCTAGTACAATTACAGCCCAAAACGGCCACCAAGAAATCAAAAAATTAAGGAAAGCAAGAACTAAGCAAAGCTCGAGAAAATGCTTGCAGAACCTGCATCTCATGGAAGAGGCGGCCTGTAGAGACCTAGGAGGTGATGATGAAGTACTCGCGGCAAAAGATTCTGCAAGTGAATTCTAATCTGTTTTGCAAGATAATTTCAAGGTAAAAGTAGACCAGCAAAAAACAACAATTCTTCAATGGCGGAATTGGATGAGCATCCATCTATGGATATATCTAAACTCAGTAGAGTAACATCTACATCATATAACATCTACATCATGTAATAGGGGACACAGACTGAACAAATAGCGCGTTCAGTGGAATCTCAAACAATGGAAAAAGATTCTACTCAAAGTTTAGCAACTTAAGTTCCCGGGTCCATCAACTGCTGCCTCCCGTTCCCCAGACCATGTTCTTGGTTAGTAACAGACTGATATAAAATGACAGACACAGTGACAGGAATGGTGAGCCACACCAGCTTCGGCTGGAATTTCTTTTACATACGATAATACTGTTATTTTAAATTGCATGAAGTATTGAAACTGTTCCACAAAGTAACGTGCCTCCGGTTGCTAACATCTACAGACATAGACTTTGTATATTTTGTTGAAAAAAACAGATCTAGTGTAGCTACCCATCAAGTCAAAAATAGTTATTAAAAATGCTATTAGTTAAACTATTCGGAAAATGGGATAGGACCTTTCCCCGTAGTATGAGGAAAGGTCTTGTAGATATGAGCGGGCTAAGCCGTTTTCACATCCAGGAGGTAAGAGTGGAGCTGAGAGTCATGTGAGGGGGCACGTCGCAGCAAGATCTGTTGAATTAGCCAGTGCCTCCGACTCAAAACGTAATAATCGCGATGATTGCTGATGGCGCGCCATCTCTGTTGTAAAGGACTTTGGAAGATCGGGCGACAGGGGAACGTGCCTTTAACAAAAAGCCATCTGTGAAAAATCTTTCAGTACTCTCATGGAACTCGAGGGGTTTAAACATATTTTTAAATAATGAAGGTGTGGGAAGGGTACACATAGCATCTTATTGCAAGACGTCTTGTTGCAGACATCATTAGCTAGAAGATGAATATGTAGTAATTCAACAATCTGAAACGTCATCAGATGTTCTGTTTGTTGCCATCCAAAGTGACGTCTTATTGAGTCACGCCGTTCTCTAGAGTACACATGAGTTATTGGAAGTAAAACGACTCTACCCTAAACCTAGTACTTCCAATGAATGTATACTGGAATGCCACATCATCCTCTCTTGCTACCCAGGTCATGGGAGACTTCCTGGGAAGTCATTAAGGCAGGAATGTTGTTATTGGTGGTGATTCTCTCACATGGGCGGACATCTCAACCCGGCTGTTCCCCCAAACATAAGCATGCGAAGAAATAGACAGACCTTTTTGATGATCGGAACCTATTCATTACCAATCAGGTAAACATACATGGAAACATTGAATGTTTACTACGTGTATTGTTCACCTGGTTGTATCGCCCTTGCCGTTTGGTATGTGTGACGCCTTCACAAATCCTGGACACACAGCTAGGAACCATAATATCCTGAGTGCTTTTAAACCAATGAAAGTGTGCAATAGCAACTGAGCCAAACCAATCCATCGGTTGATCCAGGTAGAAACAGGACTGCAAAGAGGATCCATGACCCAGAAGTCTTTAATATTCTGATGAGATTCACTCGAGAAATCATCAGTTGAGAGCAAACTTTCAGAGATGACCTGGCCAAAAGCAGATCATCATCTTCCATTAGAGAAAGATGGTAAACCTATGCTGTGCAGGATCATTACCAAAAACTCACGCACCTTCCGGAATGGCATTAATGAGATCCTCGGTGCAATGCAGTAGCCACGGAAGTGTGGGAGACATCTTTTGGCCCTATGTAGACCATCAGAATAGAGCGACACTGCCCAACAAGACACCTTCCCCAAGTTTAAAATTCAAGGTTGAAGATATTGAAAATCATATCAAAAAATCATCAAACTCTAGAGCACCAGTTCCAGATGGACTCGGTAATTACATCTTTAAAAGTGATCCCGCTCCGTGGGCAAATGTGTTATTCATTACTGTAAGAATATGCTTATTGCTTAATCTACACCTTGCACGAGGATACATGTCTACAGGTGAGGCTGAACGGGCAGGGTAGCTTAACTAACAACTGTGCAACCCACAGAGGACTCCGCCATTGTTGTGTCCTTGCTCTCTGCCTGGTCATCCTCCATCTAGCGCACCTTGGAAACTCGTTGCTAAGCCCGGCTCCTGCGCAACTATTGGATTTTTCAAAGTTATAACCGCATAACAGTTATATTCTTATCTTTTGAAAATGAATCATATTCGTGTTACTTCTTTCTAACGTTTGAACAATAAAAAAAAGAATTGTAGCATTATGCCATCTGGAGTAAAGCCACACGGTGGAGCCACAGTCTAAGGAATATCAGGAGGGCTGACGCAAAATACACTAAATATTAAATGATGAAATCAGTTTACCTCGCACGAATGCGAATTGTGCACAGCACAGCAACGGTCAACATATTGCCGACGAAGGGTAGACGGTATTTTGAAAGCCAGAGTTGACACTACTCTACTTGATGACAGGACAAAGAGACGCTGAATTCTGATATCGAGGTGTCGAGACAGGCAAATGTTTGAAGACATCAAGTTGCACAAGAACTGCGGTTCTGGAATTCAAGTGCAGGCAAGATTCTATCATATCTAGTGCTTTAAGTGGGATAAGAAATGGAGGGAGGGCTCTGGCATGGGGCGTGGCCTAAAGGAGGGCCAAGTGACTCAATAGCCACCTGTCCTAAATAATGTATCATGAGGCCCTGAAAACATGTTCTTTTGGTCAGCATTTTCTCAGTTGGTCTTGTCGACATACTGTAAGTAAAGCGCCCTCTGGTTCAGTTTCTAAATAAATTCGCTTTTCTTTCAGTATACAAGCAATCCAATCAGTGAGTAAAACACCTTTAGTCTGTAAAACAAGCAATGGCAACAGTTTGGGCGTTTGTGTAGGCATGGGAAAGGCACTTGCCAGGTAGTGGTGGTATTAACTGTTTATTGATGGTAGCAAGTGCAAAGTGGTGCGGAAACCTGGGCATCTAATACCATTGTGTGGCAAATTCCTACAATTATACACAAGCCAAAACTGTTGGCATTGCCAATGCTTGTTTTTAACGGGATTATAAAGTAGTGTGGTAGCCCCTCTACTGAGAACTAACATGGGTCAAATACCCTGTTCTATGGACGTTCTTCCACTCAAGAGGGTCTACAACCATGTTTTAGCTTACTGCACCCTTCACAGAGGAGAAATAACCATTTGCATAAGTTTGGTCCCACCCACAAGGGCAGTCCAGCACGGAAATGCTACGCAATTCTCTTCTGAACAAGAGTACTATAAGCAACCCCAGACACGTGTCATGGTACCCATGTTCGTTCTCAGTAGAGGGGCTCCCACACTCTAATTTTTTTTAACAGGACTTTGGTGAAGGACACGTAGAGTTCTAATACATTGAGTGACTGAAGGCAGAACTGGTTAAGACATTTTTATTACACTAGTAGTGGGCTTACAACTCCAATTGAGTCATTAACTCACAGAAGACAGGTTTGAAAAAACACTGGCAAGCACTGCGAACTGCAACGTTTGATGGTAAGGCCTGATTAAAGCAAATAAGTTCCCATGAGGAGGTGTTTGAGTGGCCATAGGAATTTGCATGGCCATGGGAAGTCAATGGGTAGGCGAAGAACCAAACAACACCTATAAGGTTTGTATCCTTCCTCATATGCCATTTTCCCCCACCTGTACTCTTAACGCAACAGTTTCAGCTAATTGGTGTCGCAAGAGACACATAAAAAGTCCAATCTAAAAATATAGCCATGCCCTTTTCTGAAATGCTCATTTAGGGTTTAAGCTGCCCTGTTTGCTGCCTGCCCCATGATAACCTGCAGTTATTAACCCCCTTGCTCCAGTATGAAGCTACAGTGAGTGAAGGGCTGATGGTATGCACATACTGCCTAGGGTGGCACAGTCACCTCAAACTGAAGGCCGGGTCACTTTCAATATGCTTTTGCAGGCCAAAAACAGACCTCTTTAAAAGGTGTAATGGGCGACCTGTTTAACCTGCTTTCATCTCTTTGGTGTGGGCGGGGAATATGCGGCGGAATAATGAAGCTCAGGGTGAGGCTCATGTTTTACACCATCCATGATAAACCACAGGAGATCATCCATTATTATCTATACACCACACAACGAGCTCAGAAAGGGGTGGGGGAAGGAGTCCTCAAACATTTGGAAAGTGGCCCCCACTGAGCCCCGACGAATCTTCTGGAGGCCCCTAATCCACCCGCGAGAAAGCCGAGGGGGACAAATGGAACGAATGAAAGCTACTTTTACATTATGGGAACATAAGATTATGCACACCTTTTTATACGCCATCTTTGTCAGGGATTCAAGCCTACAATCCTTCAAAATGTACACTGTCCTTCAGGCTACTTTGACAGCTGGGATAATATTAGAACAGTGCAATAACTGCCGACCATGCGCCATATGGATTTGAGCAGCTTTACCGTTTGGGAGTCTGGTGTCGGCTGTCTGTATACAGCTTTGCTGCAGATATTCCATTACAGCAGTGTTAGTCACGTGCTGAAGATTAATGCAAGTCAGCCTTTGCGCACGCACAGGCTAACCAAGCGTGCTCAGTTAAGATCATTCCCGACGCTGAGCCCTGGCAAAGCCACTACTTAGACATGTTCGGAGCCGGCCCGGGCTTCGCCCTGGTTAGCCCCTGCCCACTTAAAAACCTGACCATAGGACATTCTGGTATACCGCACTTATAAACAAACGTGTTTTTATTACTTTACTTTGTTTTCTGAGCATTTTTGACAGTGTTGTAATTTGTATGGATTTCTGCTGGTCTGTTGTATTGTGGACTTCGAGCTGACTTCTGCAAGTCTGAGTCTGCCCATGTCAGTTTCCAATACTGCGGGTACTTCTAGCCAAATAATATGCACGGTATGGTCATTGACGATACCTTTCTCTAGGAGAGACTATGAAAATACTTTAAGCGTGTCAGTGGCCTGTGACTGGAGAATTAACTGGCAAGGGCGTACATGGGCCTAAAGCTGGGACAGACCCCCAATCAAGGCCCATTTAGTCAAAGACAGCAACAAACTCAAGCCCTGTAGGCTTCTTTTTTAATTTAGCCCTTTGGTAAGGTGGCCAGTCGCAAAGGCTACCACAAGATGCTGGCCAAAAGAGGCAAAAGAAGCGCTCGAGAGAGTCCCGAGACAAAGAAGGCAAGCCTATGCAAATAATGCTTTCATTAGATATTAATGCCTTCACAGCGAAGTCGCGATGTCTCCAACAGTAGATATAGTAGCAAATTGACCGACGAGAACCTGTGTTAGGGACTTAGAATAGGACTTAATGCAAAGGTGTAAAAAAGTTCCATAAAAAGGATTAACATATTCAAATCAAGGAAGGAAGAATTCTAAGGCTCATGGGGGCGGGGGGGAGGGGAGAGGAGGGCCATGCCGAGGGGCCGAGCCTGTCCAGTTCGGGCTGTGGCGACTGGTGGTGGTGGAGAGGAGGTAATTCAGGAGAATAGCCCCCACAATTTGTGTTTTGAAGACACCTGGACTGCAACTGGAGGCCTGCCTATCCATGTGGAGGCATCTCCCGTGGTCGGCTTAATTGCTTAATTCAGACTTCATTCCAGCAGCGTGAAAATCTTTTCCCAAGACCAGATTCTTGCAACCAAAAGGTCTACACTGCCTGATAATCCCACAGAATAGTGTGAGGAATCTTGCAAAGTCATCCCGGAAATCCCTATAGTGGTCCCTTCACATATGGCCATGGAAAGGCAGCCGCTACCTGATCCTGACCCTGAGGGTGGTATCAGGAGGGACGACCATCTGGAGGGAGACATATCGGGGCAAAGTGGTAACCCTACTAATGGAGACAGACCATTCTGCCAGTTTCCTTGAAAGGTTCATAGTGACTGTTTCGACAGTCACAGTTTAGAATGACAAAAGTTCCAACACAAAAGCATCGGGGAAAAAAAAGTTTTGCTTTTTTTTTTAATGGTGGGGCCCCGCCCCAAAATCCCCTTTTTTTTGTTTTAAACATTTATTTTACCATACAAACTTAAAATCAACCCTTTAATATTAAAAAAAATACATTGGAAACTTTTTTTTTTCGAAACTTTTGTCATTCTAATCGATTGTTTCGAAACTTTGACTGGACACCTCCTTGAAACCTAAAGTACTTAACGTAGAGCCAAGTGTTAGGATCAACTCCACACAATCACCTAACCGCTCCTGGTTCTGACAAACTCTATTCCAATAAGCGTTTAAAACAATTTCGCCTTGAGAAATCTCGTAAACATATGAACTCCGAGTCCCATAATACCTGGAGTACTAGGATGAAGAAGATGAAAAAGAAGTTAATGAGGAGGAAATGGGACCTTAAACGTGAGGTGCAGTCTAGTTGTTGGAAACCTAATCAGCCGGGCAGGACATTTAAACCCAAAAGTTTTCTACAGCTGAAGGTTCGAGCAAGAGGCAAGGAAAGAGGGGGCAGAGTATGGGGAACGGGAAAGCGAGCCTGCAGCAGGGGCAGTTCAGAAGAGCCAAGCTGCTGGAGAAGCAGATAAAGTCTGCCTGCAGCAGGACGGCATCGTTTCAGAACTGAGAAGAGAGACTGCGGCATTGCATCGAGTATGGGTGACTGAGGTGCAGCGGGGTCAGGAGAGAGGAGGCAGCAAGTGAAAGATGTATGCCCTGGCACAAGCAGATTTTTCACTTTTTCTGTGATCTGTAGATGGTTGGGGGGAAAATGAAGGGAAGTCGGAACTGGCAGGGTGTTTACGACTTGTCAGACCACGAAAACCATTTTTATTTTTTTATTTATCCGTTTTATTTGGTTTTGTAAAGTTACAAAAGAAGAACAAAACATAACTCGCAGTACAGCTCGTGTTGCAACCCAGACCTCTCAACTACCTTTGCCAGCTCTGTTACCCGTGAACCCCTCTGTCCATCCCCTGGGGCCCCTGTCCCATATTCCCTGCGTCTCCCCCCTACAGAAGCACCTGTTCGGCATTTCACTCCATAGCCAGCCACTCCCCTCCCCCATATTTTAAGGTGTTTTTGGGGACAGCCTCTTTCCCTATATATTCTCCACTCTAATCTAATTTGCAACACTGATCCAGGCCCTCCCTCCACACATTTAAATAAGGTGTGGGCGGTATTCCCCACCTCGCCACCAGCTCTCTCTTCCCCACCATTAGCGCCGTTGCGAGCAAACTCTTTTCCTTCAACTTGATCTCTGTATAACCACAGATGTGTAGCAATCCAAATTTGGGGCATTCCGGTATTTGTGATCCTAGTAGCCTAGGCCTAGTGGCCAGTATTGACCCCCCAGAAGGATTGTATCTCTGGGCACTCCCAGATAGTATGTATGAAGGTGCCCACTGCCTTCCTACACCTCAGGCAGTATGGGCCCGTTGCTCTCCCCCACACCGTGCAGCCCTTCCCAAGTATAATAGACCCTTTGCAGGATTTTGCATTGGATGAGGCGTAGTGTACTAGATAGGTTTGCTTCCCTAGGCGATCATAGGGCCTCCAGCCATTCCTTCTCTTCCAGCGCGCCCAGGTTCCCGTCCCATTTGTCCTTTAATTTAGTCAGTAGCGGGGAACTATAGTTGCTTATCACCTGGTATAATAGTGTAATAGCTTTCCCTGTGATTTTCCCTTCCAATAGGCTGACCTCTAGTGGGGAGTGTTCTGGAATATCCCAGTTTTCTATACCCTCATACACTATTGCATGTTTCAGGCGAATGGATGTAAATTGATCCCCCTCTGTCAGGTCATAGGTGTCCGATAAGTGTCTAAATTATGCCATTTGGTTTTGATTAATAATGTGTCCGATTTTCCTGATCGCTTGTGTGTACCATCTCGGTTGACTCCCCATTTGTTTCATTCGGGAAGATCTGAAGTGCCTCATAGGTGATTCCAAAGTTACTAGGCCGTGACTCCTAACCGATTTCCTGTGTCACTTCCTTAGATTGAGCGTTGCCCTGGCGTTGGCAGCTTTAATCTCTCTGGGCTCCCGCACAGCAATTGTAGGGGGTGAGGGGTGACCCACTATGAATTCCCGTTCCAAGCTGATATGTACCATTCCCTTATCACCGAGCAACCACTCAATCACTGCCAGTAATTGGGTAGCCCAATAATATTGCTTCGGAAAGTCCCAGGCCCCGTTCCCACACCAATCTGGAGTGCTAGTCCCGAAGTGCCCTTTTCCCCCATATCATTTCTCTTTCCCATATTTTGAAGAGTGTAGAGTAATCTCGGCAGGGCCATCATTTTGAATAGATTTGCAATACCTAGCCTAGAGATTGGAAGGTTCACCTAGCGTTTAGTATCGTCCTGCAGTCACGTTAGTAATGGGATCCAAATGAGTTCAGCGGAAGCCAGCCTGCTCGATTCCTATGTGTACGCTGCCCAGATATCGGATGGTAGCCCTTGCTTACATTCTGTTTTGATGCCATTATGCAAATGTACTTTAGACGGATGTGGTATAATATTGTGCTAGGACCAATTAAGCTCGGTCGTTCGTTTCTCCGATTTCATATTCGTTGAGAAAGAGCCCGCATGTGTCAGGCGCATGGTGTCTCCAGGTGATCAGTCATGCAGGTATTAAGCTTGCAGGGCGTTTACTCTCTGTGCTCCTCTCCGTGCTCATACACACATGAAATCTATACTATACCTGCTTCAAAAGATCGAGGCGCTGCCTCCGTTTCTCGCGCTTAGTTCAGCCTCTTCTACTGGATCCCTCAGGAAGACCGCGGCTGGAAACTGCTATCTTGATGCTGCATCAAATCGTTGTGCAAACTTCATCTGTTAGTATGGAACACAGTAAACATTCTAGAACGCGGCACTGAATTCTGGGATTCTGTCCAGGCTGGACCTTGGGGCAGCCAGAACAACATTGTATGCCAACACTAAACGCAATGTTTGAATTACAGTTATGGGTGGTAATCTTTGCTAGCACAATACAAACAAATACACACCTTTCTGCTACAGCAAAAGAGAAGCCTATTTTTAGCTAGGAATTGTGCAAGTTGCATCTTGTTTGTTTTCCTAATCTGTCAATGTTATTGCTTTTTGTAAGGTCCCTTTTATGTTGGGGTATTTAAGCGATCCAAATTGCCTAAAATTAGCGAATGATACTCATAAAACGATCCAATTAGTCTAAAAAAAAACAGGCCTTATCCGTTGCATTTTCTCTATCTGGAAATGAAAAGTTCTGCCGCTTGTAAACTGCATCAGTAACATCCAGCCTGAACAGCAGAGAGTGCTGTAACACCATTAACAGTCTACTCCTTCCTTAAGTGTTCCACGTCTGCTGCGAGTGGCAAAGAACAGGCTCAAGTTTCACTTCAAAATGAGACCACGAAGCTCAACCCCCTCAGATCTATCAATGTGTACAGATTAAAGAGGCCATGTCGATTCCTGGGTGGGCCGTGATTCAAGAACTCGGTGTTCAACGCACAGCACAAATTAAAATAAAAACATGTGTTTATTAATACAAACTACCTAGAGATTTTAAAGCAATATACTTCGAACTAATGAGGGCCATGGCCAGCTTCATGGAGTAGGACGGCATCCCCTGCAGCTACTGCCTGAACCGTTGATTGATCCGCCCTAGAAGGTCTTTATATTTCTGTGATATTCGTCTAGAACGATGGAGAAGCCAGGCGAACATCCAAGGAACGAGCCAGCGACCTCTGAAGATCTAGGAATTGGGCGCACTGGCAACACGGAGGCCGAAGTTGCAGACGCCAAAGCTGACTGGGAACCAAGATGGCGCCCATGAAAATATAACCCGACAGACAATCAAAAATCCAGGATAAAGGAGTGCTGCTGCAGCCAAACCACTCAATCGGCTCCCTGTGAAGCCCCAGTGCTGTAGTTTTGGAGTGGCATATAACAGAGCAGGGCACCCGCGACACAGGTGGAACCCGGAGCAGAAACAAGTTGAGAACGCAGTGACTCCAGCCCCCCTCCCTCCTCAGAGGTGGAGGAGCTGCCCCGGCACGGATATGAACACTATGGTGCCTGTGTCATGGGAGGGCATAACGCAGACCCCCGCTAGCCAGCGGTGTGCAACTGAAATCATGGTCGTGGGACGCAGGGGGGGACCAATCCCCCCACAATTTTAAGTGGGGGGGATATAATGTCATTTATCCCCCCCAGAATTTGTCACTTCAGCATGTAAAATACGTCTGCAGCCTGCAATGCAGGCTGCAGATGTCATGCGCAGGGATGTCATTTAGGGGTCACCAGAGGTCGCAACTGCGAACTCTGTGGTCTCCCTTGCTACCCCTGTGGTCTCCATTTCTACCCTTAAAAAATGGAAGAAAAAAAAGTGTCCTTATTCTTTTTTTTGTAATGCAAGCTCCTGGGCTGTGGCCAGCACCATGTGGCTCTTTACTTCTGGAGTGGCTGGCTTTCTTGTTCAGGCCGCTAAAAAAAAAAAAGAACAAAAAGAACAGGGGTGCCACAAGTCTAACACTTTCAGCACTGACCCTAAATAAGAAAGAATAGGAAAACCCAATAATGTGTCTTTCTGGAATTCGATACAATAATTGCTAGACCCATTAAAGGTTCATTTCAGGCACACTTCAGGGGGTGAGTCACTGATTTAGTCCGTTTATAAACACCTCAACTCAGCCTTTCATCCTTCTGAGGTAGATAAATGAGTAACAACACAGGTTGGGTGATATTGGGTGTATATTTTTACTATATAAAGCGCTTAAGCGTACATGCTAAATAATAACACATTATCATTTGACCATGGACGTCTGCTTGCATTCACAGTAATATGGTAATATGGGCCTATACACACTGATCCTAACGATACATATGGCGATCCATTCTTTTTTTTTTATAACAAATTTTATTGGATTTTTGCTTCACAAAACACGACATACAAAACACAGCCATATATCTTCGCATACAATTAGCATTACTAGAGCAGTGCGACCAGGTACTACATTTATATTTATGTATTTAGAGACACAGATGGTATAAGATACAGGTAGAACTGAAACAGTGAACAGTGGCAGGTGACGATGTTGTACTCCGCGGCCGTGGAAGACATGCGCTCCCAAGTTCGGTGATTCGAGCTGTGCGTGTCCTACAATGTCTGTTCCCATTTCCCCCAGATTTTGTCTGCTTTGCCCGGACAGCACCTTGCTTGGTAGACTCGGCACTCCATTGGAATGATGGCATCTACATCTGAAGTCCATTGTTCATAACTTGGCGCAATGTCTGAGCCCCACAGCTGTGTTATGTTTCTTTTGGCGATTCCTGTGGATGTTGAGAGAAGTAGCCGTTCGAAGCGGGACATGTCTCCTTCTTCAATTCCCAGGAGAAGGTGTTTGGGGTCAGTCAGGATCGGGCGGCCCATGGCCCTCGAGAGTCGTTCGCTGCATTTATGCCAAAAGTGTTGTATTCGTGTACATTGCCATAGGATATGGTAAAAGGTTCCTTCTTCTCGTTTGCATCGTAGGCACTTGGGGTCGCTTGTTTTACCCCATTTGTACAGAGCTACTCAGGGATAGTATATTCTATGAAGTATTTTCAACTGGATTAGCCTAATTCTCGCCGAGATTGCAATTTCTCTTGGATACATCAGGGCTGAGATCCAATCTTCAGGTAGTATCGGTCCCACATCTCCTTCCCATTTCGCTTTCAGGTGTGACAGCTCCATCGTGGCAAAAGATATGGCATTATACATAGTGGATGTGACCTTGTTGCTGACACTGTCTAAGACTATGTTTCTCTCAATTGGCGTACACTCCGGCATGTCCGCTAGCTGATCTCTGTGTGCGCTGAGTGCATGCTGTAGTTGCCCATAGTGATAGCTTTCGGTGGCTGGAAGTTAATATGTAGTCAAGATCTCAGCGAACTGTATTATCGGATTGCATAAAATTGCTGGACGGTTTGTATACCGGCTGTTACCCAATTCAACCACCTCGGGAGGTTACGGAGACCTGTGAGGTGGGCATTGTTCCAGATGTTTTGGACTGGGGTGAGTTTGTTGTCCCATCCTATGTATTTGTGTGATTCCTTCCATACTAGGGCCATGTGCGCCACTATCGTGTTTTCGGGAGGGCGAGTCTGTCTAATGTAGAGACTTTCAATCGAGGACATATCGTGTCTTGCCGCTAGTTCGTCCTTTATGTGAGGGGTGGTCGGGTCACCATGTAGTAGATCATTTACTGTCCCCATTTGAGACGCCCAGTAATATACTCGGATATTCAGGAGACCTATTCCCCCCTCCCAGACTGAACGTTGAAGGGTTTCGAGAGCTATTCTCAGGTGCCTGCCCCCTCCCCCCCCAGAGGAGTTTACATGTTGTATTATCAATTTTACAGAACTCTATGGCAGGGCTATGGAGCGGGGCGTTTTGGAGGATGTATAAGAACCGGGGTACGGCTAACATCTTGAAAAGCGCTGCCCTGCCTAAAAGCGTCAATGGCAGTGCTACCCAGTGGGCCGCATCTTGCGCGTATCATTTACTTAATGGATGTAGGTTATGGGTCAGGTAATTGTCCAGCCTGTTCTTGACTATGATACCCAGATAGCGAAACTGTGTGGTTTCAATTTGGTATGGGGATTCAGATGACGGTATACAGCCTTCTCCCTTCACCGGGAAGAGCACAGATTTGGCCCAGTTCACTCTGAGACCACTGAAGGCTCCATAGTTTTAGTATTTGGGTAACTATAGGGCAGGAGACCGCAGGGTCGCCGAAATATACCAGGATGTCGTCTGCGTAAAGGGATACCTTGTCTTCCCAACTCGGACTCCAGCGGAAGACAGTCCACGTGGTCGTGCCCCTCAGAATGACCGCTAATGGTTCTATTAATAATGCAAACAGCATTGCAGAGAGCGGACATCCTTGCCCGGTACCTTTTCCCAGTCGTATGCTGCGCGGGGGCCAGCCATTTACTCTCACTTCTGCTGACGGATTGCTGTAAAGGAGCTGTACCCATTTTATAAATGCTTCCCCGAATTGCATCTTGCGCATTATTGCCCATAAGGCCTCCCAATAAACCGAATCAAATGCCTTTTCAAAGTCTATGGCCAATAGTGCCAATGAATGTTGTAACGCGGGAGCCCGCTCCAATGCCAGATGCAACCTGCGAATATTCATTCTCGTTGACCTTTGAGGCATGAAGCCGCATTGGTCCGGGTGGATTAACGCTGTAATAACCGTTTGTAGCTTATTGGCTAGTACCTTGGCTTCACTGTTGATTATGGATATGGGCCGATAGGAGGTGCATTCATCTGGGGGCTTGCCCTTTTTGGGGATCTCTATAATGGTGGCCTCACAGAGATCAGGTGGGAGCTCGCCCTTTGCTAGGCAGTGTTCGAACATATTGAGTAAATGTGTGGGTATGTCTAAATGATTTATCTTTTTCCAAAAATCAAGTGGGAAGCCGTTGGGTCCCGGGGTTTTGCCTGTTTGGAGTTGTGTGATGGCTGCCGATATTTCATCCACTGTTATTTTGCTGTCTAACATGTTGGTTTGCTCCGCAGTGAGTATTGGGAGATCGATACCATCCAGTTTGGTGCTGGTTACTGCAACAGTGGGGGGTTTATAAAGATCCTCGTAAAACTCAGCAAAGCGCTCAGCTATGTCTGCGTTGGAGGAGACTAATTCTGCATCCGATGCTCTGATGCACTTCACCTTCTGATGACCTTCGTCTCGCCTTTCTAACCATGCAAGCATCTTGCCGGCCTTCTCCCCAGTTTCGTACAGGCATGCTCTCATGGCGCTGTGCACTTTTTTAGCACAGTCCAGTGATAGGTTGTGCAGCGTCTTCTGCGCCAGTATGAAGGCACTATTCGTCTTGGGGCTGTTGCTGTCAATGTGCTCTAATTCTTTGGACACCACCTCCTTTTGTGGTCCTCACGAATGCCCTCATTATCGGGAAGACCCTACTGCACAATGCATCCCATTATGAGCTTCAACATAAACAAATAGCTTAATTTTTCAAACAATGGAGACCTTCCCAGAATAGTGCTCCGGTGTATGTGCTCCAGGTATGTCACCACTAACAGGCACTTGATAGGGAGATGACCGTTTGGAAATCGTCTGAACCACAAAGAATAGTCTGTATTACATGAATGCAGAAATTAGAAATTACTTAGACCTGCACTGCAGGCTAATGTGTAAATAATACAAAGACCTTACATTGTGCTACTTACATGGTGACAGTGACCGGAGACAGCACTGTATGGCCTTGTTAGCGGGCCTCTTTCCCCCATGGACCTGTGTGCCAGTGCACATTCCTGTCCATGCTCGGTTGCAGTTTCCTTTCCCTTGTGTTGTGTGTTTGCCTCCCAGAGTTACCAGGGGTCTCCATGGTATATGCAGGATTAATGCTGTTGCTGTGAGAAGAAGCATGTTACCATCTTCCCTTCCGTTCCGTTCCCGTAGCACATCCAGAACAGTGCACTAGCTTATGGAAGTTCAAGTGGCTTATAATCCCCATTACCCACTTGCACCCCTCAACCTCCTGCTAGGCCCATACCTGGACTTCATCACCACAGAGCGATGAGTGTATGTATACAGACACTGCATACAGTGCAGGTGAGGCAATCATGTGGTCTCAGACCAGTGCGGTGCAGACTGGTATGGGGGGGGCAGCATCCGGCAAGCAGCATTATAGTTTAAATAATAAATACAAGCATATGTGCACAGCACTGGCTGGGCCTTGCCTCGACGGTGACCTGGAGAAGACCCCAAAATGAGGTACGACAATAGAGCATGGCTAATAGTTGTAGAAAAGCGCCCAAGGATATCGAGGGTGCTCTGAAGACTGAGGAGAAAGTGCTAAGTGTACAGATGAGAGCCGTGGGGTTCTGGCCATGGGGGAATGGGAGGTGAGGGACTGGGGTGCAGTAGAGTGGGGGAATGCAAAGTGAAAGATACAAAGTGAAAGAGGGTTCAAAGGGTGCAGAGGATATAAAAAGAGGAGCAAGGGAGGGGAGAGATGGGAACGAGAACAGAGTGCAGATGAAAGGTAGGGATGGTTTGCAGCATGGGGTGACCAGTGTGTGCAGGGGAGAGAGGAGTTCAGGAAAGACGAGAACCCAGGGAGAGTGGTGTAGGGAAGAAATATCATAGGATGTGCTTCGGGTTTAGATAAAGCCATTAACTTAGGGATGTTTGCACGGCACGGCACTGGCTTCTCATTTCATCCCTAAAACTCAGGACATCCTGTACTCTCTCCTCCTCTGCCCTTCCTCCCTCTACTCCCTGCTCTTCTTCTGACCCTTCTTTGGCCACCTCTCCCCCTCCTTCTATGCCTTTCTCCTGTTCTCCCTAGACAAGGTTTCTAGACAAGTCCCATCTGTGAAAGTCTCATCAAAACAGGTTCATCCCTGTTCCTCTGAAGCCATCAAGGACCACATTGACTCCCTGGCTCCTGCCCTGGCCGACTTCGGCAACCACTCCTCCTCCACTGGAGTCTTCCCTTTAACCCTGAAGCACTCCCTTGTGCACCCTCTCCTTAAAAAACCCTCTGACGACCCGTCTTGCCCGGCTAACTATCGCCCAATCTCCATCACTGCTTTCCTGGACAAACTCTTGGAAAAGCTGGCCATCTCCCATCTCAATCTTCACACTGAATGTGTTGGTTGTCCCCAGGATCATCTGTCTGGCTTCAGAGCTGCCAGAAGCACGGAAACTGCTCTCCTGAACATCTGTGAAGACCTGCTCTCCAACCTTGATTCCAAGACACCCCATGTCCTCATCTTACTTGATCTCTCTTCTGCCTTTGACACAGGCAACCTTGCCATCATGCTCAACCATGTCCGTGGTAACCTGGGGATCACCGATCAGGCCCTGGCGTAGCCGACTTCTTTCCTCGCTGATTGACCATCCCAGGTTCAACTTGGGTCCTTCCTCTCCTCCATCTCTACATGTGGTGTTCCCCAGGGGTCTAACCTCTCTCCCTGGCTGTTCAAACAGTAGCTGGCACTTGTTACCCACTGCATTGCCGCGCTCTGCTCCAACTTCCAGTGCTATGCGGATGACACTCAGCTCACTTTCAGGCTATCCTCAGCCACCTCTTCTCCCTCTTTCATCTCTGACTGTCTGCACGCCATACAGGCGTGGTGTGCCGCCAATGATCTCTGCCTTAATGCCAGTAAGAGCGAGATTCATCTTATCGGCACACCCGCTCCCTCCTTTCCTGTCACTCTCTGGCCAGCCGCTCTTGGCCCTCTTCCTGCTCCCACCTGTGAGGCCAAAAACCTCGGCATCATCTTTGACTCCAAACTTTCCTCAGATCTCTGACATCTCTAAGAAGTCTCACTACCACTCACTGCACCTCCTTAGAGGTATTCTTCCATTTCTCTCCTTCCCCCAGAAGCTCACTGTCTCCAGAGCTCTGGTTCTCTCTAGGCTGGACTGTTGCAACATGTAACGCTCACCTGGTATCCATGGGGACGTCACTCAGCCTGTTCTGACCTCTTACGACCTCGAACCCATCCCTGGGGGCTATTCGACTGGAGACTGTGCCTGAAACACAGGATTGGTAGAGTTTAACTCCCTATTGTCTGTGTGCTTGAACTCCTTCTTCCCAGGGTCCAACCCTTCCCTTTGATCCACAGCTCACCTTGTTTTCTTGGATAGTGTACTCTCCGTCCTGCTTTCAGCGCAGGGGCGCGTTGATTGATGCAGGCTTGTTGCTGCCTAGTTACTTCACTGGCAAGAGTCCGACAGGTAAGTATAATGAGTCTTTTGAACAGTTGTCTAACTTCGTTCCTTTCCTTCCTTAGATGATGGCCGGTGTCTGGGGATGGCGGCGTGCCGCTGAGACGAGTAGCGCTGAAGGTGAGTGAGAGCGCGAAGCACGATGCACCCCTTTCGTATTTGCATTGAACAGAGTTCTTTTTCTGTGTCCTTTAGGTGCCGCAACGTTTTCAGCGTGGATGCCGGTTATGAAGAACAAATGCGGTGGGTAAGCGCGGTATGCAGTGCCTCTAGATGTTTCCAAGCTAACCTTGAGTGTCTTTTCCCTCTTGCAGATGGATGAGAAGTTCCGGAGACAGAGTTCCCCCAGAGCGGCTGAGATTCAGGTAAGCGTTTGAAGCTCGTACAGTATTTAAAAATAAGCGAAGATTTGCAGAATGCTTACGAACGCCTTTTTTTCTTCTTTTCCCTTTTCCTTAGGAAGCGGTGTGCCGGGATGGGAAGGACACCGCCTAAGATGCCCACAGAACAGAAGGAGAGATGAATGATGGAACGAAGCGCCGCAAGGTAAGACTGTTCCTAACGGTATTGTTGCAGGAGCTGAGCGCAGAAGAAAGATGGGGGCCTACTGGAGACCGATCCGAACACAGTGAGTGTCACACTGCAGGTGCAGAAAACGCAAAGCATGTTTCTCAGCCTGGGTGTGGTTTAAATAGTCTCTGGGTATCCCAGGTGTCTCTGGGCTGAACCACACCCAAAAGACTAGACCGCCCATGCAGTTCTGGGAACCGAAATATGTGGGGGCATCCATCTTGTCCCCATCAATGCACTACAAGTCCAATCCCCAATGTTATCCTATGGGAGTGAGTGAGTCTGGTGCCACAAGCGCAAAGTCTGAATCCAAGTGGGTCTTTGGAGGGATGGAGAGGCCCTTGAGGGCCATGTAGGTGATCGTGGCCTGGCTCCAGCCTGATATCTTGGAGGGCTGGGAACATGAGGGGCAGGAATCATGACACAACAGCCTTTTTCTAAATCTGCCTGCTGCTCTCTGCCCTCTGTAATTAATCCAGAACAGCACTGCGAGACTTGCTCTTGGCCTCAAGCCCAGGGATCGTATCTGTCCAGGACTGAAACCTCTGCATTGGCTCCCAGTGGCTGTGAGGATTAAGTTAAAAACCCTCTGCATTGTCCATAAGGCCTTCTGGAGCCTGGGGCCTCAAAACCTTCAACTCTCTCTCCCTAAATATCTTCCTTCTCAAGCTCTTTGCTCATCCGCCTCCAACTCCCTCAGGATCAGACGCTTCTCCAAGCAACAAATTGGTGGTAGATCTCTTTCTTCGGCTGGGGCCTCCCTCTGGAACAGCCTCCCTGAAACTTGCGAATTATCTCCGGTTCCGGAAGCACCTCAAAACCTTTCTCTTTGCTACTGCTTTTTCTCCTCCTCACCCCTGCTGACTACCTGGCTGATAATGAAACTGCACTGGTTACCTCGCCACAGTTAGATCTCGGACCCAGGCCACCTCCCCCACCAGTGGCACACCTGCACTGCCTTCCTGGCAACCCCCGCACTTGGGGGAATGTTTTCTGTATGTTACATTCCCACTACCAGCACTTGACACCTGTTGTCTGCACTTACCGTTGCATTTGCCACCTGCTGGCCTTACTTTTACTTTGTTTATTTATCTCATTATCCCATGCACTGCACTTACCCTTTCCCACCTCCCCTTTGCACTTTCCCTCTTCCCCTTCCCATGCACTTGCGTGATCTGAACGACACCTCGCCCTGGAAGGATTGTCCGTCTTCCCTCTGTTCCCCCTCCCTTGCCTCGTCGCGTCTTGAAACACTTGTGTATAGGCGTGTTATAAATGCCATATCATACTACAAAGCCCTGTGTAGTTAATAACTTAATTGGAGCTGGGAACATACTACTGGTGTAATACAAATGTCTTATCCAGAGAGGCCTTCAGCCACTCTATTACCACTTTGCATTTCCTTCACTGACGTCCTGCTGAAAACCAGCAAGGGCAAGTGTTTGCTTGTGTATACATATTGGGCATTTGCCAGGCACTGCCATTAAATGTCCAGGTACTTGCACCATTTTCCAGCTGCTACCATCAGAGGGTACCTAATACCACTATGGCGGTGCCTGGTAAGCGCCTTTTCCATACCTACATCAAAACCCAAACGGTTGGCGTTGCCAACGCTGGTTTTAAAATAGGGATGCAGTTGAATTTCTGGTATCCACCACAGCTGAATAATGAGTTTTAGACATGTTTTAATAGAGACCACCATAAGCCATCTGGGTGACCCAGAACAAAAATAAAGCAGAGCCTCAAGATTCACAAGAGCACATGTTCCGCTATCCATGTAAATCCAATGAATACCCTGGTGCCGAGGTATGATTGCAGCTCATACACTGCTTTAAAGGGGCATACTGTTCCATCATTGAGGGCTCAAGTGGAATAGGATAGGATGGCGAAACTCCATAAAGCATCTGCACTTAAAGCGCAGGTGAGAGTATTATAAAAGATCTTTCTAAAGGTCCACCGCTAGGAGACCTGGAGAAACAAGAAGTGAAATGGATCATCACACCAACTGAGGTGGAAGAGAAAAACAAGGCCCGTGAGGGGAATATTATTAAGACCAAAGTATTTACATACATTTGGGTAAGCTCCTGTACAATCTACTGCATATGTCAGTGACGGGGGGAAAGATGTAAAGGAGTATCTGCGAGCAAGCAAATCCTACCTCTCCCCGCCCAAGTCCCCAAGGTATCCCCTGTCCCCCCCATATTTTATGGGTCTCCTACGCCCCTGACCGGAATATTAGAAGAAAGCGACTGCTGTGCTAAAATGTGAAGGTCAACAACTGGACAGCCAGGATATACACAGAAGCAAACTGAATGTTATATACAAAGAGGAACTGTGAATGTGACCCCACACTGTGCATATTATATATACCTATATACCAGGGAATAAAGTCCCTCAGAACCCACCTCCATACCTTGGGCGCTGCCTCCAGTTAAGAGAACGCAATAGTGACGTGGATTGGGACAGAGCAACTCGGAGTGTAGGATCACCCTGTGATAGTTGTATTTCGGTTGGAAGCTCGACAACTACCCCGGGAATGGGTGGGTCCCCCCATGAAGGCATCAATAGGACCTCAGGGTACACAACCCTGAGGAAAACCACAGACACTGCACACAGGCCTCCAATGCATAATAGTAGCCTGCCTTGGAGCACCATAAATGGCAGGGTGGAAACACTGAACCCAGAAGACTGCGAGCGTAGGTCCCAAGTCCTTACTGGCCGCAAAAACGACTTGCAATAGTCGGCTAGTGAGTTTGTGTACCCAAAGTGCTCTGTTTGGTGAGCCCAACAGTTCCTCCCTCGAGAAGACTGTCGCCATCACCCGCACCCCAGCGGACATCCCCAGTTATCTGTGTACTTTCATAGAACTGTGAGCCACCCGCCTCAACCAAAACCATAAAGCACACGAAACAGCAGAAGAAAACTAAAGAGCTGGGACGTGGACCTAGGAACAACACTGCACACTAACACTGCACACATTTCAGCCTCTGTGCTTTAGTACTCCAAGCGAGGTTCCAGAACTCTCCACATTTTAAATGCCTCCTAAACCAGCTAAAAAAGGGAAACCAGACAACTATGGACAACTACACCAAGAATTTGTTGCAAATGCCCCCAGAAAACAAAGATGAGCGTGGGAGTAGAGAGCCAAATTCTCCAGGCCATAGTAAAATTAAAAACTTCACTGGAGTCCAAAATAGACACGGTTATGGTGGACGTCGGGTTCCTGCGTCAGGATGTCAAAACACTGGCTGCGAGAACCACATAAATAGAAACGCAGTTCAGCAAAAACACCATTGTGATCCAAGAAACGCACTCAGAAGTCCATATACTAAAACAGAAGGTCAAAATACTGGAGAAAAGAGCAGAGGAGGCAAAGGGGCAGACCTGCGGGAATAACATAAAAATCCTAGGCTCACCAGAAGGAGAATAAGGAGCAGACCCCACATTATTTGTGGAAAACATGTTCCTACAAAAAAAAAAAAAAAAACAACTCGGACCAGGCAACCTCAATCAAGGCTTTACAGTGGAGAGAGCACAGAGCGCCGAGAAGACGACCACCCCCAGGAGCCCACCAAGACCAACAATAGCAAAAATACTAAACTACAAGTATAGAAAAACAAATCTTGTCCTTCTCGAGGACAGGCACTACTCTACTAAGAGCATTGGCGCGCCTCACAGTTGATCTGGACTACACCATGCAGGTACAAATACGCCGAGCACAGTTTACATCCGCGAAAGAGAGACTTAGGAAAGCAGGCTACATGTTAATATACCCATGCCATAGAAGATCTGTATAAGATCGCTCTCTATTCAACCAGGTCCCCAAAGATGCACACACATGGATGGACACAGAAGACTTGGGACCCCCCCACCCAACCGTCGGAGTGAACACTTGAACAAATCCCACCTACGAGGACAGATGGCGTAGGGAATAGCACCGTTACGGCGCAGTGGGGCACATAGACCAAAGTAGCTCTGGAAAACCTGAAATGGTCTGTACAAAGCTCAGAAGCATTTTTATTGATCACTCGACTGACTACCTACTAGGAAGCTGGCCAATTGTTACAAGTTTGGGAAGTTGGGAGGGTGTTAAGGGACCAATGTTTGCATATGTTAGACTCTATATGTGAATGCGACCATACAAGGAAGGTCAAGGAAGGTCAAGGAATCCCCAAAAAAGACAGCAGAAGTGGGCACAACTTAAATGAAAGACCACTACCAAAGACTGACCGAGGCATCACTATGAGGCGCCAGTGGCCCCGCCCTATAGAATAGTTTCATAACCCATGGCAGATGAACTCAAATTGCTGACCTCGAATGTCCAAGTGTATACATACTTGCGTAGAAACAAAAGAGACACAGCTTTATTGCAAGAAATGCACCTGACAGCAGCCAAACAGAAGCAGATTACCAAGAAGGGAGGGAAAATAGTTTACACAGTTTACTCCACATACTCGTCTTATACCAGAGGTGTTTTGACAAGGATAGCACCCTCAGTGCTCCTCAGAATAACTCAAACCAAAAAGGATGACGAAGGCAGGATGGTACTCATATATGGGTTCTTAGAAAATGTAGAAATGTGTGTGGCCAACACATATGCCCCATAATCATAACACAACATCATTCTTTCACTCTACCCCAGACTCAGCCCCTTCAGAAATGGCACCCTGATTTGGCGAGGCGATTTCAATTGCACACTAAGCCCGTTAATAGACAGATCAGACAGACAGCAAGTTCACGAGGCCGGCTCCCCCAGCCAAGGCCCTAATAAGCACTTCTAGATTTGTTTAATTTAGTAGATGTTGGAAGATCACTCCACCCAGATACTAGGCACTATTCACACTGTGCTGCCCAACAAGCTGTCCAAACTAGATAAGATTACTTATTTATTGGAAAAGAAATGATTGGTGACGGCACAGACTGTATACAAGGGTAGAGTTCTTTCAGACCATGCTCTGCTCCTTCTAAACTGGCAACACAACCCGCCCCCCCCCCCACTCCAGGCCTCCAGTACCAACATGGAAATTAAGTGAAGCACTACGGGACAACATATTTAAAGACCATATCAGAGATAATGTCACAGCATACTTCACACAGGGAGTGTACCTGGGGCAGGAACTTTATGGGAAGAATTCCAGGTGGTTATTAGAGGTGAGGCGATAGACAAATCAGGGGGCATCCAAGCCGTAATTTGCAGGGAACTCGCTTTGGCAGAAAAAGAACTAGAAAACAGAGCAGAACAAAAAGGACCGAACTGAAGCAAAAATGCATGAACTGCTGGGATAGACTAGGGAAGCATAATTACTCCAGATATGTAGAGAAACAGCACAAGGAGGGGGACAAACCCGGCAGGCTCTTAGCCAGACTATACAAGAGGGATGTGAAAAGGGAACCAATATACACCATCCACAATACCTCGGGTACTACGTGCAATACACAGATGGGGATTAACGCGGCCTTGCACGTGTTTTATTGCTCCTTGTACCAGGATGACACCCACACCCCGCCAGCAGATATAGAGGAAGCAATATACCAAATCAACCTCCCTAGACCAGATGCTGCAGCATCAGGCAGCCTTGATGCCCCCATTACCTTGGAAGAATTACAACAGAAAATACAGCTGTTACCTAAGGGCGAAACTCCAGGCTCAGATGGCCTGCCAAGTGAGTTGTACAAAGTGTTTGTGGCAGACCTCGCACCACCTTGTCTAGATGCGTATAAGAAGGCATATAAAACAGTAATATTACCCCGCCAGCCTAAGAGAATCAATAATGATACCCCTTTTTAAAATGAATAAATCACCACAGGACTGTGGATCTTGCAGACCATTATCTTTATTAAATCAGGATAGTAAAATTCTTACATCCCTATTAGCTAATAGGCTCAAAAAAGTCATTAATACACTAATATTCCCTGACCAGAAAGGCTATGTTCCTGGTAGGAATAAAGCCTGGAATATACGACGTCTACATCATATCTTGTAAGTGCTTTCAACCCGGTACTCCACCTAAGTCAATGCCTAGCGTGTGCTGCACAGCTGGAACCCTTAATTATATATTCTTGTCTATAAGTTCTTTTATTTCTGAATGATGTACCCTTATATCACGCCCCTCTCTTTGAATCCCCCCTGGTCTCACTGAAACAGGAAGCAGGCTGTTTTGCAAAGTTAAAAGATTTATTTTATGGATTTGCACTATATATCTATATCTATATCTATATATATCTCAATCACACTATTTAATTTTATACAAAGATCACCACTGGGGTGATGTTACAATCAACAATCTCTTTAATCAGAAGGAGTATGGATAAGAAGAATAATGCAGTACAGAATAAAACTTTGTGTGGGTTCAGTCAAACGCAATGTCACTCTTTCCCCCCTGCACACTACTCAATCCCCCCCAATATGCAGTAGAAAGAGATGGAAGGAGTGAACACAGGCTTCAGGAAATACAGAATTCAACAAATACAGTTTCAATCCCAATTTCCCCCAGCAAGCCTAGAGATAGAAACAGGAATGATTGCAAACAGGTCAAATGCTTTTGAATGTGGCTTTGAATTAATGATGAAAAACACTGAAAAATGGATTTAATTCTCTAAATCGAGTTCAAAACTAGTGGGAGCGTCTTTGTATAGTTTCAGGTAAACACTAGCAATGATGATTGAATAACTAGCAGATTGAAAACTGAATTCTGAGGTCAGATGCAAAGAATAGCTGTTTTACATGTGATGAAATTGAGCCAAGCGAAAATTTTGCGGCAAACTTTTCCGTGCGCGAGAAACGCAATAGCGGAAAAACTAGAAGGAAAGCTGAGGATGTTAGCTTCAATTTGACACTTAAATTTCGTTTCTAGGATGCACGGTCCGGAAGTTAAAGGTTTTAGTTGAGGTCTTTTTTTTTCAGAAAGAGTCCATTTTCAAATGAAAGATGCGCTTTTAAAAAAATTGCAAACAAGTTTCTTATACTAGGGAGTCTATGAAGATCCAAGATAACCAACGATACAGCCACCAGATCAGTGACGCCTCTGTCTGGCTTTTGCCCGCCAAGATACTTGTCTTTCTTTAGCAAATATATTAGCGCAAAGATATTATCACTACCATTACCAAAGGACTATAGGAATGAGAGAAAGATTCAGGAAAGAAAAGATTTTCTACAATGGAGTTCTGGATATGATAGAATGGGTTTGGATAGGATTACTTAAGGATAAGATACTGGCTAAAGACAATTCTATGCTATAGATACTCACAACTACTGTTTGGAATGGACCCGTCAGGGATCTGATCAAAGGATTTCTGGACTGGAATTCGGCTAGCCCACCGGAAAGGATTCAGGGGGCTCGGTACTGCACTCAGCACGGCACTCTGGACACTGCACGGCCTCTGGACTGGATCTGACGGGTTGGTTCTGTGTTGCAGCTATCAGGTTACAGCTCTGCTCTACTGGTTTGGATCTCTGGATTCTAGCAAGAGTTCTTGGCAGGAAAGCAGAAACAGCAGAGCCTGGCTGTTCCCCTTGGAAGTCTGGGGGTAAAATCAGGTTTCAAGATTTTAAAGGCCAAGCTGAGAAGGGTTCAGCTTTGGAATTGGGCCTCTCTGCTTTCAAAGTTCTGGAGTCTTGTATGTGGGTTTCTCCTGCAAAATGCTTTGCCAGTAATCAGTTGAGGGGTGAATCTTTGTTTGTCTCTAGGTCCTAAGCTGTCCCTATTTATGTATTTCCCAAAGGGGTGGGTAGGCTGAATTATACTAAGCACACCCTCTAGGAATCCTATTGGCTAGAGTATTTCCCCTCTCCTGATTTGAGAAGGAACTCTGGTGCAATGATGATGCTGTGTTTTACAATCCAGGGAGTACCTCCCCTCTGTTTCTATACAGTAAATCTATTTTTCACATAAAGCATATTTATAATATAACCAACTTGCTGACAAAACATATTTACATCACAGATTTAGTAGAACAAGTATCCGTCTAAGTCCCATCTCAGTGAGAACTTTAGTTCAGATTTGATTTTGTGCTTTTGGTTTGGTAGCCAATGTCAGATCTATCCACATTTTTCTACATATCTGCGCATGACATCTGGGCATAATCCTGTGAAGTTTCACATTTCTAGCCTCATTAATTCCTACAAAATCAAAATTTCCGTAGTTGTGTCTCTGAACATAGCACAAAGTTCAGAGTAGTTTCAAACTGAGAGCAGAATTTTCATATTAGCAATCTATATTTTACAGATTTTTACAAATTTTGCACAGTTCTCTCCGAGTCTTTTTCAAAAGATATTTTTTTGTGGTTTACAGATACACATCTGTCTGGTCCCGCCCCCATGGTTTTGCTGGGTCAAGAGCAATCCAGGCCTCTCTTCCTGCTGGCAGTAGTTTGTTGACACCTGAATTTGCATTCCCTTTCAGTCCAGGAAGCCTAGTGTCTCTCCCAGACAAGCAAAGCAAAATCTCCCCCTCCTTTCATTAGTATCTAACTGATAGTTCCTGGGCAGAGAGCAAAAGGAATGCACCTTTGTTTGGGGCACGCTGTGGAATTTGCCTTTGAAGTTCTGTGGCTGACATCAGTTCACTTTAAAACACTTTGTTTAAAATTGTCTTTGCTAAAATAAACCTTACATTTTCAAAAGTAGACACACAGATCTCTAATTCCACTCTTTTTAAAACGTAGAGATTGAATAGTAGCAACCTATCTTGCTTTTGATGGCAAGTCTCTTCTTTTCAACAATTTGATTTTAATGTACAAGTTTAAACTCCCAGTGTAAGTAAATGACAGCTCTGACACAGGTGGCCGGCGGTACTGCGCCCATATCTGACATATTTTCCCAGGCAAGCACCTTTTTTAATGTGGATATTTTGGTGATGAAATCTGCTTCTCCTGATATTGTGCTTAAGGGGATTTCTTAGATAAGGTGATGGTTAACACCCAACAAGCATGTTGGATCTTTTCTGTTGTTTGGGAACCATTATTTTGCAATTTCAACAGCCAAGGAAAAACAGATTTTAGAGCACTTCTTGGTTTTCCTGGCAATGCAGCACTACCTTTTCAGGTAGTTCCATTTCACTCTGTGGGCAGCCCAATGACAGGTTTTGGCAGTGTGGTCTCCTGTTCTACCACTGACAAAGGCAAAGTAGATGGGCAGCCTATTTTTCCGGTTTCCCTGCGCACTTCTCAGATTTTTAGCACGCATAGGGCTTTTTGGCGGCTATTCTGCTTCTGGTGAAAGCAGCACACAGTGATGTCGCAGGGCAGAGCCTAGTGGGTCAATGCACCCCACATGTCATAGACAGTATTAAAACCTTAGACATGCACTTTGCGTTGATGGTAACACAAATAGACAAAACTCTATGAAGTTCTGCACAAGATTAGGTCTCAGTGATGGCTAGAGAAGAGCGGTTAAAAATGGTGGTCCTCACAAGGTTACTTATTATTTTATAAATATCCGTACAATATATCAAAATCTTTTTTTTAAACGTTGGATTCCCTGTGTAGAGGATTCGTATGGCAGCACAAAAGATGTAGAATAGCACTGATGAATCTCCAGAGACAACATGTACACATTGGGAAACAAGCGATGTCCCTACTGTAGGTGATCTAATACAACAGAACTCCTTTATACCCTTCCAGGAGTTTAGAGATAATACAGGCTTGTACCAAGGCCAGTACTTAACATATCACATGATCACACGAGCCATAGCACGTAAATGGACAACCTATAGTGAAGTAAAGAACACAAGCTCAACAATAGACCTTTTTTATGTCGTGGCAGATAGCGGGCATGTATTGTCTAGAACAGAGGTCACCAAACGGTCGATCGCATGTGACTAGTAGCTCGTCTGAGCCTCTTCAGTCGCCCGCGCTGGAGATACCGAAAAATAAATACTTTCTTAATGTAACTTTTTTAGTGGTATGTTTTCTGGAAAAGTTCCGTGATCAGGATCCGAACCCCGGTCGTCCCAATTGGGGGTGGGGAGTTCTGCTGCTGCGCCACATGGAGCTGCTTGTAAATTCACTGAAAAATGTCAGTATCGCTTCTGCAGGCCACCTGTAGTACCACCGTTGCCTTTGTGCGCCCCCATGACAGTGTATTGCTTAAGCAAGCAGCTCTTGTTTGCCAGAGATGTCGGAGGGCTGGGGCAGGATCAGGATTCATTGTGACCATGCAATGAAAATATCACAGTAGCACTGCCGCTCGCCTGGAAATGTTCAAAATAATATTTAAGAAAATGGTGCAATTTCTTTCATGTGGCTTCTTTCCAAACTCCACACTGTACATTTCCACTTTAAATCACTTCCACAATACTTTAAATCACTTCCACAATACAGGTACATCCACTTTTAATACATTAAGCAATCCATAGACACACTGTACAGTAGAAGCCTACCAGGGTAGCTCAGCAGGTTGACAGACCGATGCTGAGATGTTATATATTCAAAACTAAAGGTTGCTAATCATATGACTTTTTGCAATGCCTTATAAAATAGTGCTATAAAATGTGTTTGGCCAGGGTATGGGTTGGGCAAGTTGCTCGCTTATATTCAAGGGCAGAGGTGGGGATATTTCTCCCCCTGTAGTGAAAATCAAAAGGTGGCACCCATGAACCCACAGTTTAATTTCCTAAAAACTGCTGTCAGCATAACAGAAACATTTATTTGTGATGAACCAGTTTGACAAGCATATAACATCTTTATAAATATAACTTGTGCTAAAACACAGAGGGGCACACAAATAACACAGTATGTGTGGTGTCTGACAAAAAAAAAAACATTTCAAAGAAAACTTTGAATGCAGGCAGCATTTATTTTTCAATTTGGAAATCACTTTTTTAATGGAAGTGTGAAATGCACATATGGAAAAGAATAATGTGCCTAGCATGTAGAAAGCCTGCATAAAACACTAATGAAGGGGCACAAACATTACAGGTTATTTGTGTGGTAGTCCAACAAATATCTGTCTTTTTGAGACAGCTAATAAATAATAATGCAACAAAGAGGTTTTTTGAGTTCTTAATTTAATTGTGAAGGTATATGTTATTCCATCTGTTTATAGAGGGGGAAGAATCGGGCCAAAAAAATATTGGTAAAGATTCAGAGGTTTATAAATATCCCCTCCCCAACATCGCCTGCTAGTAGCTCTCCACTGTTGGCCCCCACTACAAGTAGCTCTAGCTAACGTAAAGGTCAGAGGGCGAGATGTTCATCTAAGCTTGGTCTAAGTTCTGTTATGGATTGCAAACTATTTCATGTAGGAAATTCCACAAGCAACAGTGATGAGTGAGTCACACCCATCAAGAGCGGGAGGTTGTCCTTGTTACAAGTGAATACGTGGAAAAGTTATAGATTGTGATATTTTTACACAAGTTGTTACTCTTCAGACGTTTACAAGCATGGTTGGTGTATTTGTGTTTGTCTCAATTTTCAGTGAATTTGTGAACTCTTCCTATCAAGAAAGGGTGATCTGTAACCAATGACAGCACACATTGTAGAATTATGGTAACCGGGAGTACCGATCAACTTGTTACTTCCAGTAAACATGGCCGTGTAAAGAATAAACTACACTGGGACATGTATTTTCAGAAGAAAGAAGAATTCAAGTGTGCACAATATAGACTGAACTCGGTGTAGCCTCCTAGGGCCCTGACGAAGGCGACAAAAACAAAAGGTTACAAAAAGTAGTTGTAGCGCCGCTGAAACCGGTCAACCAACTTGTGAGGGACAGCAATAGGTTGTATACGCTACCCTTATTTCCGAGATCTACATGTAGCAACAATCTTGGTTTATTAAGATTGGGGCTATGATACCCCTATAGATCACACGTATGAGAATAATAAATAATGATGTCTCGACACATGTTCCTGTTTAAGATTTTCTATTTAGCACATTTTTGGTTTTTAAGGTTGCTGCTGTGTTCCACGTTAGATGTTTTTACAAAATATGGTTTAAAAAAAGGTTTCTTTCTTGTTAAGCACCATTCAGAAAAGACACTGAGCACATAACAGTCATGTATGTCAGAAAGGGTTCCGTCATGGTTTTCCCTTTGCTTTTCTATCCACTTATTTTTAGATAGATGGCTAACCACCGTTTACTAGGGTGAGGTGAGCTATTGTAAGGTCCCACCAACCTGGTGGAGCCTGCGGCGATCCATACACTCTGTCACTGAGCTCCGGCAGCACAGGACGCAGTAGCCGTGCCAACCTACTTTAATATTCCCCCATCATACAACTACCAATAATGCCCCCGAACCTCTCTGGGCCACATTTGAGTCAGGGGTTACACATGCTTGAATAGAGGGAAACACTGGATCTCAGCTTTCGCAAATTAGAAGAAATAGGACCCCCCAACGCCTCAGGCCATTCCCTGAACCTTTTACGTGAAATACTTCCAAGCTCACTTCAAAAGCATCATTTTAAAGGGCAAAAAACACTGAAAATCGGGTATCAACAGAACACGTATCCACCAATTCAGACGCATCTTCCCCAATCCACTGCATGCCCTCTTGAACTCTTGCTCTACCCATTTATGTCACCAGTGTTGCTTAGTTGGAGAACTCAAAAACAATTATGTATTAATATAGCTTTGTAGACGGAGGAAGGGGCAGTTATTACTTTGTTTCACAAGTATTATTCCAAGAGACAATGGACCTCCCCCCTCAGTCTTTAAGGCTATTTTAACATAGTGGTAACAGCAATATAGGTTCGGGAGTTGCGGTGGTGAAGTAAAAAACGTAACGTTGCTAGTGAGTACAGAGTAAAGAAAGCAGACCAATTGTGTTAATAAGTGTATTTTTATATTGAAGAATTTTAAACAAGGTCTCCTTCGTAACAAAAGCAATTTAATTGTAAGCGTCGTTGACCCCCCCCCACTTAAACATTTTTTTTACAAAGAACTAAGTAATGTTGTTTCAGTAAAATACGAAGCAATTTGCTTCAACAAAACAGCATAGTCCCATCTGAGGCTCTTGCAGGGTTTCAGTGATGACTAGATCATGCAGATACTCAGGACAGCCACATGTGTGTGCTTTGGGAGCATTGCTGTCACAGGAACTGAACCCCGAAGCAATGACAACTCAGTTGGCACAAAATAATAGGCCATCACAAAAGGGGGATCCGAACAGCTTGAAGGGCAAAAAGGAGTAGCCAGCCAGCAGAAATCATTCCCACAAAGAAAATAGTAAAGGTGACCCACAATGGCTCGGACAAACAGCAGAGTTGTGCTAGTGTGGTGCCCATCACCCTTGTGAATGACACCAGTTTCGTACCTCATGGTGCATGACCAGGAGGATATTTCAGTAAGATTGCAGGAACATAGCCTAGAAGATATTCCAGCAAGGGATAGCAGCTCATCCAATCAGGAGGACGAGGGAAGCTCAGGAAGGGAATCCAGCAGCCAAACAGGAAATCCGAGATTATTTTTTTTTTATTAGCCGTTTCCTATTCTAAGATGTACCTGTTTAAGTGATAGAACGTTTTAGACTGAAAGCACGCACACAATTCCAGTTACCAACCGAATTCCTTATTATGCAATGAAAACGGGGAACAATAAAGCTCTGCTTCTAAAGCTTAGCTTACAACTATGATATCTGCTAGTTTGATATGCAAAAAACAAAGTCTAATTTAACATAGATATTCAAACTTTCTTAACAATATGCATAACAACAAAGTGGACGTTCGTGTGCAAGGATCTCGGATAAAGGGCTTTACCAAGGTGTGTGTTCCTTGGCACATTATTTAATCTCACTAGGCATTGCCTGCAAACAGGGTGTGCCTAAAAGGGACCTCTGCCCAAGGTGCTTCGCCGAAACAGCTGACGCCACAATATCCGGCTTCGTAGCTTGGGGAGTACCTGCACTTATTTTTTTTTCTCCATTTAAACAACTGCACATGGAGGATTGTGGTAAATTTGGGTATGGGCTGCATATTTTCTGCATCATACACTCAAGCTCAAAACTTTTAAATTTGTCACTTAATCCGGTCATCGCTTATCGTCGAGTCCACCCTTTTCATGCAACATTCAGAGAGTGCAAGTGTAAAAACAGTGGCCTACTGTGATGCACAAATAGTCCTCCAAACGGTAAAGATAAGGTCTAAAAAAAAAAAAAAACAGCCCAACCCAACAGGGAAAACTAACCTTAATCAAGCTTGACACTTCGCACCAACAAACCGAACTGAGCGAATTCAGATGACCTTAGCCTTGCATTGGGAAAAGTATCCAACTGATGTTTCTGTTCCATGCAATAGGATAGGCAATTATACAGAGGGAGGTCGCAGGTCGCGGAGAGGTCTGCGGACGGTGCATTTTTATATACTTAAAGGCAAACTCGAATCCCTCACATATACAGGAACACCACCTACGAACATTTCACGTTACTCGGCTTCGAGGGCCTCTACATTGCTTAGTGTAAATGAACCCACAGCTCTCAAACGGAATAGGAGAGCATCTGCCCCAGAGCGACCTCTCAGTGTTTACTGTCTGACATTTGAGGCTCACAAAGAAGCTAGCCTCTCGTCTGCCCATCGTCTTCCAGCCACATGCGACACCAAACAGCTGACTGTCTTGCTTCTAAAAATGGACGATGCAGCAAACAGCATCCTGACAATTTAATAATTTCCAGAGTGGTCCAGGCAGTTATTCTGAAGAACACTGGATTGAAAGATATAGGCTCGGCTGCTTACACATGAAAAGGAGTTAAAGGTTATGTGCTGATGTGAAAGTCAGGCAATTAGAAACCGAAAACCTTACTGACAGATTTCCCAGCCACGGTTTCCTTTTCAACACTGGGTGACAGGCATGGATGCACACTGCAGGTTGAAAACAAGTCACCCGAATGCAGCGAGGTCTGCCTTCTGCCGTCCTCACGTGCGTACAATGCAGCAATTAAATACAAACCTGCGCAAAACCGGCCAAACTTGTGGTATGTGAAACATACCATGACAACAGTGGCATAACACAAAATGAGCCCCCACGCCGCCTGCTAGCCATCCTGAGGATTCCCCAACCCCAAGCTCAACACTCCTGGCTGGCCTGAAATACCACGCATGCGCAGTGCCTGTGATGATCATACGGCTGACGGGCACGAGCTGTTAGGGGTCAGAAATGAGAGGCAGACACAACAAGGTAGTGTTTTCAACATCAGACCTCTTTATTAAAAATAAAAGGGGTTGGATAAATACCTTTCTGTCCCTATCCTAAAGAGTTTTTCCTTACCTAAGAAACTAAAACTAAAGATCAGTCTGTGTCTTGTCATCAAAATTATGTCAACTGCCCTTGGGTCCAAAACATATCGGACCCTCACACTAGAAACGAAAAAATAAAAAGTGCAAGATAAAAAGCTGATCTAGGTTTAGCAAAAAGTGTTGACATGTAAAGCAAATAGATAAATCCAACAAAATAGATTCGACTAAGGAAGAGTCCTTGGATCCAGAGGGTGTTTCCCTTCCCCTGGATTATTTCAGCAAGGATGTCAAAAGTGTCTTTTTCAAATAATGTTTCCTTAAGGAGGGCAGGAATGTCTCTCCCATACAACTTATCAAGGCTGGAAAAAGTGTCTTTTATACAACTTACTCCCCTGCCACCAATCCTTCAGTAGACTCTGAAGCTCCCCTGGTATACTCTCCAGCCAGGTATCTTTTCAGGATGTCTTTTTCTTTCATATACTTTACATGGATTACCTAGTGTACTCCCCTGCCATAAATCTCCTTCTGGGTTTTGAAGATCCCCTGCCAGGTATCTTTCCCCCAAAGACTCGCTGCCTGATGTATTTCCTTTATCAGGACTTCTTTCAATGTTCTCATTGTCTTTCAGTATAGCACTGTATTCCTGCACGGTCTATACTTAATTGGCTTTAGTTACTACTTGTTCCAACTTTCCCCATATTGGCATCTCATATATGGAGACTTGTGCAAATGTCCTTCAACTTCTTCATTAACATTCAACTGCTTGTGATAGCCAGTCCAATAGCACTGCGAGTAGAGTGCTCCCTTTGACATCTGTGCAGAGCCTGCTGACGCAGGTTCAAATCCTGACAGGGCCAAACTCAGCCTTTCATCCTTCCGAGGTCGATAAATGAGCACCACACCCCGTGGGTAATAATAAGCAGCGCTCAGATGCCTCAGAGTTCGTAGCGCTATATAAATGCAAAATTATTATTATTCTATAACCTTTGCTCCAACTTTCCCCATATTGACATGTCATGCATGAGGATGTGTGCAAATTCTCTGATTCTATTTTACTTGGTCGGTATTCAAAATTAGTTCTTAATTGTTCACATGCCTGTCGGTACACCCCTGGGTCCCCACAATCACTGGGAAGACTCACTTGTGTCTGATAGAGATTAAGACGCATGGCACATTGTTGCAGCAACATCTTCACTCAGGAATAGTCTCCCGCTTTGCAGACCCTCTTTCAGCTCTCCCCTTGGCTCTGCATCCAATGGCAGTAAATCTGTTTGCACGACAGTGTCCTCGACAACTTTGCTGCTTCTGCCGGCTCCTCAGCGGCTCTCCCCCAGTGCTTCCTGTGCTTCCGAGTCTTCTGCCACTCCGGTAGGTAATGCTTACAAGGAGCAGCTTGAAAGCACCTGCCTTCTTTAGCACGGTTGTTCCTGTGCGTCTGTCTTCACCTGCGGTTCTGGTTCCCGCTTCGCCCGCTCAGCCATTCTTGAATGTCCCGCGCAGCTGAGCTTCATTGTAACAACGAGTCTGCATGTTTAGCTTTGGGTTTCACTTCATATTAACTCCTCCTTCCTCGTCTCAGTACTTGAGGCATTATGGGAGTTGGAGTCCATAGGATTTGTATGCCTTCCAAAATTATATTGTTTAGGATTTTTGTTTAGAACAAAAACATCAGAGACAGGAGATGTTAAATGTGTGTTATGTGCATTTGAGGTATGAATGGCTTTCTGGCAGTATGCCATCAGCAGTTTAGGTGTTCTAGTGCTTTCTTTAAAAAGGGGGAGATACTGTCGTATCTGTTGAGCCCACTTCACTCCCATTAGGATTGTCTCCCTCCACATGTTCTACCCTCGGGCGGCCATCCTCAGTGTCAGGATCAGGTAGTGGAAGCTCTTCCCTGGTCACATGCGGCGAAATCGTCCCAGGGAAGACAGTGGTGACATTGCCAGAGTCATCACAGCGCACACTGTGCTAGGTGAAAGCTGCAAGTATATTTTTTAATCAAAGCTTCAATCTTTCACTTAGCGTAGAAATAATGTGTGGTGTCTGGCCCCTGACACCCAAAAGCACCTGCCACCGCAAGTGGCTGGTGAATTGTTCAATTTGAGGGGTGTAAATATTTGACACAAGTCTGTGGGAGCAACAGAGTGTAGCGAGGGACCCCAACCAACAAAAAAGTTCGGGGAGGAGGGATTCTCCCCCCGAGAACATTTTTGGTGAAATGGGTTTGAATGGTGCTTTATACAGCACACATTCTGGGAAAGCTGGGTAAAAAGCCTGACAGTTTGCAATCGGTTTTGTAAGGTAACATGAAAAAATAAAATAGATGCAGGTCACCAACAATGGATCTCGCAACACATTTTCCTGCCTTTGCCCACAAAATCTGCCAGTATAAAAAACATTTACACGCTGGCTATGACCATACATTTCCATGCTGGCTGCACCAATTTATGCCAGTATTCCAATATAAGAACATACTTCTGTTGGCTTTGCCATTAAAATTACCATGCCACAATATGAAAACATGCCCAAACTGGTTTCATTGTAGGCCAATCTAGACACTTAAGATCACTTATGCTTGCTGTATCATAGATGCCGAGTAACAAAAATGTGCATGACACAGTAATCCAAGTATAAACTGATTGCACCAAAATGCCAGTCTGGACATGTAATAATACTCATCAAGGTGGCGTTGCCCAGAAAAAGCCAGTAAAACATGCCATGTCACTAAGCAGATGTCAAAAATGCTTTGGTGCTCTCTGCTTCCCCAATGCCTTGCACACTCCCAGCCCCTCCCATTCCTACCTATTAACACACCAGTCACTCACACATGCACCCTTACACTCAGAACATTCACACTGCAGTCGCCACATGGGCACCCACCCAGAACATTCACACACAATCGCATTCATACCTATTCACCCACCAGTCACTCACATTCACTCGCATGCACTCCTACAACATTCAAAATACATTCTCCACATGCAAACCTACCCACGTGTGTGGAGACTGCAGTGTGAGTGAATGTGAGAGGAGATGCACTTTAGTCAGGGGAGGGCTGGGCCGGGACTCCCGTGTGACATGGAGTGGCATTGCCCCCACACCACAGGGGATGCAGAGGTACCTGCTACACCACTGTGTGACAACAGCAATAGGTTGAGCGATATATGTCCATGTGGTAAAAACAGTTTTTTGCGACTTCCACAGCAAACTAGCCTTCTGCTCAGCAGGTGAAACCTGGAAACGTGTCTTCATTGGCATGCGTGTGCATCTTTACAAACTTTTGAATCACTGATAACCTGCAATGCAGTGTCCCAGTATACCTTGCACTAACATTCCCCACAGAATATGTGCATTGGCCAGTGGACTAAACACATTAACGTGACACACACAATATTGCTAATTATGCAAGATGTAATGGAAACAAGGTTTTTAAAGAACCTGCCCAATATTGTGCCATACAGAGGGCTATTATAGTGGCACACATGTTCCAGGCTGTTATGAGGAAGTGGCACAACTATGTTAGAGGAGATGCCTGTCCCTGTACAGTAAATCTTCTATTGGTTGGTTGAACGGTAAACGGAGTATGTGAGTAGCATTCTAATAGTGAGGTTGTGGGAACAAGCTGTGGGTAAGGTCCTTTGGTGCGGACAGTCATTTCCTGCCAGACACCTCTGAACCAAATACTGCAGTGATGCCTCAGCCTATTTGGGGTGAGAATGGAGCAAGGGGTGATTGAGAGAAGGGAGCTGAGAAAGAGGCCTTGGTGGAGGAGGGTTGAAAAAACCAAGCTATAATGGAGCTTTATAGAGAAGCTGTGAGCCAAGGAACAGAACTGTGATGGGATTTCTGATAGGTGTTGAGGTATAACTTGAGGCAGCCTTAAGAGATAACCCTCCCAACAATCTAGCAGAATGCTACACCACTGCAATCAACGTATGCATCGAAGTTCCAGAAAATGCAACCTAGAACCACAGGCAAGCATGGTTACACTCTGGACACACAAACCTCTGTGCTCGCGTCACATGACAATTAGAAACATAAATGCACTAAGCTCAGGGTACTTGTGCTCAGGGTACCTCTGCTCTGTGCACATCCACTGAACAGCACAGTCCTCTTGAATTTCCCAACTAACCTAATTCACTCCCTTCTCTTTCAGATATCCCAGGGCAGTTAAAGATCAGACAAGTGACAGCAGTGTGGGGTGTGTTATACAAGTACCAATAACCTAATATAAACAGACGTATAGAAATTGTAGTTTGACACAATCCATAATACGCGAAGGTAAACCTTTGCAGCAAAAAGTACCCAATGCATTTCGCCAAAAAGACAGTTTTCAAAAGCAAAATATTGGCAGGCTAATGCTGAATGGTTTGTACCAGAACCAATTCCTACAAACCTTCATAAGGTTATGACATTGATTCGGTTTAAAATATCAACCATTAAATATGGGATAAAGTACCAACTACCATAGTGGGGGCTGCTCCAAAATGGGTGAGTGGGCACCGACCAGCCAGAAACCTCGCCCCCATTATGAAGGAGCCAAGCCAGCCCAGTGTAAACATTAAGCGCTCCCCGAGCTGCTTTCTGCAGCTCGGGGAGCATTCCTGGACTGGCTTAAACTGTCAAAGGGAAGCATTGTCTCCCTTTGAGCATGTGCATTGGCGAACAAAACTGTCAATGAGCCATGCAAGGCTGGGGGCATTTAGCTTCCCCGGCCATGTATGGCCCATTGGGGATACAGGCTGGGGAACTGCACCTTTGAAGGTGCATGGGGAGCTTCCACACCTCCCTGCATATTCAAAGGGTCTCTGGCGGCATCAAGGCCGCACTCTGGCATGTGCATGAACAAGGAAGAGTTCTTTGTTTCCTGGTTCCCGTTTGTGTGCAGCTGTAACCGGAGGGCTTCCATGTTGCTGCCGGTGCATGGGGAGGAGTGTAGTCAGGACCAAGGCAGAAGGTAATGGAAATGTATTATGTATGCATGCGCAGGTGAATGAATGAGTGTATGATGGCATTGATGAGTGCATGGTGTACGTATGAATGTGTGCATGGTGTACGAGTGAATGTTTCGTGGTGGTGTGTGTTTGAGCCAAGCTGGGGCATTGATTATGGTGGGAGGTGAGGGCTGGGGAGCGGGACACTGGCAAAATCGAAGATGCCCAATTAATAAATTAAGCTGTGATGGCAAAGCAAGCATGATGCGTGCTATAACATGGCTAGATTGGCATTTTTGTGCAGCCAGTTTGTTCATATTATGATATTGTGGCATGGCATTTTTAATGGCAAAACATTGACATGTTTGCGTATAGCATCATTGCTGGCATTATGCATTAAGCCAACAGGAGTGTGCTCTTACATGGGAATACTACCATATACTGATGCAGCCAGCACAGAGAAGTATGGGCAAAGCCAGCATGAACATGTTTTTATACTTGCATATATTGTGGGCAAATCCATGAAAATGCATTAGGAAATGCTCTTGTGCACCGCTGGCAACTTGCATCTATTGGATTTTGCCATGAGTTGGCCTGCAAAACAAATTGGAAACGATCTGGCTTTTTAGCCAATTTTACACAGTGTGTTATACATGAACCATTTTATCCTATTATTCAAAAAATCTTCTGGAGAGGAGGGTGAGAACCCCTGGGTTAATTAGGGCTCTCTTGCTACGCTTGGGCATATTTAGTGATATAAGTATGTTACTAATCTATAGCTTAAATTCCAACCTAAATTGAAGAGGTTGGCCATATGGTTTTTTGCATCCCTGGGGTGGGGTTAGATGTTCTGACTTTCACACAGAGGTGTGAATAGGATTCATCCAAAGATCAGCATTTTTGTAATGTAAGGAAACATTAAAAAATGGTGAATTAATGATTACTCTCGAGAATCATGTACATTTACATTAAAAGTTATAAACAAGAGGGAAGGGATTGATTTTAGATTGGTAATGGGTTTTTATTGTGTTTTTTAGGTGGTGTAACTCACCCTACTCTGTTAAACAGGAACGACTGAATTCCCCACTGTGGTCCTGATGAATGTTGCATTATCAAGCGGACGAATGTGTTGAAGTCCAAACAGACAACCGAAACACGTGTAGACAACTATATCTGTGCAATTGATTGCACACAGATGGAACCATCTGAGAGTCAGATAGAGGACATTTCACAGTGAAAAATATAGATTGTTGACCAAGTGGTCAGAGAGATAGGTGTGATATGTACGTTTTTCAAGAAAGTGGTATTGAATGGATGGTAGGATTGAGTGTATGCGAGTTGAATTTTGAATACATTGTTTTGATATTGGTTTTATGAATTTATATTCTATATTTGTATATGACAATTAATTTGAATTTAAAGTGTGACATTTATTGATATATTTAAAAAGATAAATGTGTAAAATGTGCCATTCCCTATCCAATGGGTCCACTATTGTTTGTTCTTTAAGTATTTAGCCTGGAGGACCAGGGATTTATACCAGGCACCCCTTTGTTTATAAATGTAACAATAAAAATGACTGGATGGCAAAATACTGTTGACCACCAGAGACTGGTCAAGGGCCCTAACAATTGTGAACCAAGCATCCGAGGAGAAATTCATCATCGCAGTGGCAAGAATAAAGTGTCGGAATCTTTGGCAGGTTTGCTCACCTCAGTCTTGCGACGTGTGCTGGAGTCCAAGGCAGGTGCACTCTGAGGTGATCTTCGAGTCCTGGTGTCTCGAAGATAAGGGCAAACCTCTCCGATAGCCACAACGTCTGCTGAATAAGACAACAAACAGAATAACCCGAGGAAAAACTGCCAAGTAGCAGGGAAAAACCCTTCAATGGGAAGGGGAAAACCTGCGGTCCAATGATGATCAGGGCTTGAATAATGCTCTTCAATGTAAGAGCTAGGAACAGGCAAAGCCAAGGGGCAAGTCCAACAAGAGCAGCAGGAAATGGGACCAATTTGCCCAAAGAGAACGCAGCAAGCAAGGCAAGAATGCGAGGGCTAGGAGAAGGCAGAAGGAGGAGGAGGAGGAGGAGGGCAGGATCAGACGATGAATGGAAAGGCAAGGGAGAACAGGCAAGGAAGGCAGAACACGAACTTACAAGCGCTGAACTAGGATCTGAGAATTGCTAGTGTTGAGATGCAAGGCAAGCAGTGCGAGCATGGCATACATCTTGGACGACTCCGGATGCACAGGAAAACAAAGATGGCCACAGTGAAACACTAGAGCCTAAGGTGGTGCTTGCAGCCGCCATGTTGGAAAAGTTTGTGCATCGTATTCCACGGGTAGGAAGGCGCCAGGAAGAGAATGACGACCAAGGACAGTGAAACCTGAGAAGGGTATGTAACCCCAACAAAAAGGGAACTGAGTATCCAAAGAAAATGTCTTGTCGCAGTGGCAGCAGTAAGCCCACTGACCACCAGAGAAGGGTTTGGGACCCCAAATTAAGTGAATTGGTCATCAACGAGGAAGTCCTCCTCGGGAGCAGCAAAGATAAGTCCCTTGATCACTAGAGAAGGGTTTGGACGTCGGCCGCAATCCCGGATGGCAACCTGAGAGAAGACTATAGGTAGGGTTCAGTAGGGGATCCACAGGATTCTTCACAACTTTCAGTTGTAGAGTCCCCTCAGCTTCGGAATGCTAGGGAACAAGGGTGGAACTGAGGTAATGGGGCACAGCACCGCTATATTTACTGGCCCAGATGGCATATCCAGTGCGGGACACGTAGAGGTGTCAGGCGGAGCCGATGTGGAGCACTGGGAAAGGGAAACACTAGGGGCATCCGTGGGAGGAACATCCATTAGAAAGATCATTACAGAGAGGTAAGTAATTTGTTCTTAGCCCAGGCATTTCCTTCAGACTGGAGTGTGTGTTGTATAAATAAAGAGATGGTGTTCATAAAAAATAAGGCGTGCATGCCAGCAATGGGGAAGGGACAGATCTGAGACTTACCCGGCTGGAGTACGCATTTACTGCTTACCCGACCAGCAACTTGGCTCAGCCTGTGTTATCCGGAAACAGGCATCACTATTCAGTTCAAATTCTCTGCAGTCTTCAGTCAGAAGGGACATTTCTTTTGAGGAATGGCTCCACACTCATCCTGCAATAACGACCGGACATATATTCCCCCCATGTCTGCCCATATTAGCCACACTTAAAACGGCATGTGGTCGGAGCCATAGACCAGGCCTTCCTGCTAAATACACAGTGCAATGAAAGCATTTTTATATTTAGTGAAATGTAAGCCGCAAGATTTGTTTTTGCATGTTGCAATATTAATTGCAATAAAAAAAATGCCAATAGCCCGGGCTGCATGCCCATGGACTTGAACAAGGTACATCACACTCGCGTAAACAATGCCGTTGGCTGCAATGTAGGCTTTATTTCTGGGACTGAGGCTAATGTTCTCGCAAAATACAAAAAATAGATAATGGCAAACACTTCGAACTACAAAAGGCAATCCTTTCTGTAGCTCTAAACAGGATTCTGAAGTCAGCGGACACTTATTTGAAAAATGCCTAGTGCTGAATGACAAAAGCTGTTCACTGAAGACTTTTGTTGGAAACATGCTTAGTGGCGAATGACACTTGTGTCCTTGATATGTTGTTTAGAAAAAAAGTCCATTGCTGTACACATTTTGGTGATTATAGGCACAGAATAGGGACAGCCTAAAAAATATATAAATAGAGTAAGCTCAGGCCCTGGACACAGCTGTTTGGGATGGCGGAGCAGGAAGATCAGGAGGCAGATGGCTGGAAGGAGAGGAAGAACAGCAATGCTTTCCAGATGGAGAGGGGAGTGGGGGGTCAACTCCCTCCTCATTCTTTTACTGGATTTTTGAAGCCCCAAGGTGGATTCTGGCTGTTTTGAAATTAGTTTTTTGCAGACTTAAATATTCCTGAGATGCTTGGGTCATGGTCCCCTGCCCCCCCAAAGGCAGTTTAGCTCACAGCCTAAGAGCAGACACCTTATTCTGCATTGCCTATATGCTGGCACCAGTGAGTCCAATATACATTTAACCTTTTGTGAAGCATGTTTTCCTATTTTTGATACTTTTTGATGCAAAAATCATGTTGCATTAATAGGTGGCTTCTTAATATTTTTGGAATGTTTCAATTTCTCCTTCAATTGCGGATAATCCCAAGCACCAAACCTGTTTGAGTCCTCTTCAACTCCTTACCTTCTACAGTTAGTGAGTATGAAGAGGCCTTTAATCCTTAATTTGATATCATATTGAGAAAGGTATTGAGATATGATTGAAGCAGATGCCTCTATGAGATTGTCCATCATGATTGGGTGAGGCAAGTGCTAGATTGACTCATATGACTTGTGAGATTGCCCATCATGACCTGGTGAGACAGGTAGTTGATTTTTAAGGTGACTGATTTCTTGGAGAAGGTGGTTCAGTCTTAGTCTTGATTTGAGATATAGGCAATTACAATGGTTCAGCTTTTCCATTAATGATATTTTGCATTGTTAATATGTATTTTGTACATGAGAGTGTAAGAAGCATTCATTGAGTGTTCACTACTGAGTGATAAGTATCTTCACATGAACCTAAGGAGTGGGGCATCCATCTAAATGCATTGTGTTGATGTGTTATAAATGGTACATGTCTTATTACACTTATGAAGGGTTACTGGACGTGGGAGCAATGGACTATCAATAAAAATATTGAGGCAGCTCACCTTCCCAGTAAAATTCCTCTAGGGAAATCCCTCACTTCCCTAGACCCACCCTCCACCCAAGAGGTTCCAGCCCAAAATTGATCTGGTCACCCTCAACATCATAGATGTTGTGCATCTTGGACTTAAAAGCATCCATAAGGAGTGCAGCATATTCCTGTTTAACTGTGGTGCCCAAAGCGCCGATCCACTCCGAAGACTGTTTGCTGGCGCTGAGGTTGCGATACCTCAAGCTTCCTTTTGGGCCAGGCCCGAGCCCGTAGGCGTGCATGAGTGGTCCCTTAATGGCATCCTGTCAGAAGCAACAGATGTGGTGGGCCCCTGAGGCGCTGAAGCCCATGTTGCCTGCACCACAGGTGCCAGGTCGGAGCAGTCGGCACCTGGACAAAGATTTCTAGCATCTTCAGGGGGAGGATTGTGTTGGAAAAGGTACCTCTCTTGGCCATTTAGGTGAACCCCTGGAAACGGTGGCTCTTCTTCAAAGATGATGAATGCCGGTGCATGAACTAACTCAGAGACCAAGACCTCTTCCGATCCTCCTCCTTCCTCTTCTCCTTGACCTTGGGCAGAGCTGCCCAATCTTCGGCACGCCCATTTGAGCATTCCAACCTTAACCGAGATCGCAGATCCTCACCCTTTGCCTTGTGAATGAAGTTGAAAATCTTCACTGCCCTTTCCTGTAGGGCATTCGGGTGCACTGACTGGCACAACCCACAGTGCTGGGTGCCATAGTCCTCACTCAAGCAGAATACGCAGATCCAGTGTGGATCTGAGACCGACATCTGTCGGCTGCAATCCACACATGGCTTAAAACCTGAGCCCTTAAACGGATTAGGCAGGCATCGTTAGAAATATACTTTAAGCTTGACAAGTGTGCTCCTGATTAGTAAACAGAGTGCACGGACACAAGGAACTGAGGTTGTGGGTTGCGGCGCCACTGCACATACTGGTCTAGATGTCATATCTAGGCACAGGGTGGGCAGCGGTGTCGGACAGACCCGTGCTGCACCCCCTGCCGGCGGAAATGTTACCGCAGATCAACTGCACTGGGACAGGGATATCATACATGAGGAATAGTGGGAGGAAAGAATCCATTAGAAAGGAAGAGTATTTTATAATTAGGGAACCAATTGGGTTTAAATCATTTTCTTACTGCATATTTTGTCTCTGGGCGTTTTTTCACCATTCCCCTTCCCTACTAATTATAGGTAACGGATATCTACTCACCATCAGCATGACACTCCTGCTGGACAGATGGAGACAGTTTATGGGGAGGACTCAGTTAAATGTGTTGCTAAATGGCACAAACACACTGTTGCGGCTGCACAGGGGACTAAAGAGGTTCCGCAGATGGGTACGTTTCCAGAGGGGCATACGTACTCGGTTTATATTTTATTAAACTCCTATAAACCGCATCCAAAAGAATGGTCGGTTTTTGCACTTTGGAACACAGAATACGCAAATAGGGCACAAGAACTATTGCACAAACATATCTATGAAAAACCTAAGTTAGAGAAGAAATGACACAATAAGAAACAGAGTGATAAAGCAGTACATGCTGTGGAGGGGTCAGAAATGTGAGGGGCACAGAGGTAAAGGTTTCTCAACCTTTGCCGTATATTAAAGGAAAAAGGGTTGGATAAACAGCTATCGTTTCCTATCCTAATAAGCAGGTTCCTGCCCAACAGACCAAGACTACAGAAAAATGACCTAATGCACAAAATGTCTCGAACCCTCACAATAATGCATATAACATAATTACACAAGCAATGTATGGCTAACCTTTGGTGCAACCAAACAATGTCTCAATTCATAAAGGTTCTTGAAAGCACTCCTTGGAACCAGGGTTGTACTCCCTTCCCCTGGATAAATTCAGGAATACTTGGAGCAAAGTTTGGTTTTAATGTTCTGTTCAGGGTAACACAAACAGTCTCTTCCAACTCCTGTATCCCTACCTGGGACACAGCAAATGTCCGTTCCACAAATGTTTGTTCACAATTCAAACCAACTGATGTTTTCTACACTATCCTTATTCAAAGGGAAAATGTCCTTCTTTTACATCACAAGATCAAAGCCAAAGCAATTTTTCTTTTCAAAATGTTCCACAATTTTTAACTCATTTGACATTCTTCAGAAAAACTACTGTTGTCAGGATACCACAGTACATCAAACAAAAGATAAGATTAGTAGTTCTTCGCTTCAACAAAGGTATTTTCACTACACCTGTTCAACAAACATACTTCATTAAACCATCTTCTTGTTTCCTGGTATACTTGTCTGCCAGTAAGAAAACCCCTACAACTACATTCAGTTTTGATGGCAATATTGATTCCAAGATTCCCCACACCAATCTCTCTTGGACGGAGGGCTGAGCAATACATGCCTATTCATAGAATATCTTCACTCTTTGTAATATGCGTCCCGGTTTTCCCCAAACTGATAACTTTTTATAGAAAAGTTATTTTCTAACTGTCTCTTAAATGCTTCTGACAACCTTTGCAGTGTTGGCAGTTTTGGATACAGGTTTCCCCCAGTCAGTATCCCAACAAGGGAGAGTTGCGCCTCTGCATGGTTTCAGTCTCTTGGCAAGCTTTCCCCAATCTATGTCTCTTGAAAGGGGATTTATACCTTTGTTGGTTTATTGCATCTTTCTCACAGCCTAATGCGGATTGTAAGCTTTGCCCACCTGTAATCCCCCTGAAAGGAATTCACATTCTTACCACTTGTGAGTTACTGCTTTAATTGCTTGGTATTTACAATTAGAAAGTTTCTGCTTTCTTTCATTAAGTATTCAGTATTGAAATTGTTCTTCAATAATTGTTTGATATTCAACATTTTGTAGCTTCTGCTTTCTTTCTTACAGTTCGGTATTCAAAATCATGAATCATTAATGACTTTCCTTTACGGAGCGCGCCGGGATCAGCATTCACAATTAGCCAACTCACTGGTTGTATTCTGCAGCTCTGTCTCACGATCAGGTGTTGCAGCGGGTCCTCAGTCTTCCGTCTGACCTTCTCAACTGCGACCACGTACCTTTGGTGAGTTGCACGTTGGTCTCTGGGAGCTCCTACAGCTCTGTTGAACATCAGCAGCCTATCTCTCACTTACATGCCGTATGCTGAATGGGGAGCACGTGTCCTCTTCAGCTCGGCCTCTTCTTGACAACGCTTCCTTCAGCAAGTCCTCTGCAATCTGCTGGGCCTACACCGTTCGTGACAGGTTCTCCAGGCGTCGTTCTTCCTGTGGCTACTGCAGCACCATGGGTCGCTTCAGCTATGCCCCCGGCACAGCATTCAACTTTGCCTTCCTCTCCTTCCATCGCCTCATTTTGGGATCTAAATATTCTGCTCAGGTGCCTAGGTCTATAACAACTAGACCGCACCTTTTGTTAAAGATTACTTTGAAACTTCATTGCCTACAAGTACCATATGCATAATGGTTAATGAAGTCCATATTAGATAATGTAATATTAGTTGTTCAGTTTTACCTTTAGCTAGTTTAGACTGTTTTAGGTACTGAGAATTATTAGAAACTGGAGAGTTTATAAAAAAAAATTCTGTGCTTTAACTTTGTAGTGAGGACTTCCATTTAAGGTGGAATTAGGATAATTCAAAGGTATCATTTTTAGTTCTTGAACCCCTGAACTATCAACATTATTCTGTTCAGATGATTTTCCTGGACAGGTTCTTGGAGTATGTATATGGGAGGGACTTGCAAACTGATAACATGCCATTAGATATTTAGGAATGATTTGTCTTTCATCCTCAGAAGATGAATACTGCGTCTCTCCTAGCGGAGTCACCACTTCCCCTTGATAGACGTGTCCTCCCATGTGATCCTCCTAGCCCCATAGCACCCCCAGGTTTGGGATCAGGTAGCAGCTGCCTTCCCCTCACCACCTTGGAGGAGACTTTAGGCTGGGGTTTGGTGATGACTCTGCAAGATTCATCACAATGCCCTTTACCCTGTCCTAGCACCCACAGGTACACTGCCCAGTAATGAGGCCAGTGACCCACCTCCAATATACTACTCAACTACAGCTAAAGTGCTGCTATGTAACCTACCAATTCCCTCTGCCCAATCCCCATCACTGCAACACTCTGAGGGCGCATCCCCTGTCTTCACTATCCCTCACTCTACCAGCACTACCTTTCCCCCATGTGCATTACAAAGAATACAGACTCACCTGCCAAGCCAGTGTGGGACCAATCTCCCTCTACAATGAGTCCCTAACAGTCGAGGGACTTCAGAAGGAGAGAGGATGGGATAATTATAAACAAAATACGATGGTTTTCAATATAACCTACAGGAAAGTGTGTTACATGTGGGTACGGACACTATTAGTAAGGGAAAGTGAAAAGACCAAGGTAGGGCACTAGAATGTGTAGACAACTGCGCTGATCAATAGATGCTAGTGCAGGGGCCCTGCTGCGTGTGACGGGTTTCAGGAGAGACGGTGCCCTACCCTCCCGAATTGGGTTCAACAAATGGGAGAACCCTAGTCACACCGGTGCTGCATGAGCAATTTGTTCAACATATGAGCCTAATTTGGTATCAATTAATTCAACCATGAATAGTTGTGTTGTAATTCTAGTTCCAGTCAACACTTTTTTGTAACCCTGCTGGGTCTTTATCATGCAAAGCGGTCTTTTACTATGCCTCATTGCTCAGTACAATTGCCTGTTCTGAATGCAGGATTTTGTGGAATCCTGTCTCGAACCGCAGAACTGTTTGTGCTGGAGTAAAACTGTGCTCTGGTGGAGCAAAGGATGGTAGTATTCTGGAATGTTATCATAGGGAGATGTAATCCAATAAAGGAAAATCAAAACATTCATCTGCAAGGCCATGTGGGGCCTGCTGGGAGAAGCCGGTCATCTTACGCTGATCTTTATATGATCTACTAATAAGGGGTTGAGCGATCTAATGGACAATATTTTGGATGAATTACAGAAAGATGATGTATTAGGGGATACATCACCCTTATGGGAGAACATACCACCACTAGAAGAATTAGGAATAGGAGCACATGCATATCCCGTTAGGATAATTTGTGCACCCGAGGGATTCCACATTGTGCCGTACCATGTGGCCTGGACACCAGATCAGACAAGGTCCCTTCAAGGAAGCATTTCTGCCACTCTTTGCAAACCCTAGAAAGTTTGTTAAACTATAAAGCATCAGATTCCCACAACCCTACCACCGCAGATTAGGCAGGACTACTTAAACAAATGCTTACCTCAGAGGAGCTACAAGCAGTTAGAACGGCCCCAAAATGAGAAAGATCCATTAATGGAGAACGCTGCTGGAACAGATCCAAGGCCAGACATGACAAATATTTCCCTTAAAAGGAGTAAAATACTGGATGCAATAAACGAACTGGCAAAGGCCAAAACAGATTGAAGCTACCCTGGAAGATCATTCTGATGTCACTAACACAGTCCCTAAATTAAGAACGCAATATTTTGTTGGCGGTCTCCTCCCCGCAATTAACAATAATGTAGAAAAGGCAGTTATTGACTGGAAATGTAAAAATGTGCAAGAAAGCATGCCAACAGTGGTACATATGTACAGTTTATATTTAGAAAAGAAAGATCAGAAAACAGAAACTGCTCATCCTTCAGTTAGCCCAATTTTACAGACCGCAGAGACGGGTCTCTGTGGGGGCACCCAACCCACATGGGGCAAGGAGAAATGTTCCCCCATTCAGGCCCTCATATCAGCCCCCACAGGGCTCCCAATGCTATTACTGTCAAGGATTTGGCCATTGGAAGGCAGCGTGCCCCGAAAGGTTTACACCACATATGCCACAGGACCATCGCAATGCATACGGATAGACTAGCCAGACCCCAACAGACAGCCTTGTGCCCTTAGCCACCACCACAGCAAGGACCCCCTAACAATAATAATATGAAAAGGCAACCAAAAGACAAGAACCAATTGAACCCACAGTCAAACATGTATCACACAGGGCAATCAGAATTATCATACTGACATGAGGAGGCCCCAGAACAATTCATCATAGCACCCATCTTTAAATTAAATACAACCAACCTATAGTTGTCAGCTAAAATACAGGGGCACCACACAAATCTAGTAGATACAGGAGCTTCACGAAGTATCCTTAAAGCCCAAGCTTTCTCCCGGCAACGTTTGGGAAAGCAATAATGAAAATGGGAATGGAAGGTGTCATAACAAGTCTACTTTAATCTGTGTTGACCCTGGGGCCCCTTACCACAACACAGGGATTCCTGCTCAGCCCAACCACCCCTAGGGATCTCCTGAGTAGGTACTGCCTCAGTAACATAAGTGCAACCATTTATTGTAAGCTGCAGGTTCATACTTTCACCTACCTTAGGATGCCGCATTGGCGGTAGATTTCCCCACAGCAGTCTATACGTTAGCAATGCACAAAGGAGTACTCACAACTCCACAAACTCTGTTGCCCAAGTGGCTACAGGATGTTCCAGAACAGTTATGAGCAATGGTTCCAATGATGCTGAGCTAATCTCCTTCTATGAACCAGTAGTCCTACCTTTAAAATAAAATGTCACATACCCTAAAGTCAAACAGTGCCCCCTTACAACACAGGCAATACAGGGGGTTGACTCCATAATTGATGACCTGTTGACCCAAGGGATACTTGTGTATACTATCTCTCCCTGTAACACGCCAATTTTTCCTTTGCAAAAAGGTGGGGTATTGCTAGAGGTAAAAGGGAGACTAGTGCAGGACTTAAGGGAAATTAATGAAATCATGACCCATGTGATGCCTAACCTGCACACAATTCTCTCAGCAATTCTCTCGGACAACACTGTGTAGTCGATTTATGCCCAGCTTTTTTCTTGGTGCCAGTGACACCCGAATCTCAGTTCCTTTGTTATTTCTCCTGCCAATCAGGGGCTGGTGGCGGGTGCAAATATCAAAAATATAAAAATTGCCAAATGGCCTGGACTAGGCTGCCCCAGGGATTCATACCATCTTTTTCAGAATATTGCATGCCGATATAGTATCTCTTTCCCAGGAGACTCAATGCTCATTCAGTACGGTGACAATCTATCACTGTGCTCCCCTGATGAAGCTGCAACACAAAAAGATGCTCATTATTTGTTGAGTAACCTAGCGAAGTCGAGCCATAAGGTGGCCCCATCCAAAATGCAGTTGTGTCAACCTGAAGTGAAATACTAAGGGCACATCTTAACACCTGGTCACCGGGCCTTAGATCCGTCCATAGCAAATGTAATGAGGACCATGCCCCACCAAACACAAAAGCTGAATTAAGATAATTGTTTGGGTTCCTACGGTATATTCATCAATGGATCGTAGATTACACCATTCTGGCAAAAAATCTGCAGTGTGCATGGAAGGGGGACACCCCGAATGAGATTGTGTGGAGACCAGTGTTAAGGGTTTTGATCAAATGAAACCTGCACTTTGTACTGCCCCAGCATAGGGCCTGCCATTTTATGAAAAACCTTTGGTTCTTTATGATCATGCGCGCTTACGGGTAGCACAAGAAAATGTCCCATTGTATATTTTTCTACACCTCTATATACAGTGGCTCAGGGCTTTCCTAGCTTCCTTGAGTAGTCTCAGCAACTGTGCTGCTCACTAAGAAGTGGCAACGATTGCTTTATGGTCACCTTTAACTGTTAGGGTCCTAACACGCTGTGCATTAATTGTTGTTACAAAGTAAAGCACAACACTTAACACAGCAGCGCTGGCTGCGCTAGGAGGAACTCTCTTTAATGATCCTTCTATCACATTGGAGCGGGTGGGCCCTCTTAATATTGCCTTGCGATTACCAGCACATGTGCTGGCTGATCAGGATTCACATTGTGCTACTGTAGTTTCGCAATGTACTGTCAGGCCTGACATGGGGGCGGGAGGTTCCTTAGAGGGAGGGAGCACTATTTAGATGGATGGATTCTCCTTTCCCCTCCCCTCTTTGGGAGTGCTCTCATCTGCATATGCTGTTATTGAATTTTACATGATGAATTCATTGTTTTGTTGGCCCAAAACACATTTTCCCATTTTAGAGGAGGTAGCTGAGCTCATTGCGTTTTCTTGCATCCGCTATATGGAAATTAGACATGCTTGGGGCATAGCCCAAGATTCTGGTCAAATTTGGAAAGAGCAGGGGTTTCTCACCTTGGCAGGGACACCCAATCCTAATGGTCAATAAACTGCGGCCCTCCTTGTGTTGTGCATAGGTAATCAAACAGTTGACTACGCAGCATGGGGAGGATTATCCCACCATTATGTAATACTCTGTGCACCCCTGAAACCCTGGCTGTAATATATGTGAATGCAACTGAAGTGTACGTGTCAGTTTGAGAAAGTTGCAAACACTGGTCACAACAGAGGAAAAGGCCAGATGGGAAAAGAAGGGAGCGGTGAAGGATACAGATGGGATTTGCAGACCGGAAGGGAAACCTATTACACACCTCAAAAGTAATTATCTGTTAGCCAGAAATGCACATGGATTATGGATTAGCACATTTGAATGAACATGCCATGGTGTCGCAGTTGTATGTGGCATGGTGAGCTCAAGGTTTCCCAACAGCAGCACGTCAGATTGTCACTATTCTAAATGCCACCAATTCAATCTGGGGGGTCGGGGCGCAAAGGTCCCTTTTGGGATGCCTGCACCCTTGGCTGGCCCATTCCAGGACTTGCAAATTAATTTTGCCCATATGCCTATATCTGTTAAAAGAACCACTGGCCTCTCACCTCATGAAATTGTTACTGATCACCCTATGTGTTTGCCTGCAGTAGCAGGAGCTTTTTCATCCCTTCCATTGGGTGACGACAATATGCTGCAGTACTTTATTTCCTTGATCTCTGCCCTCCAGTCTCTCCATTCACATGTCTCAGCCACCTTCTGAAAGCAACCAGACCAGCCACTGCACAATATCCAACCTGGGGATATTGTATTCCTGACAACCCATACCCAGAAATCAATGCTGGAACCACGCTGGAAAGAACCATAGGTGGTCCTCCTGATGTCATACATTCCTGTGAAGTGTGAGCATACAAAAGTGGGTCCACGTATCGCATGTGAAGAAGCAGAAGGCGCTCCCCACCCACGCAGTACCCTTTACCAACAGTCCCAGAGCTTTAGAGAAATAGAGACTTATTAAGAACTACACATTATAACCTTAGGAAAGAAAAGTAAATGGACAGTGATGACCATCAGACTTATTGGGACAATTTAGAAAATTAACGTTATTAGGGAAGTGTTAGCAGCACATTGGTGCGAAAGAACCACCTGTACCTGCGCACATGTAGAAGTAGATTGTAGCGATGGAAGTGATGAGGTTGTTGAGAACTTTCCTTGCAGACATTACACAGATCATGCTCCAACTGACGACTGTACTTGCGAAGCCCTAGAGGCCCGCTCCCTACTCAAGAGAAGCACTGATGATGCACATCATTCTTCACAGAAACGGCTCTCCTGACCATACGTGAAGACCTGCTCTCCAACATTGACTCTGACATTCCCTCTGTCCTCATCCTACTTGATCAACTTCTGCCTTCGACACAGTAAATCATACCATCCCGCTCTACCATACAGGGGGTAGATCTCCGTCTTCGGCTGGGGCCTCCCTCTGGAATAGCCTCCCTGCCACTCTAAAACTTGAGGAGAACCATCTCCGGTTCCGGAAGCACCTTGAGACCTTCCTCTTTTCCTCTGCCTTCGTTCTCCCTCTCCCTTGCTGATCTGCTCTCTCTTGGCACTGTGAGGCTGGCCACCCTCTGTCCTCTGGGCCCAGGTACCTGCTCACCCTGCCACCCTCCTGCACTGAGGACTGTATCTGTACCCTTAGAATCCCCCACACCCCCATTTTCTTCTTTTTCTGCACTTATCAGACTTAACCAGTCTGCTGCCATAAACACAGCACTTGCCGGCTGCACTACCACTGTTTATTGCCTCTGTTATCTATTTGTTTTCATTTATTGTTATTTATCTGTGTCTCCTATGGTCCGCACTTTCCACTCTCCCCCTTCCATGCACTTTTCCCCTATCCCTTTCCCATGCAATTGCGCGTTCTCAATGTCACTGGGCCTAGTAACATCGCTGTTGTGTTCTCCCCTTTTTCCCTCCCTTTTGCCTGGCCGTGCTCTGAAACACTTGTGTATGAGCGCGATCCAAATAAAATATCATATCATATATCACAGACCATTGTATACACGTACCTCCCATTGACAACAGGGAAGGTTACAGGGGAGCAGTAGGGTGCGCTCTTGAAGGACTGGGAGTTTGTACTTATTGTGAGGAATCACAGGTATTCCCCAAAGCAGATCCCCCCCTGTGAGACTAGGGAGGTTAGCCAGCTCCTCAATACCCTCCCTAAGGGTAGAGGCAAGCAGGACCTCCCCGGGAGTGACTTCCGCTTTGGGGACCAGGACTCCCATTCCGCTGAGGAACTCCCTACACTAACTAATGTAACTGCATAAACGGGACTACCTGATAAGCATCAGAATGTGGCATCCTCATCTTTGGCTGAAGGCAATGCAAGATGAAACCTAAGGACACCATAAAAGGAGGATGTTTCTTTAATGCGAGATGCATATATAAATGTGCCGAGGAAGAAGAGAGAAGAGTAGAAGCCTGATGCACAGGGGATGCCATGACATCATTACGCCGACTGTAGGCTTAGTTGCAGAGCCTGCGACTTCTGGAGCGAGAAAGCGAGGAGAAGACACTGGAGAAATGGCACATGCAGAGGCGAGAGGAGTCTCACCTCTGCCGAGGAACGAGCAAGCAACATGGTGGTGGCCCGACCACAAGCTGGACATGGTGGGCAGGATGCCCCATGAACAACGCTAATACCAACCGTATAGGAAGCAAAGGTCGCTTCACACTAGCAGCAATAGTACAAAGCAGGAATCTGATGCAGACCCGAGAACGAGAAGCTGAGCAGCGGTGAGAAGTAGTCTTGAGCAAGAGCCGTGCCCAACCACCAACCCCTATGAACTAAGAGGTATCTAGGGGACCGGGAGAAGCAGGTGGCCCATGGGATATTGTGATCTATCAGAAGAAACTCGCCAGAGACAAAAGAACGAGAAAGAATGCGTAAAGTTGGGTCATGAGAGTTGGAGACAAATAACGACTGACAGAGAAAGGAAAGAGTGCTATTATGTGAAGCGGTCACCTCTCCCAGTACCCAAATTGAGTTAGTAAATATAGAACAAGCTCATTTAAGATGCAAAAAGCATAGACGAGAGGGGCAGAGTAAACCCGGTTATATGATCAATAAGAAGAAAGACACTCAAACCAGAGGTGAAAAGCCTAGAAGATAGGCGCTATGCCAAGATAACTGGAATATAACCAGTGGGAAAAGAGACACTAGAAGAAAGACCTAGATGAGAGGGGCTAAACATACACAGTTGTATGAGCAATAAGAGAAGAAATACCCAAACCAGAGGGGACAAGGCTAGAAAAGAGACATTGCATCAATACAGCTGGGGACAACCAGTAAAGAAAGACACTCAAAGTCTGAGAACAGATGATAATGGAAGCGTGGAAAGGGGCAGAGGAAAGCCACTATCAAGTGCTCCGGAGGTGAAGGTTGGGAAAGGGGTCATAATTGAGTAGCAAGAAAAGTTATTGAAAAAAAACATTTGGAAAAGGGGATATCAGAAAGGAGAAGAAGAAAAAGTGCTATGGAGGAGCTACAAGAGTTGATCATAGAGACTATCAATTCCACCGATAGGTGGCAGGTTTCAACACTATTGAATGATTTGAAGGGGGAACCAGTCAAAGACAAATCATTCCAGTGGTATATTTAAAGTTATGTAACTTAAAAAGTTGCTAGCCTCACAGACTGCGCTTGATCTTACATTTGTCACACTCTTGTGGCATTAGATAGGTGGATTTGTTCAATTTGTGAAATATATTCATTGATTAGAGACACACCTGGTAAGTGTTGATAAGTAGGGTTCTAAGTTTTAATATCAATAGATAAACAAATCACTTAGAACACGTTACATCAATCTGGCAATATCAATTGTTCATTACTAAGTGCACCCTAGTATTCCAGAGTACTTTACGCATTAGAATATCATTAACAAAGACTTATTGGTGATGAAACGTTGCTATTTTAGCAGCGGTCAGATTTCTTCATCGATGATTCATTCACTGCCCGAAGGCGTCAGACATCAGTCAGTACATTGCAGCCAAGCCGAACGCGGCAAGAAAACATATAGCAGGCGAACGCAAATTACTTCTCGCTTCAAAACTTTGCTCACACTTTCAGGTAAAAAGAAATCTGACCACTGCTAAAATAGCAACGTTTCATCACCAATAAGTCTTTGTTAATGATGTCAGCGGAGAATACACGGCCTCAGCACCCGAAAAGACTTTCACATTAGGATTTATCTACTTAAGTCATACGTTGGATTAATTGTTTGTAATTTAGACGCCCTGAAGACGACCTAGGAAGGTTGAAACACGTGTTGGCGTAATGTGTGGCGTAATGTGTTTTTGGTACAATAGGCTCAATGTGTTTTTGGCATAATATGTTCTAATGCGTAAAGTACTCTGGAATACTAGGGTGCACTTAGTAATGAACAATTGATATTGCCAGATTGATGTAACGTGTTCTAAGTGATTTGTTTATCTATTGATATTAAAACTTAGAACCCTACTTATCAACACTTACCAGGTGTGTCTCTAATCAATGAATATATTTCACAAATTGAACAAATCCACCTATCTAATGCCACAAGAGTGTGACAAATGTAAGATCAAGCGCAGTCTGTGAGGCTAGCAACTTTTTAAGTTACATGTTTTTCAAGGTGACAGTGGAAAATCACCAGTCTAACCACACGGCTGCAGCTGTTCCTATTTTTGACTCATCTTAGCACGATTTGTGAATATCTCAAGGTTGCGCATCCACACATTTTCTTGGGCCACCTTTTCCACACTACTCATTTACTCGTATATTTAAAGTTAGTTAACATTAGTGGCAGGGCCAGATAGGGCAGCTTGGAGGGAGGACATTTTTTCCTTTTAACTGTTGACAATGGACGAGCACCTTTAGTTCTTTTAGATAGGTAGGGCACTCCCTTTAGCAATGGGGGAAGTTAGGCCTTCTACTTATAATTTAATTAAAAACCTAACGCATGTCTTCCGAGTGTCCGACACCTTCTTCCAACCCACCACAATATTCTGTTACATGGTCGGGAACTGCCCTTTTGAGACTCCAGGCAGCGCTTGAGGAAGTGGCCAATGAAACCAGTTATATGATAGATTCCCTTGCTAAGGAACAAGGGGCAATAAGGACAATGGCAATGCAAAATAGGATGATGCTAGCAGCACAAGGAGGTGTGCGCACCTTAATAAAAGATCATTGCTGTGCATTTGTAACCGATGGCAAACAAAATATACACGCTCATGCAGCACATTTTAGGAACATTGCCTATGTCCTGTTAGATCACTCTGTGGACTGGTGGCCAACCTTCACCTATAGTTTGGTGTGTGGGGATCAAAGATGTTCAATCATCTTTTAGCACGCATACTCAAATTACTAATAGGCTACTTATTTGTCAAGTGGTTCACTGCATGATGCACCAGTGGAATAAAATTGATTACTAGACTAGCTTTAAAGACATTCCATGACACAGGTGCAGGAGAAGCCTATCACAAACTAACTCAAGAATGATATCTTAGGCTTACTAATATTGTAGCTTAAAGGTTTAGAGTAGTATACTCTAAAACGGGGCACTGTTCGGTTGCTACTTTTGTCTTCTACTTCCTGCCATCTTAACATTTTACTTTTTTTTTTTCAGAAACAGGCTACAGGCCACAGGCTGAAATAAGACCCAAGATCACTGCAGATGTTTGCTGGCCTGCAGCTGATAAAAGCAGAGTCTCTCCCCAAAGCACAGTAGTCTAAGGCAGGACATCGTTCTTTTAGATAAAAATGACAGACATGGTGACTCATATTACATCATTTGAACAGGTCATCCTGTGATGGGTGCTGTTGGCAAGGGCCATAATAGCGTATCTAAACATGTACATTACATCTGCGGCTTGTATGTATAAATAGGCCTGTGAAAATAAACACACTTATTCTTGTTATCTTTGTGTGTTGGCCAATATAACAGGATGAATGTGGAGCCACTCCCCAAAAGAATTCTGCATTTGAATGGCAGCAACATAGCAAAGTAAGCAGAACAGAGTACTTGTGTCTTGCTGTGCAGTAGTGTTTTCATGAAGGGGAAAAAGTACTTATAAGATAGATCATGAACAAAAAGCAGCAGGGCAGCATTGCACACGATAACCTAAACATCCGAGCCCACTGTGAGAAGGCCAAAACAGGTCACCCACCTAGTTCACTTTACAGCCAGCCTCCTGGAGGCATGACAGGAGGAGAACCAAATCAGGAAGGCGTATCCGCACATCCCACAGCGTTTAGTTGCACCACAGAGCACATTAGAGGTTAAACTCAGAGGGGGTCATCAGAGAGATGGAATGCCAGACATGGCGTCGCACCTGGAGGTCCACTGAGTGCAACGCAGCTCGGCGTCGCATTTGGAGGTCGGCAATGCAGCCTGGCAGGTGAGCAACTGAGCAAGCAGGAACCAGGAAGAGAAGGCACGAGGCTGCAGAGTCCAATTAGGGATCTCGCAAACAGCTCCACAGTGAAAGGAGGGGCAGTCGGCCTACATCGCGTTCCCATGGAGCACCCCTCAAAATACACAGGTACGCAATGGCTACAGTGGAACGGGAGGCAAGGTCAGAAAAAAGGAGCCTCGTTGTGGGGGAGAAATACCAGTGTGGGTAGAGAAACTGAAAGAAGCCCCTGTGTAAAGAAGAAATAGGAAAGCCCCAGATTGAGGAGGAAAACTGAAAGAAGCACCAGTGTGGGGAAAAAACAGAGAAGCCCCCAAGTAAGGAGAGAAACCGAAAGGAAGCTCCAGTGTGGGGGCAAAACAGAGAAGACCCAGAGTAGGGCGGGAAACAGAAAACCTGAGGGGGGGAAGAACAGAGAAGCACCAGAGATAGGAATGAAACCAAGAAGCCATGGAGATTGGAAAGAAGCAGCAAGAAGCCCTGGTGAGGGAAAAGAACTGAGGAGCCTGTATTTGGAAATGAGCCAGAGTGAACCCCCGAGTGGGGGAGGAAGAGACTGCAAGAACAAAAAAATGGTCGATTCTGAACTACAAAATTGTACAGAAGCAGGTTATAAATGAATGGAGGGCATACCATGTGGGCTGAGCTTGCAGCTCCAGATACTTATCCGGCTCCTAAATGCTTAAAAAGTACTCTTTCAATTCAGGTCATAACGCCACAGGAAATTGCATAAATCTGAAGGAATGGAGACTGAATGTAAAATAACACCTTCATAGGAGACGAGACAGATTCTCCAAGTAAATGAAAAGATAGTTACTAAAGGTTTATAGCATGGATGATCTACTGAAGATATTGAAGGGGTTATTTCCTCTTAGTACCCGGCAAGGGTGCAATCAGAATGAAAAACATTCCGATTGGCACTCGCCGAGGCATTAACCGGCCGGGTATCCCTCGATCGGCATTCCACGGCCATTGTACCCAGAGGGGGGCGTGGCAGCCCCTCAGCCAATGAGGAGGCTCTAAGCAGGGCCATCGCTGCTACGAGCCTCCCCACGGCTGAGAGGCTGCCTTCGCCCCCCTGCCGGGGACTAAGGGGACGCAGGTAGGTTTATTTTTTCCCCTTCCCTCCTTCCTCCCTCCCTCCCAACCCCACTTACCTTCTCCTTTTTATTTGGGAGCGGACACGCTGGAACACTTGTTTCCAGATCGTCCGCTCCCGATGGCTACCATGGAAAGGGAAAACAGACTGTTTTCCCTTTCCCGGCGGCCATTTTCTTGGTTTTTATTTTGGTCCCGAAACAGTTCGGGACAGATAAAAATGCTTTTAGTGCCCCGGTCACGCAAATCTTGTGGGCCGGGGTACTAAAAGTAATATGACCCTCGCGGCATTGGCATTACTGGCTCAGGTAATGCCCCGGGGGCCTTCGTTAACTATATAACTATGGGCCCCGGGGCATTACCTGAGTCAATAATGCCACCGCCGCTCGGGTCATTTTGCTTAATTAACATCACATGCTAAATGATGAAACAAAAACAAACATTTAATCAAATAAAAGCATACCTTATTTCCTCCAGTTACAAACTGTTTGAAGCTTGATCGCCCAAACTGAGGATGAACTGCAACAATCTATAATTAAGCAAACAAATTCCAATTTACAAAATGTAAGATTATTAAAAAAGATCATTGTCACATCAGGTTATTAGGATGATTCCAAATATCTTCAGGAATACAGATGTCTTGTTAGTTAAGATGCTTGCATCAAGAAAGTGTATTATACAAAAGAGTTCTGTTACTGCAATCTTGACCTTCCCTGTAGACTTCAACCACCAATTTACTCAAATGTGTGGCGATGATGGGCAGAAAAGAGGGACTACCAACACTATATGCCAAAGATTTGCCATACATTACAGAGTCCAGCATTTTCACAAAATATTCTACCTTTCTCAATTGATGATACTGGTCCTACTACCTTTTTAGAAAATGCAGTAAAGTAGGAAGTCACAGAAGATAGGTGGCATATACAGATCAATCAAGATCACAACTGAGTGATCCTTTTTAGCCATCAATTCACTGATACCTACCTGCGCTAACGTGATGAGGAATTTATGTTGGGGACTAACCATTATTTTGCATAATCTGGACGAGTGTTATTCACAATATTTTTGTGTTGGAGCCAAACAGTATATCTGGCATTTACCAAGAGCCATGTGTGACCATTAGCCGCTGCCCATCACCCCCTATTCCTAACCCCTGAAATAGTAAAAATGAAATCCCCAGTTTTAAGAGTGGGGTTCCCAACAAATGGTCCATTGTTCTTAAAGTAAAGACTATTTATGAAATTGCATTGGGCTAGTAACTTTGGGAAAATATAAACCAATAGAAGCATAGGTCGGTCCCACACATTAACATAAACACAAACATTGACACAAATCGTCCCCTCGTCACTCCCCACTAGCCTGTCAGATGGTTAATATGTCGAATGACATATTTGCGAATGCAATAATGTCGAAAAAAATGCCGAAAAAAATGTTTTAAAAAAAAAATTTAATGGGGGGTGCCCCTAGCCCCCCTATTTTTATTTACAATGTATTTTAATAGCTAAACCCCAAAAAACCGATAAAAAAACATTTGATTTTTTTTTTTTTCGGCATTATTTTTTGACATTTTTGCATTCTAAATTTTTTTTCTCTAAATTTTATCTGGATACCCAGTCAGATAGTACAGCGATTACAGCACTTGCTTTGACATCCGTGCAGAGCCACTATAATTGGTAAACGATGAAAGGTTTGCACACCACTTTATAGCTCTACAAGACACATTTTTGGAGAAAAAAAAAAGAAGAGTACATTTAAAAATGCACTGGATAAGTAGCACTGACCAAAACCATGATGGGATTTAAAAGAATCTTCCCATGGGTTGGAGTCCCTCATAAGGATAGCTTAAGCAAGTTAGTGTAAATAGGTAGAGATTATAGTACATTTGGCCGTAATATTGATCTACACATGATAAAAAGGTGCAGACAGTTTTACGAGGGCGAGTATGGATTCCCAACATTACCAAACATAACAGATATGTTCTATTTACATGGGCCTTTTGACTTATCAGCAGCCTCAAACGTGGCCAGCAAAGGAATTGCCAGCCTCCACAAGCCCTGCAATAGTATTTCCCAGGCGATACATAGCCAGAACCAGCTATGACCAGCTTGCTTATGCTCAGCAACAGATATAGGCAGCTAAAGTAATCTAAGCCCCCACAAGCCCATTCACCCTCTTCATTTTTTCTGTTATTTTTATACTTGCTTTCTTTAACTCCAAATGCCTTTTCCATTCATTTTGCTTACTAATTCTCCCACCTATTCCCTGCCAAACAGTCCAAATAATTAATCCTGCAGATGATCGTTTTGAAGGCCAAAAAGGAAAACTTAGGTTGGCATTCTCCTAAATGTGATACTTTCAGTGGCAATTATTTGCATAAGAGTAACGCCAAACAGAAAAAAGCCACCAAGTTCAATGCAGAACAACAAGTTACTTTCTTTCCTGGTAACGTTCTTTCGATGCGATGGTCCGACGACATATTCCTTATCTATGACAGGTAATCACCACAGCTGAGCTGCTTTGGAAAATTTTCTGCGTCTGCGTCCTGCGACAATGACGTCGATACGCTGTTCTCGAGGGCCTCCGTCGAGCCGATGTCACCGGATGTTATAAGTAGGACGCTCGACACCCGTAGCCTCAGTTATAGTTTTTTCCCAGAACGTGTGGCACCAATCTACTGCCAGTATGACCACAGAAAGCCTTGCGGAAACGTAAGCTGCAATCGCACAAGAAATTCTGTAGCGAGGCAGGTAGGGAGCGATATGGAATACGTCGTCGGACCATCCCATCGAAAGAACGTTACCAGGTAAGCAAGTAACTTGTTCTTCGAGGGGATTGGGTCCTCCTACGTATTCCATATCTATGACAGACTCCCAAAGCAGTACCAACGTATGGAGCAGGGAAAAGAATTTAGAATATAGAAATTTAGAATGCCCAATTAAATTGCAGAGTAAAGGACCACCTTGCCAAAGGCCAGATCCTGTCCATGGATAGAATCAAGGGAGTAGTGTCTTACAAAAGTAAGAACCGAAGCCCATGTGGCTGCGTCACAGATGTTACAAATAGGAACACCCCTCTGCAGGGCAGTAGAGGCAGCCATATCCCTAGTAGAATAGCCCCCGTAAGCCAACCAGAGGGTTCTTACCCGCCAAGCGGTAACATTCAGAAATTGCCAAGATAATCCATCTAGACACAGTCTGCTTAGTTACAGCTTGTCCCAAACGCCTTCCAGCATAACCTATAAAGAGCTGATCGTCCACTCTGACCCGGGACATGCGTGAAATGTAGAAACTCAAAGCTCTCCTAGGATCCAACCTATGAAGCCTCTCCTCTTCCTTACCAGGATGTGGAGGAGGATAAAATGCCAGAAGAATGACCTTCTGGTTTAAATTAAATTCCGACACCACTTTTGGAAGAAACGAAGGACGAACCCTAAGGACAACCCTGTCCTTATGAAACACCGTGAAGGGTAGCTTAACAGAAAGTGCCTGCAACACACTCACTCTGCGAGCAGAAGTAACCGCAACTAAAAACACAGTTTTAAGGGTTAACAGTCTCAAAGGACAAGAATGTAAAGGCTCAAATGGAGCACCCATTAGGAATTTTAGAACAAGGTTCAAATCCCAACTGGGCACCTGGAAAGGTGACGGTGGAAACACATTAGTGAGCCCTTTCAGAAACTGAGAAATTAAAGGAATTTTGAAATAAGAACACTCCTCAGACAAGCGCTTAAATATAGACAGTGCCGCCAGGTAACCTTTAATGGTACCCACTTGCAGGCCGTTGTGGGCTAACGAAAGCAAAAAAGACAGAACCACAGGAATATCACATGTAAATGGATCCACATTCTTAACCCTGCACCAGTCGCAGAACTTTCTCCAACGGCAACGGTACAGGGACTTTGTTGCAGGCCTTCTGGCTGAAAGAAACACTTCCATCACGTCTTCAGGGCGGTCCCAATCCTTATACCTCAACCTTTCAGAAGCCAAGCGTGAAGGCTGAGGGATCGGACCTCTGGATGGAGAACCAGACCCCTCTCCCGTGAGAGCAAATCGTCTCGCTAGGGAAGAGAGCGTGGAGGGCAGATGGACAAATCGAGAAGGTCCAGGTACCACGTTCTCCGGGCCCATGCCGGAGCAATGAGGATCATCCGGGAACCGAACCTCCTTAACCTCTGCAGCACTTGGGGATGATGGGGACTGGAGGAAATGCGTACAGCAGTGGGAAGGACCACTCTACCACGAACGCGTCCCTGAAGGCTCCTCTTGGAGGAAATTCCCGCGAGCAGAACCATTCGCACTTCCGGTTGACACTGGTGGCGAAGAGATCCACTTGTGGGGTACCCCAAAGGGCAAAGATCTCCAGGAGAATCTCCTGAGCCAGCTCCAACTCGTGAGAGATCGCGCTCTGCCTGCTCAGAGCGTCCACCGTCTCGTTTTCGTCTCCGGCCAGATGAACTGCCGAGATTGAAATTTCCTGCTGGATGGCCCAGAACCAGAGCTGCATCGCCTCCCTGCACAGAGGAAGTGACCCTGCCCCCCCCCTTTTGTTAAGGTAGTGCATGGCCACTGTGTTGTCAGTCAGAATCAGCACATTCTTCCCTCGCACAGTCGGCAGAAAAGCCTTCAGGGCAAGCCTGACGGCCCTCAGCTCCAACAGATTGATATGGAGTCTGGACTCCCACGGAGACCAACGACTGTCAACTCATTGGCATGAGCTCCCCATCCCGCGAGGAATGCGTCCGTCACGATCTTCACCTCCAGCCAGGGTAGCCAAAATGGAGCCCCCTTCATCAGATTGCCTTTGACGGCCCACCACAGAAGGACCTGGGCGACCGAGGGCGGCACCTGAACGGGGTCCAACATCCTGCCAGAGGACTGTGACCACTGCATCTTGAGAGCCCATCGCAGAGATCTCATCCGCAACCTGGCCTCTGGCTCCAGAAGAATGCAGAACTCGAACGCCAGGAGAGACTGGGCATGTTGAAACTTGTGCACCATCTGCTGAATGTGATGAGCCCTCACCTGGGGAGGGAAACACTGCCCCACGGACGTGTCGAGCACTGCTCCGATGTACTGGAGCCGCTGAGTTGGCATCAAGTGGGACTTCTTTAAGTTGAGGGACAAGCCCAGCTTGTGAAGGGAGTGGCAGGTGACTGACAGATGATCCAGGACTTGCTCGGGAGAGCGCGCCCTGATCAACCAATCGTCCAGGTAGGGGTAGACGTGAATCCCCCCTTTCCTGAGATACACTGCCACCACCACGAGCTTGGTGAAAACCCTCGGGGCGGAGGTCAATCCGAACGGCAGGACCCGAAACTGAAAGTGTGAGTCGCCAACCGCAAACCTCCGGTACTTCTTGTGCTTGGGATGGATCGGCACATGAAAGCGTCCTTGAGGTCGCGAGACACCAAAAAGTCCTGAAGTTGAAGGGCCTGGAGGACGAGAGAGTAACAATCTTGAACTTGTCCTTCCTGAGGAGCTTGCTCAAACCACGCAAGTCCATGATGGGTCTCAATCCCCCGTCTTTCTTCGAAATCAAAAAATAAGGGGAATACCATCCCTTGTTCCTCTCCGCTACAGGCACCAGTTCTATGGCGCCTTTCTCTAGCAGAGATTTTATTTCCTGTGCAAAGAGCGGATCCGGACTCTTCAAAGAGAGATTCCCTGGTGGATTGGTGTGAGGCCTCTGCCGGAAAGGAAGACAGTAGCCATGGGCTATGATCTCCAGAACCCACACATCTGAAGTAATGGCACGCCATTCTACAAGATGCTGCGCCAGCCGCCCCCAACCGGCGAACCATGGGACATGGCCTCATGACTGAGCTGAAGCGGAGGCAGCAGTGCCTGAGGTTAAAGAGGCAACTGCCCGAGCGGCTCTGGCACCTCGAGTACCTTGTTTTCCACCTCTGGCACTCCTACGTGGCCCCTTTGACTTGCAGCCCTGCTTGATCTACCAAAGGAAGAGTAGTATCGAAAGGAACCTCCCCTCCATTGCTGTCCCCTAGGACGAAAAGGCAGAGGTTGACAAACTGCAGCGCTCGACAACTTCGCTGCAGCTCTGGAGGTCTGCAACCTCTCGACTCATCAGCCTTGCTGCCAAAATGATGTTCACCATCAAAGGGCATGTTGAGAAGCCGGGCTTTCACATCAGGAGCAAACCCCGACTTCGGCAACCATGCAAATCTGCGCATTACGGTGCTAGCCGCCATGAACCGGCTGACGCAATCTGCCACGTCCAGACCCGACTGAACGGATTCACACATGGCATCCTTGCCATCCTGAACAAGAGCAAGAAGGCCATCCCATTCCTCCCCTTCGAGAATATGTTCAGCCGCCAAAGAGACAATTCCACAGAGTATGAGTGAAACGTGCTAAAGCACATACGGAGTTGGCTGCGTGTAAAGCCATACCCCCTGAAGAAAAAACTTTCTTCGCCCAGCCATCAAAACGTTTGTCGTCCCTATCAGGAGGGATGGTAGGGTACCACGCCTGTTTTGCAGGGGCCATAGCCGCCTGCACCACCAAACTCTCCGGAGTGGGGTGCGTAGTCAAGTAGCTGGGGTCACTACTGGCAGGACGGTATTTTTTCAGCAAAGACTTGCCCAGTGCCGGGAGACTCTACGGAGCAGTTCAAGCCGCTGCCACCCTTCTTTGCAAGGCCATATGGAATGGCAGTACCGGGTCAGTTGGTAGACCTTGGTCCAAGATGTCCGTCATGTCATCCTGTAGAAAATCTCCTGGTGGCGCAGACCACCCCAAGTATTCCGTTACCCTCGACATGAGGCGCCGGTACGAGGATTCAGGATGCGTACACGGCTCAGGCCTGCCAAACTCAACCTCCGGGGAGGTGTCCAGATCACTGGCGTCGTGCAAAGACTGACACGGGTCTTCTAACTGGCTATGACCAGATAATAGGTCATCCGGAACCTCCTCAGGAACCATACCATCATCAGACCCTTCATCCACCTCAGAAATATAGTCAAGAGGTTGGAACAAATCCCTGGATGAGGGCACGTGTTTGGACTTGGCAAGAGCCTTCCTCAGGGTTTCCACCAGTCTCCGGGGCACCTCAGAGAAATCCACCTCGAAAGGTGTCGACTGAATGGATGGCGAGCGTGGCGCCGATGGCTTCGACACAGGCCTCGAGGGCGTAGCCCCAAGCGTGTCCTTAGACAGCCTCAGCGTTGATGGCTTCCTCTGAGGCGGAGCCTCGAGAGAGCCCTTAGACGGTCTCGGCACCAAAGGTGTCGACGTCTTCTTCGAAGACCTCACAGGCTCTGATGGTCTCGATGGCGTCGAGGACCGGGACCTGGCTGGGACCTCGAAGGTTCCCGGTGATCGCGACAACCGCTCGAGCCTGAAGGCGAGCGAACAGTGTCTCTAGCACGTTTCCTGCCGCCGTCTTTAGACGGCGCAGACAGAACGGAGCCCTGCGACTGAAAAATCACCATCATCTCCATACGAAATTAATTCCATTCTGCAGGAGAAGAATGCTTGGTGGGACAAGCAACCCGCCGATGGGCGGAGTCCTCGGACGAGGATGGGGAAGACGACCGGTGACGGCGCTTCTGTGAGTGCCTCGAAGAGGCAGAGGAATGGCGGGACCCACTCCAGGACCGAGACCCCCCCTGGACTTGCGCCAACGATGCAGAGAGTCGCCCCTCGAATCGTGAATCGAAAGCCCAGTGGATTTAGACTTCCAAGGCTTGGACACCTTACCGACAGAAAGCTTCTTCTCATGCTCCCGCAAGGCCTTCAAAGTTAACGACTGGCAATCGTCACAATCGTCCGTGGCATGGTCCTCACCGAGGCACCAAAGGCAGGCGTTGTGCGGGTCCGTCAGCGACATCTTGGAACTGCAGTCCCGACACTTCTTGAAACCCGGCCGCGGGGTAGAAGACAACGAAGACATCATGGAAATCTTCACAAACAAACTGGTTCGAAGAACCGATAGAACTCAGAGGAACCGAGGTGCCGAGATCTCCAAAGCGAACACGTTCGCGGAAAAAACGTAACTGAGGCTACGCCTGTCGCACGTCCTATTTATAACATCCGGTGACATCGGATATCGACAGCGTATTGACGTCAGACACCGAAAATATGCCGAAGCAGCACAGCTGTGGTGATTACCTGTCAGATATGGAATACGTCGGAGGAGCCAATCCCCTCGAAATAAGTTATATGTACTTGTTCTGTGCTCATTTCCATTTTCTTGTATTCTACTTTCCTCCCCTTAGTTTCATTTGTTGGGTGTTTTTAACTATCTTGTTCATGCATTTCTTATCACCTGCCTTTTTTATTTCTATTTTTTTCTACCTTATTGTCTGTCTGCTGCTAAAAATTAACCTCTGTCTTAATCTCTCCCTTTTCACATTTGTATACTTTCGCTTTTATTTCTCCCCCTGATTTCCCTCTTCTTTTTTCCTGTCCCACTACTGTTTGCATGTCCTATTTCTACACTTTCTTCTTTCTCTCCCTTGTTTTCATTATTTCATCTACCCTCTTTTTCATTCCCTCACATCAGCATCTTTATTGATTTATCTTCTTTGTAGCTCCCATCGACAGCTGCAAGTCTATCTTTGCAAATACATTTATACCGGATACCACTGGGCCAGAGAACAGCTCAACAATTTAGTTAAGAGTGGGGATATATGCTGTTGGCAGCCTGCTATGTCTGGTTCAGCAGGAGAACTTCGGCAGAGGTGTGACCAAGGGACAGAACGGTAGGACAGATAATGCTTTGAAAAGCCTCAAGTAATGCACAAGCTATACAATAAAACGTATCACTCACAAACGTTCTTCTATTTTAAGGTGCCAGAGCAAATAAATAATTACCCATTAACTTGTTTTTAAAACTAAAATTTAATAAGACAAGAAAAGACATTCAGCTTGCATACCTTTATTGGGCAATCAAATATTTCATGGAATCCTTCCCTGGAATACAATCCAAAGACCTGCACCTAAAATGATACAAAAATAATGAGTTAACCGACACTGAGTTGAGGCTTTTTTTGGCCATAAATGGCACAGGTCACAGTTGAAAGCTGACATACAAACGCTTTAAATTGGAAATGTAGTTGGTCTCTGTGCTTTGAGAATTTAAGCAAACGAGTTCATCAATTATTGAACCGGAGGAAGCTGAAAGGTGGGGTGGGTCTAATTATGTTGTAGCTATAACTATGCCTCTTTGACCTGGCTTAAAAAAAACACAGGACAGGTTCTGCACGTTAAATCCTTTAAAAAACAAAATGATGGCAAAGGGTTACAAAAAAAGCCATCAACTATACTAAATGTGCCACTTTATTTCTGATTACACCGGGAACAAATTAAATAAATTAATAAAAATGGCTCTATAACATACTGTGAAACTTTATATTAACAGAGTGGCTAAGAGGCAGAGCTTACACCCACACAGCAAATAAAAGGTAAAAGATTGGTGGGCATTGTGATGAATCTGGCAACTTCCTCACTCCTTTCCGTGGAAAGTCTCACCCCATGTGGCCAGGGAAAGGCAGAAGCCAACTCTCCCTGACCCTGGGGTGAGAAGGGTCTATCTGAGGGAGGATCACATGAGGGAAGACGACATTTGTAGGAGTGGAGGGGACTCACCAGGTGAAACCTGGTATCCCCGTTTTCCCTTAGACCCGGACTACTCCTGCACAATTCAGCAAGCCTCCATGGCATATTGTAATGTTACTCCAGAAGATCTTAGGGGTAAAAATGTATACAGCTGTTATAGTCAATCTTCCCAGTCTATTGTGTATGATGGTGCTGATAATCAGCTAAGTTAGACCGGTTAGGTAACTAACCCCACTTTTGTCATAGGCAGGGAGAAGGGTAAGACGAGGAAGAACCCTGTTGCATTCTGGCTGAATGAAAATATTGAGACGACAAAGAGGGCCGGAGTAACGAAGATTACTGGAGCCGGAAAGTCAATGTGGTTGAAAAATAGCAGCTAATGCTGGAGGGGAGGGGGGGCCAAGAAAGAAGAAGAAGGGAGAAAAAGAAGAAAAAGAAAAAAAAAGAAAAAGGAAAAAGAAAAAGGAAAAAGAAAAAGGAAAAACAAGAAGAATAAAGAGGAGGAGGAGGAGAAGGAGAAAGATGAGGAGGAGGAGGAGAAGGAGAAGGAGAAGTATGAGGAGGAGGAGGAGGAGGAGACTCGAGCGAGGAAGGCTCGACAAAGGACTATTCCCGATGAGGGTCAAGAAACTAGAGGAAGAGAAGCTGCAGTGGGCAGGAGAAACGCTTCCACTGGTGCCGTTGCGAGAGGTCCGGAGGAAGTTCGCCATAAGCAGACCAACAGAGAGGGGCTCTGGTGATGAGCGGTCCAGGCACGGCGAACACCAGAGGACAGACGGGATGCCAAGAGAAGGAAAAGGTGCCTTGCTGGAGAGAATGAGAGTCGCAGAGAACTCTGAAGCAGCCAAGCAACACCAGTGAGCACAGGGAAGGCAAGTGGGACACCAGGGCGCCTTGCAGCATATATTTCACACGCCGAGAGAAGGCAAAGACAGTTGCAAGGCAGGCAGGGGAGCTAGGGAGCCTGGCACCTTTGAAACGGAGGCAAAGCAAAGAGGGTTGAGGACCCAATACTTAGCAGAAATGAAACTTTACATGTGAAACAAGTCCTGGGCAGAAAGTAAACCAGGCAGTCAGTGGTGAGAGACCCGCACCTAAAGAGAAAGAGAATAAGCCCCGGCAGGAGAGTGTACCAGGCAAATGTACTGTGAGTCTAGAGACCCGTGCACAGAAGGAAAAGTAAACGTTGTAAAGTCCAGGCAGATGAGTATACCAGGCAAGGTGGTGTAGGCAACCAGTTCTAAAGAAAGATATTCTAGACAGCTACTTGAAAGTGTTTGAATCCCAGGGGAAGTGAAATATACCCATTGGGTAGGGAACGTGACTGAACTGTGAATTATGAAGCTAATCAAGGGGCGAGGAAGAAGCCTTGAATGTGTGAATCTAAGGGAAAGGAATCCATACTCCCTGCATTAAATGATAGCCACTTTTACCAAGAAAGAGAACTGTGATTTGAAAGTTGGCCAAATCATGGGGTGAGGAAGAACCCTTCAGTGTGTGAATCTAGGGGAAGGGAACCATACCGCCTGGAATGGGAAATTATCTTTTACCAAGAAAAGGAACTATGATTGAAGTTTAAGAAGTCAAGAGACTGAGGGTAAGGGAAAACCCCCACCTTTGCAAATCGTGAAACTTTGTGGCTCTTTCATCATTTGTTTATTTGTGCACAATTGTGGGACATTATGTTGGAACATTGAAGAACGCTACAGATGATCAGTTGAAAGACGTTATCCCTTTTCACATTTTCTTAAACTTAGCTCAGGATGCGATTCTGGACACAGGACTGAAAACTCTTTTTGGACATTCTGACAATGACATCCTTTAGTTTCCGTGAGGGAGGGAAATCCCTCAGTGTTAAGACAAGATAGGTCTTTCTGCAATCCTTCTTTTACTTTAATTCAAGTCTATAGCAATCATCAGAATGTCTCCGTGTTCGATTATTACTCCTGATTCATTACAGTTTCAACAAAGAGTGGGCAGAGGGCCTGATCCATTATGCAGTGAAAATATCAGAGGCCCTTCCTGCATCACAGAGCACCTGATCAGCAGAAGGGTTCCTCAAAGATTCTGCTTCAAGAGCTCAGGGTCAGAGCTAAAGCCAGATCTATGAAAAGATTTGTGAATTCGAGATATGAGATTTAGAACATTAGTCCACAAATCCTTTGAATGCGGATTAGCTTTCGGTAGGTGTGAATGAAACTCCAGATTTGTGTTTTGTAAAAGTGAGTGCACAGACAACACCATCTCTTTTTAACAAAATCCGTACACTTTCTTTAGGAATCAGACTAAAAGGTATTGTCTGGCAAGACAAACGCGTGTCTAAAAAGAAATATTGAACAGGTTGAAGAACAGGGAAGTCAAAGATTTTCAGGGTATCATGCATGCAAATATTAATGTGAAAAAGAGTAATATGCGTGGGATAAACCTTATGTAAGGAAGGCATGGTATCAAACAGTAAGACAGACACAAGTGACCACAGTTCAAGGGTGTTTATTGAACTTCAATTGGGTTTGAAAAACGTCCATCTAATCCTAAATCTTAAAAAGGGAGCAAGCTACGGCCATCAAAATATAACGCAGTCCTAGTGGTGTCTTGTCAAATCAAAAGGGCCTTGCCAATCCTTACCTCTAAATACAAAGAATGTAGGAAACAATGTGATGCAAACGAAAAGTGTTCAAGAAATTATATGTTAGGATATTCAAGCCATTGGCTTCCCTTCCCCACAAGGCGGCACACTCGAGCTTAGCACATTCTCTGGCTTCTCTAGCATGAGGGTGCAGTTTAAAACTTCAACATCATGGCCTTCTGTGACAAAGTCTCTTTGCCATTAAAAGTCTTTCTCAGAGGGCCTGATGCAACACGAAAAAGTTCCTTTCTTCCTAGGATTTGACATGTACCAATTCTTGGTACACACACGGCTTTCAATTGATCTCCCTCTGCCGGGCTTGCACCAAATTTATCTACTTTGCCACAAACTTTTCTTACTGCATCAACAACGAAGACTTTCGACTGTGAGCTGGATTTAGCTTGACCCGTCGCAGGACCACTTTGATTCCCAATTCTCTACAACTCTTTCACTTTCAGTTAGATATCTTACAGAGACCTTCGATTGAGCACACACCCGGTGCCGGACCACTCTGTTAAAAAGGTATTATATCTTGGTTTCAAAATTCAATCACTCAACAGCAGTTCAACTTTACTTGCGTCTTTTATCAGATATATTTAAAAAAATATTTGTTCCAGCGCTCGCCATACAATGTTGCTGCTTGCAACCTTGGCTTCAACATAGACCAGTCTTGCATCTGTTTCCCCAACTCACCGGCTGTGTTAATTTCACTGATGCTGCTTTGTTCTTGGAGCCAAGGACAGTACCAGAGCGGCTAGCGATTCTCCCCGCCTTGATTATCGACACGGGAGGGCCCTGTGTACCTCCGACACACAACGTAGGATTTGTCAGCCTGTTTTCCTGGTCTTACACTTTCCAATCGCGAGGGCTCATGAAAGTAACTGTTCCTTGTCAAAAAGGTCAAGGGAACTTTGCTCCTTGTAAACCCCTTATGCTTTGCCGTCTTCTCTCGTTAAACTGCTATCTTGGAACTGCTGTTTCCGCTTGTGTTTCGACTCGCTCAGAATGTGCTCTTGTGCCTTTTATCCGTGTGGGGAAGTGTAATGAAGTCAGGTGTGAGTGATTGTCGATAATTGCCTGACCATGGTATTGGGACATGTCAGGTATACGGCTCAGGTGTTAGTCTGTTTTCCCTTAGAGCGGGCTGTCAGTGAGAAAGTGTCTTTGTCTTGTAAAAGGGTGGGGGGTAGACTTCCTAAATATCCTACCGGGAAGGATGGGTTAAAGGTGTTACAAAGAAGGGGATACTACATCTCACCATCCGATGTCCCACTCCCAGTAAACCCCTCACCCGGGTAATCCTCCTGAGCACTGATCCGCCCCCAGGAACTGGATCCAAAAGTGATGGCCGTGTCCTGGCCACCTGGATGACAGATCCCCGAGGACTAGTGGGTGAGACACCGTCTGGTTTTTCACACCATGGATAATCGAAGGGTAGCTGGGAGTATGCCTGCACAACCTAGGGATTAGCTGTTAGAAGATGCTACAGCTCACTAGGCATTTGGCCAAATCCATCACATCTGCAAAAATGTACATGTGATGAAAATGGGCAAGGCCACCTGCTTCTTAAATAACTTTGCACCCAGAATCCAAGGTGGTACGCGCATCAGAGGGGCTTTGGACTTAGATGGATCTCAAGTTGAAAGAATGGCCTGGTTCAAGAGAACAGAAAAAACAATACCTAAAATATCTGGGTCAACAGATGATTCTCTATGAGAGCAGTGCGAGAGCTTTGGAGTCTTATGAAATAAGGTGGTTTTGAGATCCTACAACAACTGTTCAACGTTAATTTGAAAGCTCATATTAGGCCACAAAGGGGTTTGAATCTGGTTCCAAGCCTTGTTCACTCAAAATGGAATGAAGACTTGGAAGGTTAAGTATTTCATAATAACCTAGAAAACATTCAGGGGGAAGACCTCATTTAAGATAAAGGCTCAGCAACAAAGGTTTAGAACCCCTGTGGAGTATTGTCAAGGCTTAAAATACTTGAGTTATCCTACAGGCTATCTATAGAAACAAATCATGGCTATTTGGGGAAGTAATGAAGATCAAGCTAAGTAAACCAGATACATTAAATATTAATTAGAGAGCTAGTGCGGGTAATGAATATGAAATACCTATATATGTGTGATAAGGAGACCAGTGTGAGCAAAACCATGAGCCAACCTCTGGCTAAGACAATATTACCTTTAGATGGACTTAAGAGAAGCCCCCAAAAGTCATCCAGTCAGTTTGCTGCAAATAAAGTTTAAAAGGAGTTAGCAGAAGAGTTGTCAGTAGGATGGTTTTTAATTCTGTGTAGGGTTATTGGTGCATGTACCTAATGCTGGGCTGAGGGTGAGCTGCTATCTCATATCAGTACATAAGAACGTACCATCTAGTATGCTTGCCAACATTAGATTGATTGGCCTTCCTGCCCTGCTGAAGTGAGTACTCTATACTTCAACTTGGGTTAGGGTGACAAGTGCAGAGTATTTTCAAATAGCATTTACACTAACACCGTTCTAAAGCAGGACTGCATCATCATGCCTCGTTTTACATGTTCTTTATGTAGCCGACTTGCCCTAACAGGGGTCAATATTTTACAGATCAAGTCAGAGCTAGTCCAGTGTCTGTTTCCATATGCGGATGATGGTATTGCTGGACAGAACACTCACCAGTCTGCCATGAGGTCTGTCAGCTCCTGAGAAGAAGTGTGTTGTAAAGAATTTAGATTTCAACTATATGAAGACAAGTTTGTGGCAACAAAGTTCTGAGTCTGCATCGCTACATGACCGAGATCAGTGGGAGACAAGTAAACAAATGACACAGGAGCCTATATTCAGTTTGGAGCCAAGTCAGACCAAGTATCTTTCAAAGTCCTTTTCATAATATGAACTGCAAGCAGTTACAGAAAACTGCCTTGATGTTACAGTAGTTACTGGACAATGTGAGCGCCCAGGTGCAAGAAACATTTACTATTCACATAACATTTCTTGTTCAAACATTGCAATATATGGTATGCAAGAACAAGTATCAGCTAGAACGAATGATATAAGAAAGCCGAGGGCTAAAGCCTCAGAAAGGACAGTGGCAGAAAATAAAGGAAAGGTTCAATGTTACAATACAGTTGAGTGGTCAGTCTGTCCATGTCCGTTGGAGAAGGTCCAGGGGACTATGCCTGCCTGGGCTCTTTTTTGGATGTTAGAAATTCATCATCTCCAAATTATAAGGTAATGAAAGAACTCTGGTTTAATGTGAAGAGTACAGTTTTATGCGGTTTTTGTTCAAATGTTGGCATGGGGGGGCAGGGGGGACTACTGACCCATTGATTGGTTAATATGAGCAATGCTGCCCCATCCCTGCTCTTTCGATCATGCCTATTTTATACCAAGAGAAAACAAAACAGATGTTTTATTCTCAGAGACATACAGCAACGTTTAGGGTTGTGTCAGTGACCCCCTAAACCCCTAGATAATACACTTAGAATGCGGACCACACTTTCTGCAATTAAATCAAGTTCTCAGTTTGGGGGCCCTTCCTTGGGGTTACTAAACAAAAGAGGTATTCATGCATCATCCAACCACCAAATTTTCCTAGTTTACTGCTTGCTATGAATCTTGAAAACTGAGGCTGCAAACATTGCTGAATTGTTTTTTCCTGAGCTAACAAAACGAAGATACTAAAGAGCTTCAGGACAGTAAAACATTCCCGATTGTTGCATGAAAAGTGTTTCATGTCTGTTTACCATACTACCAAGCCCTCTCTATGATATTTTTTTGGCTTGTTGGTTGGGTGAAGGTCTTCAGGCATCCAGGGTCTACATTATGGATCATCTACACAGAGCTTCATGTTTCTAACATAAGTGCCAAGGACGAGTATGCTCGCCCTTTTTGCATAGACTTGCATAATAGCCTGGCAGTTAAGGGGTTAAGCATGTTGCAAACATTCTGTAGGAGGAGCAACTCTGTAGTCGGTTGGATGGAGATAGAATTTCTACAGCACTTCTAACGTGTGCTGTAGTAAACCAAGAGAGGGTAAAGTATCTTTTAGAGCTACTGAAGCATATTATACCATTGACGCTGGATGACAATGGGAATCCTGTTACTTCTGATGCTCTGTTCTTAGCAATCCAGGACTGAGGAGCAAAGCTATTCAAATTGATATTATTTGGAGCGTTCTCAAATTAGAGATGCGTTTATCAGTAAGGTTGTTAATGTAATGGTCTTGTTTTTAAATTGTTTTATCATGGTATAATATAAGGTTCAATTATGGATTCAGTTCAATTATAAACTGATAGCAATACAACACTGTATTTGACAAGTAAAAGTAAATTAGGACATTAGTAAAATCCGCTAGTGCATTTTATTTACATACACATGCACTAGTAGACCAAAGTTCTGATTGCTGTACATAACGCAATTCAACATTCCATAATTTGCAAATAGCTCAATTAACAATGTACAGTGCAAAAAATAAACATCTTTTTGCATAGCCCCTGCACTGTCACCCAACTACACAAAAATGCCTTCAAACTACAATACAATCTAAAAGTTCATTTTTAAACCATCACCCACTTTAAATTCTGATGCTCTTTTGTAACGTTTACAAGACATTTATTTTTGCATTTTTGGCATAACCTGAGCTCAAAACAACTAATGTAAATATTTGAAAATGATAACAGAAGAAGGGGGGACTGGTGGAACCGAAGGGAGTGTGTGACCCTCCCGGGACCAGGTGAGGGAGGTTAAGCTGTGAAGGAGCCGCAGAAGCAGAGCACAGTGGGTCGTATAACTGTCAGCGGGCTGCCGATCTTCAGTCGGACCTTCCTGGGGAGGGAGATGAGGGGTGGGGGGCCATCTCTGGACTTGGCAATCGAGACAAGGCAGGGGTGTACCTCTAACACTGATCGTACAATAGAGATGGACTATTTTAGTACTTGCTTTACCTTCAAGCGCCGTCAGACAACTTTATTAAGGACAACTTCACAAACTCCCCACAAAAACAAGGACACAAAGAGTCGTGATGTGCTTTAAGGGCAGAAATGGAAGCCAGAGGCTTGCAGGGTTAGAAATCGCTGTGAGCTATTGAATCGCTGGTTGAATCAGGAGCTAAATAGCGCTCCTGATTCAACCATAGGAGAGCCATGTTAGCTTAAAACCAATAGTTACCAAGAGCTACTTTTGGCTCCCCAGGCCAACTGGTGCCTTCCAAATATGCATATGTGGCATTGAGTATTTAAGAATGCCAATAAAGAAGAATTAGGGCGGAAGTAAAATGGATCGTACATAATGAACAAAACCTTAAAGAGTGCATCTCATGTGGGAGATAGATTTGAAGAGCACTGTGTAATCGCTCTTGGTTCCCCAACAGAAACTCCTGTCTACTTGTGGATGCCTAACACAATGGACCTGGTTTTGCTCTTGCTCACTTAATCTTAATTTTGAACCCTGCCTAAATTGCACAACATGCTGAAACCCAATACATAAACTATATACAAACCTTGATAAATAATGCCTTCCCAGTTGCAACAATGGCTAATGCTAATAGCACAGAAGAACCCAATATCAACAAGCAACAATTTTGGGACACTTGGTAGGCGCAGTCTGCTTTTTCACATTATTTACCTATGTTTTTGTTTCATAGAGATTGTTCACAGGGCGTGAGGGGAAGAGAAAACTGGCAATTGGAAGAAAAAAAAGGAAAGGATAAACACACAGACTCCGACTTTTGTGCCTCATGAAGCAGGCAGCCGAGCCAGGAAGAGTCCCGAGCCTCAACACCATTGAATGATCCTGTGATGATTGCAGTGGGGTGCATTGGCAAATCTGTGTCTCTATTCGAAAACAAGTTTGACAAATTAGCTGGAAAAGTGGCCCAACTGGAAACAAGGACCTCAACATTGGAACAGAAAATTGTGAACTTGACCAATAATAATACCAACTTGTCCAAGTAGTGAAACATATGGGAAAATAAGTGGAAACAACAAATATGGAGAATGGGGCGATGGAGAACAGGTTGGAATCTCGAAAATGTGGTACGCGCAAAACAGATTAGGATCATCAGCCTTCCTTCGGATGTGGAAGGAGACGACCCATTTACGCTCATTACCAAATTAATTTCAGAGTTTCTTGATCTGGAGGTAGGACACCCTATTTTTGTCGATAGATTTCATAGAATCAAGACTCTTACACCAAGCAAGCCTCGAGAAACAGTGGGCCTCACTACAAGTTTGCTGGTATCTTAGCAGATTTATCGCTAGGATACCCGCAAACTGTATTACCGTTTCTGGAACTTGGTCCGGCGGAATTACCACCGGATTTTGAGTGCCGGGGTGACAATACACTCCCCATTTATGGAGTCTCCATGTGGGGATCTGCCTGTATTACCGGCACCGGTAATACAGGCTATTTTTGCCAGTAGGTTGTCAGAATGAACTGTCAGCTGGAGTTAATTCCTCCACCCCACTGGCAAACTTTCCGTTGGCCGGATGCGAGAACGTGCTGGTATGCATTAATAACAGCACGTTATTACCACACCGGTCAACTCGCAATGAGGCCCAGTGTCTGGCCCAACATTTATTATTAATTTGCTCAGACGCTCAAGATGGAAAGCATACAAAGTGGCTTTCGAGACAAGTACAATAATGTTTCAGCAACATAGGGTTCTTTTTCCCCCAGACCTGGCGCATGTAAAGGAAAAGAAAATGAGAAGATTGAATGCAATCAAGAAATCCTTTTAAAATAAGAAATCCTTTTTAAATTGAGGGAGGTACACTGTTAAACTGAGAATAACATGAAGAGATAAGCAATATATATTCTGAGAAAGAGAAAGCCGAGCTACTGAAAACGATCCCGAAAAAGAATCTACTTTCCAAATAGGATGTTCTATGACGAACTAGAGACGTAAGAATTCACATCTCTAATATGGTACACAAATGGAACGCTATTTTGAGTCAGAGTCCCTTGATACCCATCGGTTAAATGGGAAATGAAGACGGGTACTGATAAATGATGTAAATCTGCTGTCTCAATAATGAAAGTATATTTTTGGTTAGAAGTCATTGAGCTCTACCATTTAATGCACATTGTGTGGACAACATTATTAAGCTATAGGACATCTGATCAGTTCTCCAGCAAGCATGGTCAGCTAGATACAACTCCACTGGTCACAGTGCTAAAAAAGCAGCCAATACCAAAAACTACAGTCCTCATCCAAAATTCCAAATTAGACATAAGTTACCATAGCATTTCTTCCCAGACCCGAATGAGCAATAAGAGCTGTTCAACTACACACACTCTTTACTGGAACCCAATGTAAATATTTTTTTTTTACAACAGATACAAAAAATGCTAACCTAAACCCAACTCTGAAGAAAGCAAAGAAAACATCATGCAGGTCAACTCAAGGGAGAGTTATAGACTCACCATCCACTAAACCAATTAATAGAACATGTACAAGCAAAATAAGAGATAATTCACCTTGCAAAATACAGACACAACAACCAAAATAAGTGTCATTCCCCCACCTCACTCAAAAAATACTAAGATTTACAGCCAAAAATAAGTTCTACAGAATATCAACCCCCAACAAGCACAGCAGACATAGAAACAGAATCTTCCAGTGTCAATGTGGTCCCAATAGATACATTCCAAAACAATTTTACAAAAACTGTCAGTCGTTGAGTCCTGTCTAATGTCAACAAAATCTAACAAGTTACGCTTCTCACTTCTCAATTATAGAAGAAAGCTGGTCTTAGATGCAATAATTGACAGTGCTTTCAAAAAGAAAACTATTTATACTTGTCTGAAAGAAAATTAAACCATTAATGCCAGGAAAAAAGTAGAAACAAAACTAGGAAATATGCCCAATGTGTATGTGGATAACTTCTGCAACATTTGTTCGGACGAGTGGTACCACACTACCATAAAAAAACCGTACTACAATCAAGACGATTACAACCAAGAACAAAAACTCCAATTGCAATAGATATACATGGAAGAGGCTATGTGATAGTAGAAGAAACTATGAAAAAAGAAACTAATCCAAATACCCTCCCAATCATACATTGAACCAAATCCTCCTCTCATCCAGGAACTACGCCCAGTCTACAAATGGGTATGCTGCCCAATGTTTACATCCATTTCTAAAACAGAACGCAAAAGGTAAAGAAAAGTACAATGAAAACTTTACAGAACATGGCCTGCTGTCCAGTGGACATCCACACCGGATTTTATGGACATTTTTCAGCTGCATTTTAGGAACAGCATCCTTCATATAAAAGTCCTCGCAACCCACAACTCTACAATGTGCACTCTTGTGGATAAACTGTACAGTCCAGCTCCAGGATTACAAAATCTAAATGAAACTCTACTAACTGGCATAGCACAAGACGTCCTATGCAAAATAAATAATAAATAGTTTGGTACTGAAGTAGAACAGGAAAACACGACTGACTCTCAAACTAGTGACCAACAGTTTCTAACTAGTCATTATCTTTCCAACACATAGAAAAAAGAAAGAGTAAGGTTTCAGACTACCTCTGCTCAAATTCCAGACAAATGATGTGCCTACTGCCGTAAAATATTTTAAAAGAAAAGTACAAAAACAGTACACATGTACCACAAAATTGAAGACCATGAACAATCGCCCTTGTACCTAATGGAGAAAATAAAATATAGTATGAAAATAAATATGGTGTAAAAGATCCTTTGCCATTATTCACCTTTTGCAATAAGCTTGTTGACAGCCAAAATCCACCTCAAGCTAGCATAGCTAGTAATAATAATATTCCAACTTTCAAATGTTCTCCAACAACTGAACCTGTACGAGAGTATTCTAATTCAAACAGAACACCCATTTCAAACTATAAAGACTGCTAAATTGCATAAATCAGAATTACTTAAAAAGGCATTTGTGGCAAGGTACTATATTTACCATTAGACTTTAATTGTGCTGGTGAATGGCAAAGCAACAAAAGACATAGGTATTTGCCAACAACTAGCTGACAAAGTAAAAGAAGCTCTAGTGTATCTCAAACAATACAATGAATACTACTAAGACAAATCTAGAGAACAATCTAAAATAACCAGAATATATGAACACACCACAAACTGGTCAATTTGAAAGTATTGAGCCTAATACTACCGATAACATGCTTGACCACTACACACAATCCATCCACATTCAAGAGACACCATGGAAGATGCTCTAAAATCATTCCCCATGTGTAAACCAAAAGCTCTCAAATGGGTCTATGGAAAAAAAAGTTTGGAAGCACGCTGTTTTTCACTACTCTTCCTTACAGGAAGAAGAGGGAGTATTGACAGACCTTTAAAATCAGTATAGAGTATATTTTCTCAGAATGTACTTGGTGTGTGTTGGCTCAGTGTCTTGGCCCTGTTGCCTCCTGCCCTCTGATAATTGCTGAACCCTTTGTGCCCTCAAGTTCTGTAGTGGGCAGTAGTTACCCTTACTGTCTCCCGATTTGGCTGTCACACAGGGAGGAACTTTATTAGCCATTCCTCCCCATTAACTGGGTAATTCTGGATAAGATCTTCACGCACCCCTCTAAGGTGCTCGAAGTCTCCCCTATCTTCTGTAACTGCTACTCTATCTCCTATGCCTCTCACTAAGCCTGGTAGAAGGAGGTTCAAAAGGGATATCCCAGTCTGCAACCCAGGCCTCCCTATCGCTGATACCTACACCAGTGCTTACTCCAGACAGACCCTTACCAACATCCTCTTTTTCGTTCCCTCTCCAGGCCTATGGACCCCCCACATGGTCTCTGTTCTCTCCCCTTTTTCCTCCTCTACCATTAATGGTGGCACTCGGTGGGAAATCCTCCTGGCCTCCTTCCACTCCTCCAAGACCATCATTAATGTCTATCCGAATGGCACGGTCTTGGTCCAGGGCCCACAGCCCAATCTCCTCCTTTTTGATAGATGTTTCCAGCATCTTATCAACTTCCTGCCTTCTCCTGCTACTCCTACCTACACCTCTTTGGCTCCTCCGCCACCTTCGTCCGCCACCACCTCTCTGACACCCTCCTCGTCCTCTCTGACTACTCTGCCTTCACCATCCTCCTCTGCCACTCTCGGGCCCCTCCATCACCTCCGCAGGGCATACCTTATGGGTGTACCCCTCCACGGAAGTCTTTCAAATGTGGAAATCTGCTCTATGTCGCTACTCTTAACTCTCGCTCTGCTGTCAAACACTCTTCCGACACATGCTGACTCCTCAAAGTTCTTGATCTGGATGTCCTCGGTCTCACGAGACATGGTTCACGGCCAGCTCAGTCACAAGTTTTGATACTCTCCTCCCTGATGGCTACAGGATCCTTTCCAAACCCAGAACCAACCGTCCAGGAGGTGGAGTAGCCTTGAGTTTTCCGGAGTGCAAGCCTGGTCTGCAGTGTCTCCAGGCCTCTCTCTTACTGTGGCTACCATCTACAGGCCATCTGGCAAGGTCGCTCTCTTCCTCTCAGTAGGACGACCTCTCTTCCTCTGCACTTGCTTCTACCGCTCAACAACTTCTCTTCGTTTACCTCAACATCCACCTGGATGCTTCTAGCCACAACTCGAGGCTCTTTTGCAATCCGTGCAACTCTCTCCCTCACTTTCTATTCTACCCTCTGGCCCGAGACATTGCCGGGCACACCCTGGATCTTCTCATCTCTTCAGACATCTCCCTCTCTAACACTCCTCTCTTGGATTGACCACTCAGGTGAACCTGACCCCAGCACTGCCACCCACCTTCTCAGTCATCCGGCCCATGAAGCGTGTGTCAGTAGAGGCTTTTGCTGCTACTTTCTCTCCTCCTCTTACGTCTGCGGCTGATTCGCACTCTGACACAGCCCTCTCCAACCTGCATCTCTCCATCTCCAACACTCTTGCAGTGATGTATTAACAATTAGGCCGAGTAGGCCCTGGCCTAGAGCACCAGATTGCAGGGAAGAAGCACATTAATTTCTTTTTAAGACTTGTCATTTTACTGTTGGCTTATTATCAGAGTCAGCTTCCAGTTCCAATAAGTCATGTTACGACAATGGTGTCCCAATGTATGCTGTTGTGTTGCTCGAGTACCGTGGTGGGAAGCACTATCAGCGAGCCTCTTTACATGTGCTCACTTCAGGTAGCCTCTCTGCAACATCAAAGCACGGGGACCCTTTCAAATACCACATGACCACTCGGCAATCCAGGTGGCAGGCGTTGACAAAATCACCAGCAAATGAGATAGTAGCACACTCCCCAATCAAGAGCTGCAGCTTCTGCCCTTGGCTTCTTACAGCGCCACCTAGTTAAAGGACTTCCATTGTAGGAGACAGGTCTGTGGTGCAAAGTCATAAAATATAAAGCTAAATGTTTCTGTACATTTTAATATGCGATATTCATCATT